>NC_060244.1:1526875-1832250 GCF_021155785.1 Neodiprion fabricii
AAATTCCAATAGTATAATTTTTATGCAAAATCTTCTTCCAAGAATACAGTCAATCTTACTATCAGTTCATGTGAATAAGAAGAATATTGTATAAGACAGAATTTGTGTAAGATAACGAAAAAGATTGAGACTGCATAACGAAGGTTTGTACAACAAACGAAAAGAAGGAGTTTGTCTAATATCACTTTATAAGTTATAAGAAAAAAAAAGTGAAAAGAAAAATGGTGTTGATACACCTTTAATGAGGTCAGCTGACGTGCGATGAATTTTCTTTCAGAACTTTTACGACGATCTTTTATTTTTCCAATAATTGATCCTACTTTTCAACCGTAAAATCTAATATTCGAAAAGAGTTTCTTTCTTTTATCGCAATGAGATCAGAAATCCGAAAAAAATTGTTCGAAGACGGTGAGATTGGTAAAAAAAAATTTCATATCACGCAATCGATCGTAATAAACCAGATTCACGCTGTAAAGACTGCAGAAGATACGACTGTTTGAATTACCATCAACGTACCAACGCCTTGTGAAAATATATCCGTTCTCTTCTTCATTCTCTCATTCCCTCAATTCTTTCGTACTAACTTTTTTTTTTACGCTCTCTTAAAAATATTACCGGATTTCAAATTCGACGAAATATCGATGTGCCCAAATACTGAAGAAAACGGAATGCAGGGCGTTCAAATAGATTGTAACACGAAACCGGCAATGATTCTAATAATATTGAAAAAAAAAAAGAAATTAAGCGCCCACCCGAATAGTCTACAAATGGCCTCTTTAAAATTACAACTCTCCACGGCGCTGCAAATAAAGTTCCTTTCAAAATATTCCGTGCTTTATTTTCCTCGCGATATTCCCAGAGCGAATATTCTTCACCAGCAATCGCGTAAATATTCGCAAGATAAACGACAGAAGCCCGGGACGCGACGTCGAACTGTCGCTAGTGCATGTTTATGTAATCTCCAAAGTTACTTTGGAAAAGTTGGAAGAGCTAGAACCGTCCTTGCGGAAACTAGATAGGTAGGAACCCGGCCGAATATGCGAAAACTATACCTAAGAACCAGGCGCCTAGATCCCCGAATTTCGCAGGGTCCGCCCTTCAACGAGTGACGGGATCAACGATCAGCCGTCGTTTTCGCGCGGCGCTATTTTCCCGCATTTTTAGTGCGGAAGGTGGCTGAACGGGTTTCGGCGTTGCCTACTTTTATGCCGGAGGGTTGCGCGTGCAAAGATCGCTTTGAGAAAAGTGTAACGGGCGAAGGGTTCGGACGACGTTAGGAGACGAGGGCCAGCCGGCATCGGTGAAAATATTTTCACCCTCAATCCTGGTCTTAGAAACAGCATCGGCAGCTCTCGTTCAACTCGTTCTCCCTCGGTCACTCTCTGTCTCTCTCTCTCTCTCTCTCGAAAAATACACGGTCCACCCCGAGGTAAAATTTTGATTGGAGGGGGGTGGCGAGTTTGTTGATTTATTACCGGGATTCATAATTATTATACCCGGGATGAAAAAATCTGACGGCAATCCGCCCGGAGCTTCCGCGTCTGTCGGACGGACAGCATATTATACTCTCGTTCCGACACAACGCAACGATAGTCACCCTCTTTCCAAAAGCCTGCTGATGCTGGAGGTAACGAAAAACGATAATTCCGAGTAAAATGGGTCGCGTTATTTATTTTTCATTTTTTTCCTCGAATTTACATCATTTCGTTATCATTACTCTCTTTACACGTGTCATCCTCACGTCCGAATGAAAGTGACAAAAAAAAAAAAAAAAATTGTCTCGCTCAAATTGAAAACCAACTCCACTCTCGTCACCTTTACAATTTTATTTCTCTTTACACTGTTTGCTTATTACACATGCGAAAATAATTTTTCCCCCGCCCCCCTAAATCGGAAATGGGCCCCGTCAATATTTACAAACTTCCGTGCCTACCACAAGCTGTTCATCACAGAATAACGTTCGCCGTGTAAACTGTTAAAAATCCGACGAAATTTGCGCGATTTCATCTGAAACCTTGCCATTTCTTGATCTCTGAGTTCTTCCATCGCTTCCTCTTCTTCCATGCCATTGGAACCGTAACCTCTACCGTTGTTACATCGACCGACTAATCCGTGCGTACGACGTATGGAACGATAAAAAACCACAGTCCGTTGGAGAGTAACGGAATGACGCGATAGGTGAAAAAGTAAAATAGTAGAAAGACGTTGGGAGGTTTCACCGCGTGGAGGCAGATGGTGGTTTTATGGGGTGGTATGCGCTCGCGGCATCCGGTTGGGGGAGGACGATAGCGGGAAGGGAGGGACGGAGAGTGTATAGCGTTTATGAAAAAGCAATCATTTATTCCTGACAACGTCATGTTTACGTGTAACTGGATATACACACGTATACGTGTATATATATATATACTTGTGTATACGCAGGCAGATGGAATGTATTTACCGTAGTTCATACATACAACCTAATGTGTGCATACCAATACGCATACGATACGTGTATAAAGTAAAACCCGTCACCCGGTCTGCCCCTGCAGTCGTTTATAACGCTTTTCCGCGCAACATACAAACACTTTTCATTCTCGGCACGCATTAAAATCGCAATTCATAAAGCTTGAAATACTCGTGGCATTTGACGTCCAGCGAATACAGCCGCCGTTTCTCCCGATTCTCCCGGTTTTCCACGGTTTTCACCGTTTCTCCCGCAACCCGAACGAACACCGACGTAGCTGCCGACCGGGACGAAATAAAGATAAACTATTGCTCTCGCCGCCTTCCATAAACACCCTACACCGAGCGAAACGCTCCGACGCTCCCAGGTCCAAACGGAAAAGCGTAAATAATGATTAAAATAATAACAATGATAATAATAATATTAAAAACAACAACAGAAACAACGATAATAACGAAGGACTGGAATTAAAATTTATCACGGGTAAAAGGGTATAACGTATAATGGTGAAACCGTGCAGTGACAAACGAAAGGAATTTTTTCACGAACAAAGGCTCAAGTTTACGGTGAAAGAGATCCGGGCTAATTGCGAAAAAATCTGTCTACCTTGTCGCGGTGATATTTTCATTTCTGAAAAATAAATTTAACATTTTAATTTGACGATTGTCAAGTTTTCGCTTTCTTTCATTCTTCGCCACGCCCCTAGGTTTGAACCCGCGATCAAAATTTACGTCCGCCTCTTTTATCCTGTAACATATGTGTAGGGATGTATGAATAATCAGGTAAACGACACAGCGTAACGATAATTCCCTAGAAGAAAGAAAAAAGATCGGAGGGCCACTCTCGCATTTCTTATTACAGCTGAATTACCATCATTATCATACAAACAGGATTTCTTGGATCCTTTCGCTTATCGTTACTGTACAGCATATATACATATATATATATATATATATATACACACACACACACACATACACTCTCCTCATTATTTTCCTCCGAACGTTATCATTATTGATCTCATTATCGTTGTTTTTTGATGTAATTATTATTATTATTATTGTTATTGTTATCGTTATCATCACCATCATCATCATCGTCATCATCATCATCGTCGTCGTCAGCGTTACGATTATTGTTGTTACTAGTATTGTCAATCACCGCCGTGCGCGTTTTCATCAACGAACGGACTATCGATCGGGGTGCAACGGCACGATTCACGGCTGGCTATACGCAATTACTAAGCAACACAACTGGCGAAAGCGATAGATAGAGAAGATAGAGAGGATAGAATAGAAGAGAGAGAGAAGGAGAGAGGGTGGGGAGGGGGCGATACTGTTCTCTAATAAAGTCACGTTCACCGGCCATTCCGTTTATTGTGGGGATGAAAAGTGGCGGGGGTTGGGGCAGGTTCAGGCTCAGGTGTGAGAGGCCGAATCCTGGAGACCGGTTCGTCTCCTGTTCCGCAGCAATTAGAGTGACAATGGACCAGGACTGTCCGTCGTTGATCAATATTGAAGTTAATAGTAACGTTATCGTGATGATTCGCGCTGAGGAAAATCCGTTATTTCGCAATCTTCGAATTGTCCGAAATACGGTAAACCGTGTAATAAAAACGAAACACGCTAATACATCGAAATCTCAATTCCTTAACAATCGTTCCAGGATTACGAAAAAAGTGATTTTTTCCCCCAATATTTCGTCTTCGCGATAACGTTACACCAACTTGAAATAAGTAAAAAATTACATTAAATTACACAAAAATTAATAATAAAAAAGTACACACCGTCCGTGACGTGACCATAACGACACATGGAACATGCGCATCCATATACACGAGTGCACGGGAAATTATACACAATTGCAATACAGCGCGAAGCGGTAACCGGTGAAAATTCATTGAAACTCCAGGTATTGCAGAACAGTGCGTGTTCCTTGTCCAATTGTTTAATTCCCTGGCGGTTAGGTTGTTGCGATGCAGGTTACATAGGTCATGCGGTCTACCTACGTGAAACAGAGATAGCGACGTAGTCTGATGCACCGTTTCCTACAAATTGGCAATATATTTCATTGGTATCAGCTCGGTTGTCCCCGGGGTGAGATTCGCTCCCGATAAGACCGAACGCAAGACCAGACGACGCGGTTTCTCCTCCGCGCATTGCATTCTGAGCGTATGTATAACGTACGGTTTCTCGCATACATCGTGCACGGTACGATAAAGCGCTGAAAAGGATTTCGAAGTGGCGAAGCTCGTGGAAGCTGTTCGCGATGAAAGCGAGTACACGCGGTGCATTAAAACAAGTATGTATGTACATACGTGTAGGTGCCGAGGCGTTGTGGTCCTAAGTAGAAGATGGGCAAGGACTCGACGGCTATACGGCGCTTCCAAGAGAGGGTCCGCAGCGAGCCCTTGACGTCGCCCGGAGCAAACGCCAACACCGTTTCACCCCCTCGAGAGTGTGAGTGTGAGAGAGAGGGAGAGAGAGAGATGGTAGAATGGGTATTAATTGCCGGCAGAACACAGGGCTTCGAGTGCGGCTCCCTTTACCACTTCGGTTCGTTAAGGACCAGCCTGGATGCGTCAAGGATCGGCCTGCGCTACGCGCGGTGCTTATGAGTGCCCTTCGGTATCGGTGACTGCTGAAGCGTCACTTCTATATGCGGCAGCTCCACGTGCGCATTCGCGATTGGCGAGCTTCCAACCGGGGAGGGGGAGGGAAAGCATGCGGTCCTAGTCCCAATTCCAAGTCAGATGTGAGATGAATGTACTTTTTAAATAGAGACAAAGAAAGGAAGCGAACTTAAAAAAACGATGTTCGACGAGAGAGAGAGAGAGAGAGAGAGAGAGAGAGAGAATGAGGCTGCACAGGCTTCGGGGACAAACGAGCGGCTATACAGTATCACAGCCGGGTTATTTGTCCGGTGTAATTAAGCGGGGCGCAATTAGACAGAATAAACGGTGAAAGGTTGTCTGGCTTCGTGCGTATCATCCGTCCCGGGGCTTAAGGATGAGAGAAGCCTTAGACCTGCTGCCGACGCGACCTCCCTTGGACTTTCCCTTCTCGCTCCCGCTCGGCGTCTTTGGCATCGTCTTCGACGGGTTCCCCGATCCGCATCCCTATCCCCTCCCCCTTTCACACTGACAGCAGCTTATCGCGACCTGTCAGCGCCCTCGTTAAATTTAATACGACGTCTGATCGATCCTTTACGTATAATTTATTTCTAAACGAATGATATCGGCTGGTGGGACAAACTGTATCGCCCAGAAATTTTCAACAAACTGCAGCAATCTGTACGTATGCATACATACAGATTGCATAGAAGTCGCGTATTTCAACATTATCGAGAAAATATTAATGAAGAAAGTCAAGGGCGTGAAAGTTCGTAATAAGACCCAGGGTGTGCGGTGTATAACAGCATTGTGGGCGTAATTTTACCAGCCTGTTATCAAAGAATGCCGAAGGAGTCTGGAACGAGTGTGAAACTTCAGGGAGGTTGATGTGACGGGGCCGGTCGAGGGGGAAAGGGAGGGGAGGGCAGCAGCATCGGCATCGTGAAGCGGGAAAAAAACGACGAGGGAGAGGGAGAGGGTGAAGATGTGGCACGCCCGACGATTTGTGGCTTTCGCGTGGTCGGCGATAACGCCGTAGGAGCTTGTACTTTACAAGTGATAATAAATATGCATAATTAGTAGAGTAGGAGAGGAGAGGAGAGGAGAGGCGTTTGTTAAGGCCGCGGGCTTGCGATGGTTCTTTAAAAGTGTCGGCCTTACCGCCGCCGCCGGCGCGAGGAGAGTAAATAAGAGTTCTTCTCCCTCTCGGCGGGACTTTTCCAAGGAACAATATCGTCCCCATGTAATTAGAGAACCCCCGTCAACCCCCCCTTTCATCCCGCCGCGCGATATCTATACCCTTGCAAGAAGACGAAGGAGAAGAGTCGGCGGCTTCGTCCTACAACCGACGTCGCCGTAATTTCCAACTTCGGTAAAGAAAAAAAAAAAAAAATGTCGATGGTAGCAAAGTATTAAATCATGAGGTTCAAGTTGGTAACTTTCGGGAAAATAATTACTCCGCGCCTTTAGGATTGTCCGATACATGTTTAGTTAGCCATGGTAAACAAAACGTACTCAGGTTTCGAAAATTCAATTCCTAGAAATTCGTTCTGAAATTTCGAGAATGACGATTTTTCTTCCCGATGTTCCGTTACCGTAATGTTACTAACTTCAGCCTCTGTTATTGAATAAATGTTCGATGTCCGATCATAGCTAAGTCAAAAAACTCACCAAACGCTGGTATTCACCACTGGAGCATGGATGAGGGAAACCAGTCTCAAAAATTGGATGAAAATGTCTCACAGCCTTAGCGGGTTCGGCTTTCCGTCTGTAAAGTAAAAAGCAAACGAAACAAAAATTAACGCGTTGATCTTTCGTTGGTAGGAGGAAAAATTTCCATGCCGATGGAATTTTCGGAGGTTATTTTTTAGGCGGGAGGAAAAAAAAAAGGGTGACCGAGAGACAGTCACTCCTCGACTTTGAGGGATGGAGCCGGAGTTATTTTTTATTTCGGAAAAGCTGCTTACACGGGCTTAGGTCGGAACATAAATCATAAAATATTACAATAAGCTCAAGTCGCGGCCCCGCAAATCTCCGGGAATATTCCCCCCTCCCCCTTTTGCCCGGCGCGGGCGGTGAACGCCAGTCTGGACCGCGTCGTATCGGCCAAATAGCCGGGCAATTTGTGGTTCAAGGAAGGCTGTAACAGGAATAAATTATGGCCTGAGTGTGCGGTCGCGTTATACGTGGGTGGAGATGTTTCCTTGGCTGTTCGCTTTCGCCTGATTTCGTAAGCCTGTTTTCCAGGAACACCGAGACTATCGTCAAATAATCCTGAATTCGTATCTTCGTGGAAGTCTGTTCGAACCCCTATAGAAAATTATTATTATAGACGTATTTTAGCGCGATGCAATGATTGCCAAAGGCAAATATGACCGCAGGTCAGTCAGGCGCGGGTTTACCTTGGATCGGATTAATGGAACGGACGGATTAATTTGAAACGTTTGATACGCCCCCGCGTGTATTTGCCCAAACGCGAAACTCATTAGAGAATCAAAATTTGAGTATAACAATTCGCGGGATATCGTCATTTCGTCCTTCCGAAATCACTGCCCGCATCTCCCTTTCGAAAAATTATATGGAAACGCGAGGTAAATTTCACACGTGGAATTGTCTCATTTAGATAATTGTTACGCAACTGACGTTGAAATTGTAAAAGTCTGGTACAATATTTTCATCCTCGTTCTTGCCGCGCTGTTTTCTCTTTAGCCGATGTTACACTTACGCGTGCTAATTGCATGCAGGTGACGCATAATTTAATTAAGATAGATGTTGCCGTCGTCGAGTATTGCAGCGCTCGGAACAACGTCTGCCGCAATTAAGGGCATACGCGTTACACCTCTCAAGTATACGAAGAATCGAACTTTTTTCGAACGTTATACCTACATGACACACCAATTCTAGGCCAACGGCGAGAAGAGAACACGGAGAAAAGAAGTTGCTCATTAAAAGAAAACATTAGGAGCGATAGCGAAAATCGTGCGAAAAAAAATCGGAACAGATATAGGTACATCACGGATGTACAACGTGTACACTGTAAGTACAGTTTTCAAAATCTGAGGGACTTTGACGTGACGAATACTGGTTCAAGTTGATAATTCACAAGAGATCGAGGTCGAGACGCTCGTTCGAGAGAATTGGTAGGATTTCAGTGGTCCTACAAATCACGTCGGTCGAGAGAGAATAGGATAAGAAAGGGAGTGCGAGGGAGTGTGTGTGTGTGAAAGAGAGAGAGAGAGAGAGAGAGCAGAGTGTTCGTTTCAAAGCTGTTAATTTCACAAAGCGCCAATCGATTTGTTGAACGTCTGCTTTCCGCGAGTGCGGGTATCGGTTCATCCACTGCTTAGATTAAAGTTCCTAGACTGTGATCGGGAAGAGGGAATCTCTTTTTCTCTCTCTCTCTTCGTTCCACAAAGTTTCAAAGCCCGCAAAGGAGGGAATAATCGTAATGTTGGGAGAGGAATCTGTCGACGCCTTAGCAGCTGTTAAGATCGTTAAGATTTGCAAATAGTGTCTTAATAATCTTAGGCTTCCGAGTATACAGAGTCCGAAAGAACCGCAGGTGTTTATAGATATGAAAATTGATTATGGTAAGGTAATTTTGGTACAGAGGGAACTTTGAAATTTTGAAAAATCGCGAGACGCGGAAATTCGAGAGTACCGGTTACGCGTGCGGAGAAAAGAATAGCTGCGGACACATCGTCGACGTAAAAGCTGTAGGTTCACGGGTGTGTACATCTGCTACGCCGTCACTTGGTCCTAAATCAAGCGTGAAATCGCGGATATCTTTGCGACTCAACGCGCCGATTTTCCTCGACGGAATTTTTCCGAGGTTTCTTTCCTTTTCTTTTTTTCTTTTGTCGAGGTATTCTTCGACGCTTGCGAACGCAAACGGATGAACAGATATTTTGAAATTCATTTGAAAACGGTGTAGCAAGCAGCGACGCATGACTCGACGACTTCTCCATCTTTCGTTCCGGGAGACTTGACGCATCATCTCCGTTTCAAAATATTCCTCCACCTCGCCTTCGCGTCGCCGTATATCTGTAATATATTAGGGAAAATACTGTACGCACATCTGTAGAAGAGAACCGCGAAATATTCAAAGGGAAATGAAGAGTACGAAGGACAGATATAAATAAAGAAAAGAAAAGAGATCTGGGAAATTGGGTTTAACCCGCGGAATATTCCCGCTCTTGTCACAATCTTTGACGCGTACCTCTCTCTGCAGTTTGCCGCGGTGGATCTTCTTTTCCTCTTGGCAAAGCTCGCGTGTCAGAGTACAAGGAGAAGAAATGGCAGAGCGAGATGGAGTAAAAAAATGCCCGCGTTAAATCCGCGAGTATTACGCGTGCGGGACGTTATCTGACTACGGTGTATAAAAGCGGAGTTTGATTGATCGCCATGCACCCGGTACAACGTATAAGAGCGTAGCGCCGCTGCTGATTAGAGGAGAATTCCAACTTTCCGCGCCTCGCTTCGTGCAAGTAATTGTTAATAATACACCAGCCCCGTATCGAGTAATACGCGAAAGTATACTTTTAACAATGTAATCGATAAGATAATCGAAACGCGAATCCAACAATTTTCACACAAATATTTGAAGAAAACTTATTGCCGAACCGCGACCAATTTCAACGGACCAAAATTTGCACTTCATTTTCTCTCCTACTAGTTTCCGAGTAATTATACGTCCCTGAGAATAATTACTGTTGTACGAATAGCGCATTCTCAGAAAGTTATATTCTGCTTTGATAAAGGCCGCATTGTACGTATGCGATTGTCGACACGACCGCAGCGACCGCAGTTATATTCTGCGGTTTTACTCGCGTTGCAGAAACGTTCGGAATTCTTGTACCGGTGTGCTCATAGAACTCTGAAGATATTCCGCCACGCCTGTTGCTAAGTCGCAGAGCGGGAAACGCGTTCAAGAATAACTTTTGCAATCTCGTTTACGGTTATTCCGTGAATGTCTTGCCTCGTTATTTCTTTGCAATTTTTTTACAACAATCGCGTAACGTGTGTGTCTTGTTTTGATAAACTTGGATAAATTTGTAAATTCGCGCATACGTAAATAACGTACTACGTCGTGTTACATACAATTTCATTCAACGAGTTTAGACAATTTGACAAACATTCATTCTCGCTTAGGCGTGACGGCTGAAACTTCAACGTCCCTTTGTTCTGAATTCCTCGACATTAACAGCTTTCACCATCATCTCCGTCGAAACACCGAGAGACCGAGCCATTGCCATAATTGTTACTTATTCGCTCGAATATCTTGACGTTCCCTAGACTCTGTCTGAGCACTGAAATTCCCCCGAAATTTCTAGACTTTCCAAAATTCCACGTTTTTCACAGCAGGTCGCAAACGAACTCAAGCGTATAAATAAAATATCGTACCATAAAAATTTGTCTTTCATCTTTTACCCGAAGTATCTTCGCCTCTCGTAAAACTCCATACGTAATTCAAAAATATCTTTCAAGGGTACAAGAGACGATCTTAATTTCTATCTCGGCGGTAGGTGAATCACGTCTAAAAAAATCGCGCGCATTGTTCGTCGATGTCAACGACTCGTCCGCAGAGTTTATCCCGCAGAGCGTCGAAGTGGATCGAGCTTGCGGATTCTCCCTGCTGCCACATTTCTCATTACACCGTGTTATTAGCCGGTGCGCGGGTTTTAAGGGCGCGGGTAAAAGGGGGTGGGGAGGGGGGGCGAAATCGTCGAGGAATGAGAGGGACGTACGGTTCGCCGGTTGTTAAGGAGTTGAGTTAAGGACCCACAGCGCGCCTTCCGAGCACCCTTGGCAAAAGCCATTTCCGTACGGGGAGAGCTAAATTTCAACCAAGGTTTCTTCCCGTTTCACCCCTTTCTTTTCGCCACGTGTGACGCAGTGAAACATCTGTGAATTCGATCAGCCCTATAGCCGTACGTATGGGTTCTATAACTCTCTATTAAGCTAGAGACGGTGACAATCCGGCCCAGTTTTCTTCCTCGTCTTCAGGTTTTTTGTTTATTTTTTTTTTTTTTTTTTTTTTTTATTCCCGTCCTCACTTTCTCCCCGATTCTTTCATTCTCCGCGCGATAGTAGAGAAGGAAATATCTTTTTCCTGAAAGGATCTTTTCCCGAAAATAAATCGGCCGAAAATAGAGACACCCGGCCACCTTCGGATCCAGAAGCTCCAGCAGCTTCGGCACCCTCGACGCCACCGCGAGATCCTATCTGAAATTCACCCTCGCGCCATGCGGCACGTGCCGAAATCCAATTCGCAATTATTATTATACTTCTTCTCCCCCCCCCCCCCCCCAACCCTGCCCCTCCTCCACGCAGCCAGTAACACCCGAATAATTGACCTGAACAGAACGCTACCCACTCTGATATTAAATCGGGTATTTTTGACAAAGATTGTTATTACTCTTTTACTTTTTCAACCAGTCGCAGGCAGTTATACGCTAAGGTGTATTGCGAACGGAATAATTGTTCGATTGCAAACCGTTCTCACGCGGGTACAGAAAAATGGCAAGTAAAATTCAATTTTCAACACTCGCAGCTATTGTGGCTTTATTTTCGTTCAGTCATTTGAATTGTACCTAAACATTTTACACTGATTCAATTTTCAGGACAATTATATATTCAATACAACAAATTACTCCGCGTTCGGCACAGATGAAAATCATTCAACGAATGATAACCTCGTTGTTAATAAAATTGACTCGAATAATTTTATCCGCTCATCGATGAAAATTGCGGTCGTTTTTACCAAGTAAAAAAACATCACGGAACGTAAAGGCCATATCTCCTACCGCGGCGGTAACACACAAGGCATATTGGTAGACACGGTTGACCGCATAATCGGTGAAAATAATTATTTTCAATCACACGATTGCCAGAAATAAAATTGATTGGCGCGAGGATCGGAAAAAAGAAAGAGAGGGGGACAAAGTCGGGGGTTGATAGGCGTTATATACGAGCATACATACACAGGGGTATGTATACAGGCATATATATCTAGCTACTTGGCTATGCCACATCGCATTTTCAACTTGGGAATTATTCATGTCACGTTTCCCATATTTTATGCCGGATTGGCACCAGCCGCCGATTACGAGTGAGGAAAGAAGAGAAGACGGAGAAGGAAAAAATGAGGGAGGAGAAACGGAAAAAGAAAAAAAAAAAAAAGAATTGACGTAGAAAATGGTTAGCTCTAGCTCTGGTGCGAGTGTGTGTTTGTGTATGTATATCGCACGTTGTACACAGTTGCCTGCATCGGTCACCCCGACTGATTATCACCAAAATGCAATTCATAGTCGCGCCCGCACTCGGGAAAGTAATTTCATTCGCCCTCTACTCCGATTATATTACATTACAACAGTTGCACAAATAGAGACTTTCAACCCCCCTTTTTTTTTTATATCGTCAAATAATCAGCATTTTTTCTCGCCTTCGCGCTTTTACACACTTGCTCGCCGAACAAGGAATTTCATTATCAAATACTTTCGAAGGATTTTCTGTGAAATTGTTTTCTTTTTTTTTTTTATTTTCTTTTCTCCACCGCAATTGACGTATCTTTACACGAATCCGCACCCCGCGGTGTAAGAATATACGCGGCCGTTGTGTGCACAACTCTCGGTTCAACTTTCAACCCTAATAGAATGGGTGTATCCCGACGTAAAACCGTGCGCGGGAATAGTGGAGGATTTGGATATTGGATAAAGGAAAGCTCGGCGATGCGCGGAGTGACTGATTTCTGTTATTTCCTTCGCCGCGAGGAGCTTTTTCACTACCTACAGTACTTGACACACGCGTGGGATCGATCGATTCCGCGCGCACAATTTTTGCATCCAGCCGTAAAAGTGAAAATAAAAAGAATCGATAAAGGTACGCTGCACTAGTCATTTCCATTGCGAATCATCCGTAAGCGTGTCAGCAGCTTTGCGCTGCTACAATGCGGTATTGCAATTGCTTCTCAGTCGGCAAAGCGGAGGCGGTGAGAAACATGCAGGACATCCCGATGTGTAACCCGCGGGATCCGCGTTATATACACGTTATATGTGTACATGGAAATCGTGCGACGTATAACAGGAGGTGGAGAATTTGCCAATTTTACGGTGGTCGCTTGCCAAATTGAAAATTAGCGAAGCGTCCTCTTCAAGCAATATATCCGCTGCCGTCACGTCGTTCGGGTTTCGTCAATTAATTGTCATTGATAAATTCCTCGCGAGAATACATCGAGGCCCGAAATTCACCCGCAGTAAAGATGCGAGCCTCGAATTTCCGTTGGAAAAAAAAAAAAAAAAAAAAAAATTAGCACAAATGGAAAAAAATCGCAGCTTCTTTCGATCATGCGCAATTTGTTGTGATAAAAATTGTGATAGATCGAACCTAGACGAAAATCCTCACTCCGTGGCTTCGATATCCAAGGATCCGAATAAAAAAATACCGCCCTTATCCTACACACAATCCCCTGAATCGAAATTTTCGTTTGCAGCACAAAATTGCACGTATGAATCTTGGAAGCGGGCAACTCGGGGTGTTGTTATACGTGTATCACCGCATCGTATCCTGTATTATGTATATCGCCGAAAGGTATTTTAGTTTTGCAATTTTCGCGTTATTACGCGTCTGCTGTATTATACATGTCCGTGATGCTCGGGACTTTGCCCACCGTGCGATTTTAACGCAAGCGATATTGCACGCCATTTCGCGATTCTGCACTGCGAGAATAATGGAAATCGAGCGTCGCGCGCTGCACCTGATTTATATAATCGTGACAAATCGCCGATCGACAGCGTGTAGTGTAATAATAATAACAACAATAACAACAATAATAATAATCGTTGCTGAATCGTCGCGATTCGCACCAACTGATATGTACCAGCAAACTAATTGGTGTTGGAAATGGTAGATTTTTACAAAACTCATAAACTGAAAACTACGGGAGGGGGGTTGAAGAAATTTAAAGAATTATTAATAGGTATAATTATAGTCGTTGGATTGAATTAAAGTGCAAAAATAGGAAGTGGGAGTTTCATCAAAGAGAATGGAAAGAAAAAATAGAGAATCACAAGAAAACAAGAAGAATTGAGCAAAGAATAATTAATTTCACAATTTATATCCGACGACTCAAAGGTAAAGGACGCATCCAATTATGCATCAAGAACGAATCCTTTTTATCCTTTTCTTTTTTTTTTTTCTTGGTCTGCCTTTCGCTCCGAACAAAACCAAGCTGCTGCTACACGTTCAGCTTTGCGAAAGACGTGGATTACAAAGAAGGTTAAAACGGCAAGAAAATAAACAAACATAAAAAAAAAAAAAAAAAAAAAAATAAGACGAAAGCACAAAGAAATGAAGGAATGAAAGAAAAAGCATCATCACTTTGAGAAACGTGACCCACACTTGGGGGAAAAAATTACATTTTAACGTACATCGTTGCATTCTGGTATTATTAAAATGCAAGCCGAGAATAATCGAGCACATAAAACGAGAATAAGGAGCCCAACAATTCACTATGAGAAATATTTTCGATATGAAATAAACGTTATTCCGGGTGTGATATGAAATTCCAGCGGTCGGTTGAAAATTGGAAGAAAAAAAAAGAAAAAAACTGCAACGTGACACATTAGTCACAAGTCGAAGACGTTGTTTTTCATCTCTTCTGCATGCTGCACATCCCGTAGACGCTAAGCTCAGGAGTTTCGTCAGATTGCGTCTGGCGCTTCCCTCTTTTTCTCCTTTTTCTCAAGATTCTCGATTTCTTGGCATTCGATGAGCAACCCTCATACACAACGTACGCGCAAAGTTACGGCACGGCGGCTACGCGTCCCGTATTTCAACGAGACGAGGACCCAGCCGGCCCTGGGGGCCCCGAAACCCCGGGGCGCCGAATTCCCGATCCACAAAAGGTACGGGAGAAAAAAGCGTGCCGCATAATTCCTCGCGGATAAAGGGATAAAAAATAAATAAAAAAAAAAAAGGAAAAAAAAGGAAAGAAAAAAAAACAAACAACAAACGACAAAGGAAAAAATACAAAGAAATACGAACGGAATTGAATTTGACGAATCGCGAGATTCGTGTACCGAAATTTTTCCTTCAGTGCACCACTGCCTGAATTGAAATTATTCATTGATACGGCGACGTTGCAAACGCCGCAGTGTATAATTCAGGGTAAATACCGAACATATTAGGTACAATTTGTTTTTTATAATATACAATTAATTGAAATATCGATTTTCACAACGCGTGACCTGGTCGTTTCCGTTAAAATATAACGGCGGTACACCTGCGGGATATGTAGAAATAGGTAGCGGTATGTGTACGCTACGGCCGCACGCGAGAATTTCGTATAGTCCTATCGGCTCATGTCTTATACGTGGATTATTTCATACATATAACATATATATACATACATATACATGTATATGTATATTGCAGTATGGTAATAATCATACCACCCGCGCTATTAGAATAATAATTTGAAAGGCAAATTCTAGGCCGTAAGATACGTATAAATGTACGTGTAGATATATTATATTTATACATGTGTATGTGTGTATATATATATATACATATGTATACACATACATACAGGGCACAAGGCAGCGTAACACGGTGTAATGCAAATTATCATACTTACAAGATAAGAACACCGGTGTACATATAACGTACGCTATCTTAACCATAAAGTACTTGTCACCTTTCGCGGTGTCAAGAGGGGGGAATTGGTGGGAAAATGTATGGTAAATTTCCCGCTTCTTACCACTTTTCTTTCTCGTCTGCTGGATCGTTAGGTTTTGACGAGAAATTCACACGAATCGAATGATTGTAGGTACTACTGACAGAAATTGTCGCGCGCGATTAGTTGTGCACTAGGATAATTATCTACCTTTCGCTTTCTAATTTTAACAACAAAGAAGAAACTTGCCGCGAGTATTGAAACAAAAGAAGCGTAACGAAGGATTTCATTGAAAGCGTTGAATTTTCATCCCCTGTGAATTTGGTAAAAAGAGCCGAATTGACGGGGGTGAAACTCGTTTCCGACCCCACGCCGCGTGTCGCCCGCTACCGATGGTCTGGTAATTTTGATCCTGGTTCGATTCACATTGCAGGCAGACCCCGCCTCTTCTGCGTCCTGAGCGTTCTTTGACACCCCGGATTTCGGTAACGTGACGGCAGCTTCGATATCTGCACAAGATTAACAAAATATACCGTTTCACTTATCGGTGAAAGTGAGTCGGATTCAGAGTCGGTGAAAAGAAAGAGGAAAAATGAGGGGGAAACTGTTGAAGGACAATGTACAATCTTTGTACTTGAAAATTGGTAGTTTTTTTTCCGCCTCATTCTGTAAAAAGTTGTAAGAGAGAAGCAGAGAGAGAGAGAGAGGGAGAAAGAAAGCGGCAAGAAAACAAGCAGGAGCTTAACTTAATATTTGGTATTTCCAGTATATTTCCGATCTATTTACCGTGGAAGCACGATGGAAAAATTTATCTGCAAACTTGGTGGAAGAATTGTACGAGACGAAAGTAAAACGAAGAAATAACGACGGACGGGATACTGCGGTGGCATAACGAACCTCGAACAAAAAGAATAATGTATATGTATATTGTGTGTATACACGTAAGGAAATCTCTCTGCTGCAGAGAAAAAATTAGTAGAAAACTTGAGGGATTTCATCGACTACTCCATACCGCGCCGCGCGTTAGTAGTAAAAGCTGTACAGGTATGAAAGTTATACGTACATGCATACGTAGACGTGTACGTACTACGCTGTATTAATCGAAAGCCATAGAGGTAAAAAGACGGCGGAACTGGTATCTTCGATTGAAAGGAAACCTTTAAAATAAACGAAGATAACAAGATCTATGGGAAACTTCGATTCCGATATTAAATTTTCATTGAAATTTATCTGACCAATCGAATCTTGTGTAAAAAAGGCTGACGAACAGTCTTGCGGAACAACAAGATATGTACAAGAGAAAAACAAAAGTAAATAAATGGCATGGAAAAAAAAGAGGAATAAATAAATAAAAAAAAAAATAAAAGAAGCAACACAGAAACGAATCAAAAGCTGAGGGGCAACGAAAATCCGGAACAAACCGTGAAATTAATGAACGAGTAAAATTTATAACCCGCCACACATTTGTCGTCCAATTAATTATTCAAAGCGAGCCAGTACGCTCCGGCAGGACAGCGAGCCGCTGTTCGGGTGGTCGAGTATTCCCGTTTGCAAGATAGATGACTCCATGTACATGCACACATGCATACGTGCGTACGTATATACACGCACGTTTCAATTGTCACGTATAAGTCGTACGTAGCGCGTGTGCGATGTAGATAGTATGCATAGGCAAGCCGCATGCCCCGATCACGTGTACGTCACTCGTGGTTGTCTATAAGCGTGAGCAAGAGTGCGGTTCAACACTTAAATGTTTAACCTATAATCAACTCGAAAGGATCGTGAGGAGGGAAAAAAAGAAAGAGAGAAAGAGAGAGAGAGGAAGTTGAAAATAAAATTTAAAAAAAGGAAAAAGATCTCAGATTCGGGAAGAAGCGGAGAGAAACACACACCCGTAAGAGTCAAAGTTTAAACTGCGCTGCTCGAGATCTGATCGGTAGCGGGACTTTGGACTCGAAAACTTTTCAATTTCCCCATTCTTATTTCTTTCTCATTTCCCACCTTGGCTACTCTTTTTTCGCCAATTTTTCTCACGACCAGATCACAGGGGTGAGAAAACGTATCGCACCGTCGCGTCGTTTTATATAAATATGTGCCTAAAGCGAGATAGAATTGAAGAGGGTTGGAAAATATTCACGGTATATACTTCCAATCTCTTCTTTCTTCGTCTTGAATATGTTTTTCTACCCTCGTCGCTGCAAAATTCATAAGTACAGTTTTACTCGGATTGAGAATTCGTCCCTTGACTCTCCGTTCGTAAGCTCGACCGACGATGCTCTTCCAGAGGAGACAAAATTCCCGGAGGAATTGCAGTAGGCGTGAATCGAGGCGCAGCAGGAACAAACTCCCGGTATGCCGAACATCCTGGCGTTGATCCTTTCGGCGGTGTACACGCAGTTTCCCGCATAAATCATGTGTTATTATATTCCTTCAACCGGATGCTTTTAGCGTTTCCAGTCTATCAGGATGACAGAAAAAAAGAGAGAGAGAGAGAGAGAGAGAAAGAAAGAAGAGAGAAAGGATACATTGCGCGAGGCGAAAATCACGTCGCTGTTTCATTCCTTTCTCTGTTCTCTGGATCCTGCTGCACTACGCTCCGGAACCTACGAAGCTTTTGGGTCTTCGAACAGCATCGAACTGCAGGATCATGGCGAAGCCGAGAGTCGCGCTTCGTCTTTGCTGCATATCAGCGGCGGGTCTCGAGAGTCGATATCGCCGCTCGTAAGGGGAGTCGAGAAGGAATGTTGATGTCGAATGAGCTGAATTAATGGATCTACGTCAGGCGCAATAACAGAGTCATCACCCGCCGGACTCGTACTGGCTCTGCCAGGTTCGCCTGACTGGCTGTTTGCCCGCTGCTTGGCTGCTTGCCTGGCGTTTCTCACTTCCCGACTTTCATCCCCACCCTGCCAGGTTTGCAGGGTGTTTTGCAGTTTGGTGCGCTCCGCGAAGCCTTCTTGGTTAATTGCCACCGTCACTCCGCCTTCGAAATGAACAACCCGCTCGGCCGGCTTATATGCAATCCGGAATTACCGACCACCGCTAATTTTCGCATGTATTCACACACCGCCCCGGGAACCGAGTTCACTTGTTATGCATCCGATCGGCCAAATTTCATTACAATTATGAAGAACGGCTCGTTTGGTGGCCACGATTATCGCGTCACCTTATTATCATTTTCGGTTTTCGGTAACATGTTTGATGAACGTGTCTGTCTATACGATGAAGTCTAGACTCCTCGGATCCCACAGGACTCTAAAATACCTTATCGATTCGACATTGTTCAACGATGAAATAACTTTCATCGCTAATTATTCAATTAGTCTCCGCACAAATCGCGATCAGAAAGACTTGAATCCGAGTTTCTGAACTACTCCGTTGATCGGTGCACGCGGTATAAAAACCTTTAACCTTCCAACTTTTCCGCCCGACGTCGAAAAATGCTAAATCTGAGGAAAGTGTGCAGAGAAATAGAGACGCACACGCAGCCTAGGTTATAACCAGCATCCTCCACTTATCCATTTTATACCAGCACGTTTCACCGACGACGGTGATAATTTATTCAAACCGTGTCAAGTGTCGGTCATGATATCTCGAACGTCGCTGCATCCATAATGCAGGCGGTTGTACCTACTCCCTCTCTCCTTTCGTCCGACATTTTACTCGGAGGTTGCAGAAAACTGGGTACTGTCGTGAAAAAAATCACAAAATACGAAAAAAAAAAAAAAAAAAAAAAACCCCAACAAAACACAAAGTACAGGCTGAAAACGTGAAAAAAGAAAGAGTCTATACGCGGATAATCTGTCGCGGCACGCGAGCTTAGCGTCGCACGGTTACAAGGTAGGGTAGCCTCGATACACCTCGAGGGAAATGAAATAGAGCGGTGGTACGAATTAAAAGAGAAGCTGAATATACACGACTAATAACCGTGATGCGGTAAACGTTACGTGATGCTCACTCGTCTGGCGCTCGTTAATCCCCCATCACGTCTCCATATAATTTTCGGACGAGCTCGAACCGACGCGACGCGACGCCTAATAATCCATATGAACCGGGGCACCGCTGCAAACATATCGGCGGCCCTCTGTTCTCCAAAATTCGAAGGCCGAGCGAGGGTGGACGGCGATCGGGATGTAGCGACGGCCTGCAAGGCTGCCAGGGAAGCGGCAGCCGGCCTCAGTTAAGGGCGTATATCACTCGTTTGGTTACCCCGTGGGATTTTCCCGTGTTAGCTCTTCCATCTATCCGTTACTATGTATATATGCAGACGTGTTTCACACTCGGTCACGTCGCTGGCGGTCGGGGGTCGTCCCACCGCTGCCACCAACGGTGCCGTCGTATCGACGTTACAAGCTTAAGCCGCTTCCAAACCACTCCTCTCAAATTTGAATAAGTGTTTTTCATCGACGAGGTGGTGGAAGGAAGAATTCAGGTGGCAAAACGAGACGAACGGTTTCAGGCTTGATCAATTCTTCTTTGCGTTACGGGACGTTTTTTTTTTTTTATTTTTTTTATTCTATTTTAGTTCGCCGAAAAGTTTTCGTTCTTTAACCGAATGGAATAAAATCTCACTCTCGCAGCACTTTGAGACGCTGAATCGTGACTCGCGCAAGCTTACCAAAGTTCGCGCCACTTGGAACACTCGCTCTCGTTACTCTGTGCAGAAATTCGTACCAACCAACCAACCAACTTCGGGGTTTAACACAGTGCTCAAAGCGCGCACAGAACTGCAACTTGTCTGCAGCATCGCGCCTCGTTTCACGTAACAAAGTAAAATATACACATCGCACCGCAGCACCAGCAGCAGCAGCAAGCTGCAGGGTTCTCTTGGTCGGAGGAACTGCATTCGCCGCGGGCTGTTCGTCCCGCCGTACTGCTCCAAGACTAGCCGGAACTAAATCAAACTTGATTACAGGGTATTCCATACGAACCGGAACCATGCAGCTCATTAATTTGCAATTTTTCATCGACATATCCGAAATGCGAGATCAACTTATGCGGAGGAGTTGAAGGACAAGGAAGAGGGAAAGTAAGCCGAAGTAAGCTCGAGTCCTCTTTTCGTTTCAATCAGCCGTCTTACCACCGAGTACCTGGTAAGGACGACGACGCGACAAAGACGAGACTCGTCGTCGGTGTGAAAAGCTCATTTGGTATTCTACAAGGATAATTTTATTCGAATCCATTAGACATGGCGTCAAGCGTCGCGCCGCCGTCGCGACCGTTCCTTAAGTCGCGGTAAACGCAGACGCTAATATCTCATCTTGGCTTTCTTTCTCTCTCTCTCTCTCTCTCTCTTTCTCTTTCTGCTTTCTCTCGCCCTCCTTATCCAATCCTTTTCTCTTTCCCGAAACGGGCCTCCGGCGCATCCGAGGACGCGGAGCACGTCTCAGTAGCGCAATTAGGCATCCGTAGCGTCGTCACCGATCGGTTCACGGCGAGCGCGTGCCATTGAAATCATTACTGGCGCTTTGTGTCTCTGCACGCGTGAATCGTGACGACGCGAGGAACGACGAAATGTGAGGGGACGAAGACTCTTTTCATGTGGAAAAATCTCACACGTTATACATGTACAAGCAGGTAGGTACGTACGCCTGTAACAAGCAGCTCGGTGTCAACGCCGAGTGGTATTTTTTACCCGATCCCCGATAAGCCGCGCATGCCGCGGCAGGCGGGAAGCTCCTCTCGACCCAAATTTAAAGTTGTCTACTTAAAAGTTTTCATTACCTCCACCCTCCTCCTCGACCCGCCGGGGTGTTATGCCGAGTTTGATCGAAGATATAACTCCTCGGCGAAGCGAGGAGTCGACTGTATTTATACGTATGCTGCCTCGTCGAGAATCAAATAATCCAGCTTACAGTCGCACGTAGGTATTATTATATTCTATACGTACCAGAGTCCAATTAAAATATCCTTCGCAAATTGTAAATTTCACCTTATCTGGACTCCGGCATCATCGGGGGTGAGAATTCGCGAGTTCGGGTTCGTCGACTTCGCACGATGAAATCGCTCGGCGGCAAAGATTGGAGCATATAAAAATTAAAAACGTCGCCTAAACAAGACATTCCGTTTCAGATAACGCGGCTCGAGTCGACCGATATTCGTAACGCGTGTTGTTACGATCGTTTCGACAGTTGCTGTAGTAAATTTAAATTTCGCCTTATTTCGTGTCAACTCGCGATTGGGAATATAATCGCGTACGTATACGTATGTGACGCCTCGGTTTAAATGTTGGGAGGAAAAAGTCTAGTACACCGTAATGTGCGCATGTGATACATAATTGAATATCGAAAAAATACAGGCGGATTTCGTTGTTCGACCGTTCAATGGAAAAACGGCGAGACCGGGAAGCATTATTTTATCCTCCCCGGCGCTCATCCTCTCTCTCTTTCTCTCTGTCTATCTCCGTCTACCTCTTCGCCATTTCAACCTTAGTCCCAGGGGGCTATTCGTGAAGCAGTTATTTATTCAAATTGATGAACCCGAATAGCAGGGGCAGAGGAACGTTGAACGTTGAACGTTGAACGTTGAGCGTAGGATTACCGGTTCTACGTTAGAGACTGCTACAGGTATGCTATAACGTGAATACCGATTCTTCGTTGCCAAAGTGAAGAAAAGAGGGGAAAATGCAGGGTCTGCTCGAATCGATTATTCGCAAAGTGGGTTAATAAATTATCAATTAATCGTGGCTTCAGCTATCTCTCCGCCCGAGTCGTACCGCATAAATTAATAATAAATCGACAAAGAGCTGCAATTTATAATAATTATGCATGAGGGCAAAGGAAGAGAAAATAAAAGAAAAAAGAAATAAAAGAAGAAGAAGAATTTCGCCCGAGCTCAGAGACCCCGCAGGAAATTGACCGCGTGGTCAGAATTGTTCGATCTTGTCTGCACCGCGGTCGTGGTGGAATTTTCACACCGTGTGGTAACATTCCTCGACGACAACGTACCATTCCAGTTTCTCCAGCTCCCGCGTGTCAACAGAAAGTAAAAATTTTCAAATTCCTCGTCTCTGGGTCGGGTCGACTGACCCAAAGAAACAAAGTTTAACAAAAGACGGCAAACCCCCGCATACGACACGAATACCCCGTACGGAAAGTGTAGTGAATGTTTGATTGCAAAAAGAGACGAAGTGAAAATTCCCAGTAATTTTCAAAGCTTAGGCAATATACGTTATACATACGTACATAATATGTATAAATTAATTTCCCTTTTATTTACTTTCACATATTCTTGCAGCCCTCCACTCAGGTTCCTCTGTTTTGCGTAAAATTGCAACAGCACGTGATCATAAAAGAATTTACGATAGGGGTTTATTTGCAATTCCAGTTCCCCGAGAGCTTCCAGCAGGGGGAGGATGGAGATGGGGTTTGGGGTCAGATCGTGAGCGCAAAGAGCCCTTGGCCAACCAAGGTCCTCGAGCGGTTCGCCCCGGTCGAGTGTCGTGGAGGGTGGTTTGGATTTTATTAATTCCAGAACGACCGCACAACGCTTTTCGAGGAGGGACGAAAAGGAAGCTGTTGCGCCCGGTGTAGCGCCTTTAAGACGACGATGAGTACGGCAAGCGTCGAGGCGTGTTCCATTATTCATTCAAAGGGCGAGGAATAAGGGAGGGGCTGAGAATAACTCGTGGAATAAAGAGCGCGACGTCATTAAATTATTTAAATTCTCATTCCATCCCTTGCGCGCAATCAAATTACATTGAACCGAAGGCGTTCTTCGTTTCGTTTCACTTCGGCCCTGGGATCGGTGCAGCCGTGCAACCGATGCACAATTTTGCAGACAAATGGGAGGACGGAGAGAAGTCAAGGTCACGCGGAGAGGGCGAAAAGGAGGAAAGCTGGGCTCCGTTTTCACTGAAACGAAGCTGAGGGTGGAAACGGGGGAACAAACACGCATCGTTGCCACCCCCCAAAGTTTACAGGCACAGAGAGGACGGGGAGGTTTGCGTCACGCGGTTGCGTGCGAGGCCTTCCTTTGTCGATCTGGCTGTCCGAACCTAGAGGTAGGTAGGTAGGTAGGTAGGTACGTGAAAGGAGAAATGCGAAATGAGAAAACTAGAAACAAGGAGCGAGAGGTATACCAACTCGTCGGACGAAACTCCTGCCTCCGCGGCTTGGCACGAATTTCCCAAACCAAGACGAATTTCCTCGGTCTCGCTCTCTCCCGCTCTCTTCTCGGCCAAATTCCGCTACGCACCTGGGGCGTTTTCAATATCCGCTATTGCACGAAGGGCAACCGCCACCCACATACCCCAAAACACAATCAATACTCGGGAACCGACAAATTATCTCTGGCTCTGCTTATCCTCCCGATGATCCTTCAAGGCGCACTACAGCCTACAAATATGACGTTTCATATTTAAGAGCACCGGAGTCCGAACTGACTTTGATAAATGGTCCATCCGAATCCAGGTGTTATTTGCTGCACAGCGAAACTTGACTCATCTTCGAAACGACGAAATTAAACAACGGTATTCCTTTCCAACTATTTACCCGTTCCGTGTACTACCTCTTATACTCGGAAGTAGGAACCAGACAGCGATATTCATGGTTTCCGAGAGCTCGAGATTCTATCGCAGAGCTTCGCTTCGCAAAAATTGAGATACCAGTGGCCTCTTACCTCGGAAGCGAAACTCGACCCCGAGAATCGTGGCCGGCTAACGGAAGTTCCTAGGTACCTTGAACTAATAACAAGCTGGACTAGCTTGTTTTGGAACGGTGCACAGCTGGACGGTTCGCAATATCCGCCACTGAATCCACTCGTATCAGTTTCGGAGCTACAGTCGACCCTTGCGAAATTTATGCTTGGGAAATTTCGCGTAGGACTGTCGACAATCCGTTATTTTCATCGCGCCACATTAGGACTTCCGCGGCATTTTCGAGACTCGGCGTAGCACGCGCGATACAATTCGAAAAAAAGAAATATTCCGCGAGATATTCGGTCAGCTTTGAAAGCCGGACCCATTAGCCTGCAGCCCCGAATCAGCAGTTAATTGACTACTTTCCTTCATCGTGCTATTTCTGCTGTTAGAATTTATCGCTGCCCTGAATCTGGCGTTATTCAACGCTGAGAGAGTATGTTGGTGTTGGTTGCCAATCAAGAAACACGGCATAAATCATCTTGCTCCGCCTAGTGCGCCGCCGTTGATGCATTTTACGAGTATGAATATTTGTGTGCAGCCACTTTTGAAACGAGGGTAAGTAGGTACGGGACTTTGATCGAGGCGCCTGCACACCGGCGAAGAGTTTGACTCGGGAATATTATCGAAACGAAATCTTGATCGACGGATCGGTGCATGATCTAATTTCATTAGGAAAAAGAGAAAGAGAGTTATGTTAACTGGCTTCTTCATGTGCGTGCGATAATTAAGGAGGCCAGTTATCGTGAATCACTCTTTTATCTCGAGATACATATCCGAGTTTGGCTACGTGTTCGCCTGGCTGATAAAAGCGCCGGGTATACATTACAGCGCCTTTTGTCAACTATCAACTCGTACTGTAGTCCGATGTTTCGTATTATCGCCCACTACGTGAAGTGCCTATACACGAAAAACGTGAAAGGCTGAAATTTCAAGGAAAGTGCTACACTCGTATTTCCTACCCACCCACCCCTTTGCTTCTATCCCGAAAACGAAAAGTGGGTAAAAGAAAATTCAATTCACCCAACGTGGTACGGCAGCAGCAGCAGCAGCAGCAGCAGCAGACGTGGTGGGATCTGATGTCACGTGAAATGGACGGGGGTGTTGTTTTTTCCGGTACCGTGTAGTCTCTAACCGTATAGGCATATCCGGAGGTTCGGTGCAATTGATGTTTTTGAGTAAACAACCGGGTGTTGTACGTTTGGCTGGGCAGATCCTCTCCTGCACCCTCCCATCTCATCTGTTGCCCAAGGACGAAGTTATATATCTACAGGATTCGCTATACGTGTCAGGGACAACAGCTTATCATGTTTGTTTGACAAGTCCGAAAAACATTTCCCTAAAGGCTCGACTAGTCAATCGCCTCGACGCGCGACGTTACGAAGTCCTGTATGAATAAATTATTGACAAGTGAGAAATGAGGATTTTTCGCGTTTAATAAATAATTACCGTGCTGCGACACCCGCCTTTGACACCGATTGAACCCGTTTCATGCGAAATATATCTTGGCTGGAGGAACGTTATTCTTCGAATCCCTTGTCGCGGCGGGTCGACAGTGCGATATGGGAATGAGGTAAATATGGACGTGTGCCGCAGGAGGGAGAAGAAAAAATGGCGTGCTTCGTGGCACGGAAATCGCGTGTCGGGGAAGCACGCCGTTCGGATCTGTTTCATGTAACGACCTTACAACCGTCGGTCAATTGAAGATTTGAAACGCCTTCGAAACCGGGACGAATTTCCGTGTATATTTTAGGATCGGAGATTCGAGAGGTAAAACTTTCCCGCCACTCGACCCACCCTGACCTAATGAAATTGGAAAGGAAATGAGGTTAGGGACGCCACAACGCCCAAGGCTAGGCGCAAGGTCTAACTCGTGCTTAAAGCAGTTCCGAAATTTTCAACGATCCTTCCTTTCCAAATACACGCTCTCCACCCGATCCTCGTTTCCGTTTCTGAATCGACGTGATCGCATTCGGTATATAGAGATAGGTAGATAGATAGATAAACAAACGGATAGATAGATGCAGTATTTATTGAGGATCAAGACCCCCCAAGAACCGGTGAATAGTAGAGTTGAGGATGGCATGGCACGGTAGCAAGATGACGGACAATGAACTGGAATTGCATCCACAAAGTCACTGAACACCTCGTGTCGATTACCAACATTCTTCTCGTATTCCAAAGTCGTCCATAATCCATGGATAAGAATGAATAAACAGCGTGAAACGAGGAACCAAAATAAACTACTGTGCGAACGAGCCGCGGCTGTTTTATGGATTTCCGCAAACTTCCTCCGCGGTAAAGAGGGCAAAGAGAAGTAGGGAGCGATGTGGCCCTGTAGGGTTTTAAGGTGGTTCAAAACAAAGCTCTCTCTCTCTCTCTCTCCTCCTGGCAGCAACTCATATTCCATCCGAGGTGAATATACACAACGCGTGCTTGTCTCTCCGTATCGCTTTTCCCAAACTACCCGCCGCGTCATCCGGACAACGTACCCCAGCAACACAAAGACAAATTCCCCATGTAGTATGCGAACGAAGCCTGCGGGCAAGCTCGTACAAGGTGTTCGAAACGCTACGAGTTCCGCACATACATTACGCTTCCGCATATAGTAGACGTGGCGACGCGACGACGCCATGAACCGGAGTACCTGGCAACGTCATTGGTAGTGCAGGGTATGCAGTCACGTAATTATGAACCCGTTCCGTTCCGGACAGATTTCAGACCGACCGTAACATTATCGTCCCGGGTCTGAGTCCAGGCCGCGATGCGGTTGTATGATTAGGCGCGAGGATTTCCTCGTGAATAGTTTAAGCCTCTAGTCGAGAGAAATTTCTCGGGATAATCCTCGAGGCTTACGGAATGACAAACGGGCCGACCCAAAAACGCATCGGTATTTCCACAGAGTGATGAGGATATTTCTCGCCGAAACTGAGAGGCCTATACATGTGTATATTCACGCACACTCTCAACTCTCCAGCGACGAGCTGCAGACAGTGTGAACTGAAAATCAACCCACTTTGGCCGGTTTAACACCGGCGATAACTGAGCCCCGGTTAAACGCTGCCCAGCAGCGTTTACAACGTTATTCAACGAAATTGAGGAGCCGCCGGAATCCTCCCGAGTCCTGGTCTATAACCTGCCCGGTTTCGAGCGGGTATTTCCGCGATAATTTATGAACTAAGGTATCTGCGTCAACGATTTTGCTTCGACCATTTCCTGACGACTTTGCTTGACCTCTAGTTTCAGCGGCGACGGATCAAATAAGAAACTGGAAACACCGCGAGTGGCAACATTTTTCTTTCGCACCTTCTATTCTCCGCTGACTGAAAGCGTAGATTGTATACTTGCATTATTTCTACGCATTTGTTATCGCGAGCGAAGAACGGGTAGTTAGGGTAGATTGAGATCGTTGAATAAATTGCTCGATTCTTGGGGAGCGTTGCGACTAGGTAAACACGAGGTGAAAGTTTCAAGAAGGTCGAACATCTTGTTACACGCTCAACAAAGAGGGTTGAACAAGGTCTCGCTAAGAGTGCATATCCACCACACGAACCAACCGCCAAACGTGTTACAATGTCATGAATAAATCGTAAAGCTGTGTTAGGAAAATTTCTGCCCAACTATCGGCAATACTCGTCGGGCACTATAGAACTATAACCTCGATGCCAACAAAATTTCGATCTAACAATTATGACACTGTAACATTTGATACGTCAAGTTTACACAGGTTACCTGACACACCGCAGGAAAAATGCTGACGTCGAATTGTCAAATTGGCAGTGATGAAGGCTCGACGAGAAGCGTGTCTTGTCTTCGATCTGTGTATCCTCTTCCTCTCCCTCTTCCTCTTCTTCTTCTCCTTCTCCCTCTCATCTCTCCTCTCTCTTTTTATCTCTTTCTCTCTTCCCCCTCAAGCCGAGCCGTATAAAAATACCTACACCGGTATCACGGAGTGGTCCGTGCACCGATGGCGGAGATTTTTCTCGTCTATCAGCGACCGGAAACTGGGTTCCGGTATCAGCGCTGTCTTTTAGATCAACAGAGAAATCCGCAAGTTCCGACCGGCGCGTGAAACTCTTTTTTTTCTCACCGAAATGGGCACCAGTAAGCGGAAGAGGGGATTCACTTTTTCCGGCTCAAAACTCGCCCTTCTATCTCACCTGTGTGTAATGTGTACGCGTGTGTGTGTTTACACGTGTGCGCGGGATATTCGCAGGAACGTAAAAATTTACACGGTTTGTTGTCCCGCAGTGCGTATATTATACATGTATAAGATGTATATGAGGGAGGGATCAAGAGACGGGAAATTGAACGTGAAATGCGAGACAAAAATCTGTACAAACATTTTTATATAACCCAGTGCATACATCGGAGCGAGTTCTTTCCGTTTTGTTTTCTCTTCTTTTCCTTACCTTTTTCTTTCGTTATTTTTTTTCTTTTTTTTCTTTTTTTACCACTTATCGTCTTTGTCCCCTTTGTGCGAACGAATTTGTTTGTTCAGCTGTCAAAATTGTTCCTACTCCGAATACGAGAATAAATTCTTTCAGATTTTCATCAATGAATATTAAATTCTTCTACAACGCGTTGCTGCTTCTGTCGGTGTTTCCCCTCTGGATTTCTGTCATACGATTAGATTTTAATCCTTGCGTTATTCATGAGAGTAGGGAAAAAAAAATCACTATACACAAGGACAAAACTCGCAAGTTTAATATTATCGGTACTCGCAGTGAGTAAATATTTCGGTGATTGCTCGAAAGATGCGTAAAATGCCAAGTGCATCAAAACGCATTATACTATACACGATACACGCGGAACGTTCAAAGTGTACGAGAAAGCGACGAGCGTATATAATTCAAGAAAAAGTATATAAATGCAGAGTCGAAAATTCCCGGTCCATGATCTCGGCCAGAGCCAAAACCTCCTGCGAAGTTGGCAAGAGTCTGAAAACACCCGGGTCGCTTTGTTCTCGAACGAAACTATAACGAAACTGCACGACAAAGTTAAAGTTAACCCCGGCTCCGTTATACACGGACACAGGTACATGCATGTGAAACGTAAAGTAAATACGGATGTATGAACGGTAGTCGAATAGGGTTGATGCACAGCGTACCAATGGAGTACAATAAGATTTGATGAAAATGAAAACGCTCCATTTTTGCAAGCGGAAAATTGTTCCGAGCATTTTCGGTATAAATTTTTCAAACGCTCAGCCTTGAAAAAAGAGAACCACCACCCCATTAAAAAAATACCAAGGGAAATACGTGGTTGTTTTTTTTTTTTTTTTCGTTTTTTTGGTCTTGTTACATTATTAAAAAGAATTTACCGCTGAGTGTCTCGACCGCTTCATGGCAAATTAAAGCTCTGCACGTTTGCAAGGGGGAATGGGGAAGTGTTGTACGTGTGTGCCACGCGTGTAATCAGCGGTAAGGATTTAAAAGGCGATTAGACCTGAAAGGCTCCGAAAAACATGAGGCCGCGACGACGCTTACGTGTCGTAAGCTTTGACATTGCGCGCATTTGAGAATTCCCGGGGAACGGGATATTCCGTAAATAATTTCTACTTCGGCGTTAATTTAAATGACAAACGTGGCTTCTTTACCCCCGTCGCTGCCGGCGATGGCGCTGTGCTGCAATATATAAACGTCTACTGGGATAAACGTTGCTTATGCAGTAAGCAATTTATGATAAACCATCTGGAAGAGAGATTTAGCCACGGTCACCGCACCCGCCCATCAACGAACAAAATTAATAAACGGGTGACTTTGAAATAACTCAACTAAACAATGAACGATATTTCGTAAAAAATGTAAATATATAGAGAGGAAAAAACCAATATTAAACCGAATATACGTATACACCTACACCTTGTATATAAAAGGTACGTGCGTACGTATCTTTTTATCGAAGAACAGGAAAATCAGTCACCCGGATGTTGATTTATAAATTTGAATAAATAATTAATTGATAAAGCTGCGTGAGGTGTTGAAAGTTAAATTTTTTCAACGCTAATTACCACTTCTCACAAATTGCCTAACATCAACGTCGATCAAGCCGATTTGGGGGTAAAACGACGATAACGAATGTCATTGAATAGTTGTAAAATCGGCTGAGGCCTACGTTGCAAAATATAATTTATTTATTAAATCAGTTCGCGTGCTCTCGAGGAGTTAAGTCAGCGTCGAGTATATTAGAGATGTTCGGAGGTTGGTGTTCCGGGGCACGGAAGACGAACCAACCTCCTCCTAACTTATTCCTTACTCCTCGTCTTCCTCCTTCGTTCCATTCGAGCGGGTATCTTCCTAATTTTGAATTTTATTTATTTTTTACGGTCAAGGCACTTTCCACGGTTCTGCGGTAGGATGGCACAAGGGTTCCCTGTCCTCGATTCTGATCGTCGTAGTCGTCGGAGTGGTTGTTCGCTCTCGCAAACTTTTAACCGTTAACCTCGCGCCCCGTTGGCAGAAATATAGCTACTTTTTCGCCGTGCGGTCGAATGGAGAGAGGTTTGAAAAGAGGCAAAAAATGGAAAAATAGTGGGTTGGATACCGGCTGGCTTCGTACGACCAATCCACGATTAAACGGTTTCACGTATTACCCACGGATCACCCTTCAGAGGTATGGAGGACGAACGACGTCCGTCGATAATCAAACCGGAAGTTAGATATCCCCTTGGCGGAATGGATTTATATCCAACTGTATATATATATATATATATATATATATATATGTATGTATATTTTTTTTATCCTTCCTCCCTCTCGCTCTTTCCCGCGTAATTGAAAAGGGATTAGGTCGTCTATCGACGATTGATTCCCACAGGGTGAGCATGAAGAATCGTCCTGGCACATATATTTCCAAGCCTCCACTTCCTTCCTTCCTTCCTTCCTTCCTTCCTTCCTGCGGCGTGTGTATAAGCGGCTGCCGCAACCAGGCTGATACTCAAATACTCACCCCAAGAGTTCGATACCTCGCCTCGCCTCGCCTGACTTTCCGATCTTTCATTCGCCGCAGGGTAATGGGAAAATGAGGGCGTGGCTCGTGCCGAGGTAGGGGAGGAAAAATGCGACTAAGATCGAGGGAGGAAAACCCGTGTCCAAGTTTACCCCTCCTTTTCTACCTATCTATCTATCTATCTCTCTCTCTCTCTCTCTCACATTCTCTCGCTTTTTATCACTACGAATGGATAGAGATTCGTCATCATTCTTCATTCTCGCGAACTTCGGTATCAAACGATCAAGAGTTCCGCACGAGATCGTCCGCTCGCTCTCTCGAGATCACGAACGTGGATGTGGAAAGAGCCGAATAAGACCAGTAGACTGCAAACCCCCCACCCCAAAAACTGAAAATAAATCCAAGCACACGTGTACGTATACGTCAGTCGTCCGCGGACAGAAGCGTCCCTTTCAAGCCCAGGGAGAGCATTTGTCTGTGGAGGAAGAAAAGTGATCCGAAATGTCCGGCTAGCTACCCTCCTCAAGGTCGGAGGGTCTCAGCGTCTAACAAATACCTCATACGTCCTCCGGACCATCGAGCGACGGACAAATGACGTCGAAATTCGTTTCACCCAGGCAGGGCAGCCAGCTCCAGCCGGCATGTAATGCCAGCAATCATCGGAACCCACTTTTTCATTCCAGGTTACATGCATATTCATGCCCCTTGACCCCGGCTCTTATAATATACGAGGGATAGAAATCGAGAGAAATTTTTACCGTCATCCCGCCGCGTTTTTTCATCCTCCGCGAGGACAAAAAGAAGAGAAGAAGAAGAAGTATAAGAAAAAAGAAAAAAAAAAAACAAACAGGCTAATTTTACTTGCAGCTTCGGATGATTAACGCGAATTACCCCCCGAACTGCTCTTTCAATCGGATCGTTGGTTTGCCCATTATTGCCGCGTTCGTTGCCTTGGGTGTGTTATCCTCGCAGCGTTGTACAGAACGACGGTTATCCTATAAATTTATCGACTTCTGTGACGCAGCATTTTCCAATGGTATTAGAGGAGGTGAAATATGTCTGCATCGTGATCTCCGATGGATAGATTATTAACGTTCACCGGGCATTCGCCTCCGAGGTACAGGGGGTCCATACCACTCACGATACTGCAATATACCTTTCAGAAAGCTTCGCAGTTTCCTGATACTGCTGCGGTTTTATGTCCTGCTCTTCGACCTCCGGCGCCGTTCCTCGGGCAAAGAGAGAGAGATAGAGAGATCGGCGGGAAACAGCATGTAGTACAGATAGAGACGGTGGGGGAGGGGGAGAAAAGGGGCAAATCATCTCATCTCTCTTTCTCCTTCTCCTTCTCCACCTCGTCCCTAGTGGCATAATTATAGTCACGTCGATGTCTGACGCCGTCGTCGCCGACCTCGTTGCTCCGACGGTTCATTAATCCCTCCTCCCCCACGCCGCCAAATCAACGTCAGACATCATTCCGCACCGTCGAAATTCCGGACTAATTGGTCGCATACCAAACTGTCGCTGGATGTCCGCTAAAATCAATCCTGAATAGATTTGAAGCACCGGTTTTCAGCCGCGGCGTTACTCCCTCTCCATCCCTTCCTGCGTATCCGCGACCTCGTCGCTGCAGGTAGGTACGTTATGACGAACGCTGCAGTTTCCCCGAGTTTCCGCACTTGTTCGAAACTTTCCTCGTCTACACCTGTCAGAGCGGTGGAAAAGGAATGTGGAAAATTGACAAACTTCAGGAATTACGTTCGTCGTCGTCGTCGTCTGAAAATGTGCACCGCGAAAAGTTCGATGGATATTTCATTTTTTCTCCCTTTTTTTTTTTTTTTTTCATTCACCCCCGGTGAATAATTCCAACAATTTATAGATTACGTTGACAAATAAGCTTTCTATGAATTGAAAAATTATCTACCTATTATACGTATACCTGTCAAATTCGCAAATTTCGAAAATAAACGATATACATCGTTTGTATCCCGGGAGGAAAAGTGAGATTGTTCCTAACCACCGTCTGTCTGATACGGTACCAATCTTGTATGATAAATTATAAAAACGCAAATCATAAGAAAGATGATTGATGAATCCGTCCAAGGAAACAAATTGAGGATAACTCACGCGCAGGTTTCTTTCGTTATACGTATACCTAAACCGTATTGTTCAGAGGCAGAGCTTTGTGCCGGTGTCCCGATCACGGGAAAGAAGGGAAATAATAATAGCCCTAATTACGATAATGACAACAACGACAATGGTAACGAGGAGGATCGGAGGAGGTACTTTTGTACTTTTCGTAGGTTTTTTTTAGGCTTACGTGCGGAGGAGGAGCTGGACGGACGACGTGCCCCGTATCAAGTTAAACAAGAACTCTAATTAGATGCCACGACTTGTTTGTGTGTTCTTATCCTTTATTTCCTACTATTTTTCTACACCCGTACTTTCTTTCTATGCTTCTTTTTTCTTCAATGAAGAATAATAATTAGATTGAAATACGAGGTTTCTGAATTACCAACCAGTACCGAGGAGTAGCGGAACTTTGCACCAACTCGAGAGTTATAATTATGGGGAAGCAAGTGCACGGTTGCACGGATCGATATCTTCGTGCATATCGAAAATCCTTCGTTCTTTTTTTTGTCTTCTCTTTTCTGCACTTTATACGACAATTCGAAAATAAGATAAGGGAAGAACTAACATTGCTCAATATTAGTACATATCAACTTGTTTGCTTAAGCGTTATGTCTAATGTTCGAAAGTACGATTCGTCTGGTGTCGCATTATTTGCGCATATATGCTCTTTTGATGAGTCGATGCAGCATTTCAGCTGTACTACCCCTGTCGCTAACATTTCGTCAAACGATATCCGTATTTGGTGTGTTTGACATACACAAGAAGCAGATCTATCGGTGTTTGACCGGTTGCAAGTTCGATCGAACAACAGAAATGGTAATCGGCTCTTTTCCTAACAAGTACGCGTTATCTGTTCCAAACCGCGTTTACGTCAAATAACAACTTCCGACGCGACATGCTACTGGAATGCTTGAGTTCATCATTATTTCGGCACAAAGTAGCCACGAGCCGGAAATAACAAACGCAATTCACGGTATAAAGTTCATTAAAATTAGTCATATAACATGGTAAAAACCGTCCAAGTTGTTCGTTCGTGAAAATGACAGCTATTTCTTTCTTTTCTTTTTTTTAAGACCATAATTGCAGTCGACTCATCAATAATTATCTTTTCGTATACAGAATTTCAAATTCGATCCGCGTTTTTTCCTTAATTTTTTTTTTTTTTGATTTTTTTATTTCCTTTCTACACTTCAATTTTTCACAAGCGTGTAATTATCTAATACAATAGCGGAATAATAATTCAGGCGACCCGCGTTAGCGAATTGAAAACGGGGCGTAGTTTGTACCTGGTATAATACCCGAGGTCGTGGTTCCCGAGGGCGAACGGGTTCCGGTTCGGCGTTTTAATTTCGCAAGCTCGTAAGTCCTGCGTAATCCGCGATTCGTAGTCAGCCGGTCGGTGTTGCAGGTATTGGTGAGCGTTGGTTTAGCGAGCCGAAGAAAAGGCGGGCAAAAAAAAAAGCTCTGCAACGTTTCATCGCGAGGGAAAAAGGGCCGGCTATAAGTATAGGTACGTATACCTTATACCCGTAAGTACAGAGAGCTTTCCGTCGGATGGATTATCCGTCTAGAAAAGAAACCCGGTGAAAAAACGTTGTCGTAAAGTTTTCGGCGGTGAACGAGCCGGGAAACCGCAACTTCGACCCAAGTCCAAAAGCGCAAATATTTACCAACGACGGGAAAATTTCTTCGTTAGGATATTCGCCGAGTTACCAAATGTATATATGTATATATATATACACACTTCTCTACGAACGCGCGATGAAGTTGACAGCGCTTATTGCGAGGCGCTTTGCAACGGCGATCAACCAAGTTTCTCGAGCTTGCAGCGTTCACAATAAGTTCAAAACCGAGGATACAAGCAGGGATCAGTTTTTGCTGCTGGGTGGAAAAGGATATCCATTCGTACTTTTGATGTCAGACCCACCCCCTCCCCCTCCCCCCCCCTCCTTCCATTCTCCTCACCAAAATTTCACAGACATTTGGATGATTCGAGAAAATATGACGATACCTTGAAACATTATCAAGGTACAGATCCACCTCGTGCTGATTATCGTAATTTTTCGAAACTCAACGAGTTTGATTAAACTCTGAGATTCTCCGAAATATCGATTCGAATTATACACGTCGACGAAGAGATCCGGGTTAAACTGCCAAGTGCGAAGATGTCTACACCGTGAATCTGAGAATAATTGGCGTTTCATGAATGTCAATCGTCAAACTCAGATCCGTGCACGTCACGAAATTTTCGAGCAATCTGCACCATTTTCAAGATATTCGAAACGCGTGCTTCGCGGTCAATACTTATACCAACGAATTCCGAGTGTTTATATTTGAAATTACAACGAGTATGTATATACCGTTAAAATATTTAACATTTCTCGGAGGTTTCGTCGACGGCGCCAGCGGGAGATGAGAGTGAGCGACTGACTACAAGGTATGTATGTGTATAAACGCTTGAGATAGGAACGTGGCTAGTTACACGTTGTATCTTTATACTTGCTTGTTACAGAAATGACTCGACAAAATTCCACGCGCCTCGGAAACCTTCCCTCGCTGTTATTTTCTCCTTTTTTATTATTATTATTATTATTTTTTTCCACCCAGCTCTCCCCCCTCCCCAAAGCGTAACCGGCAAAGCGAAATTACCCCAATCTAAGCGAAAAGCTCAACTCTTCACCTCCGCGATATTTGGACGAGCTACTCACACGTCAATGCGTTACAGTTATACCAAAATACCTATGAATTGTTCATGTGTATACGTAGTCCTATTCGATGATGGCGGAAGGGCACGGAGGGAGGAAAGGGCCGTGAGAAAAGTACAGGTGGTACCATTGTCCATACCTGCCGGGGTATTTAGATATGGAATAATAATTCCAGGCACGTATACAGGATTGAATCTGACTATCGCCGGTGGAGATTAGCCCGTTTCGCGTGTCGCCGAGTTCTCCGCTTGTTTGAAATCGCGCGGGGATGAATGAAAGTGCGATCCGCAGGAAGTTCCCAACCCCCGACTGCAACCGGTGTTTTACCCCTTTTCCTCGCCATCGTTTTGCCGGATTTACGGGCAAAAACCTCGCGAAACGTGCCCCGTCACCCCTGAATAAGAGATACCGAGCTGCAAAACTTTCCCCTGTCTGCCTGACTGCCTGCCTCCACCTTAGGCGTTGTTTGCCAAGTTAAAGACGTCGTGTGTCTGAGATGAATATGCGAAAACAGCAGAAGCCACTCAGTGGCCCGATTAAACGCCTACGTTATGTTATTTTATACGGATTTAGGAGTGTAAATATCACGTATATCATCCCCTGTGTTAGACTATAAGAATTGACAAAAAGATGTGTAAAAATGTGAAATGAATACATAACTTACAGTTTGTTTTTTTTTTACACATACGTATACCTATATATAAGGTGTGCAGCGACGTTCCTCGCTGCAAGTCGCGCTAGTATTTTCCCCGTAGTTATAATTAGGTAATCGTGAATAATTAAACATTGCCGCATTTTTTTATTTTTTATTTTCTGTTACGTTAATGTTTTTTGTTTCATTTTCCCTCTAATATCCAGACGCGCGCAACGCAAACCGTACGAAACGGAGTGGAAAAAATATACATATAATTTGCCCGTATTTGCTACCCGGTATAATATACCTGCAGTTTGCAATTGTTGCGATATTATCAAGGTAACGTGAGAGGAATTAATACCGTACCGGGACGGGGTCTAATTAGTGATGGAAAGGAAAAACCATTCGGTACACCGACGACATTGCAACCCGATAACGCGTCGAGTTGCTAACCGGATTATATATTTGCACCTTGGATTATTACTCAAGAGTCGTAAATCGATACCGCGAATTGATATTTTGCAAATAAAAAATAAACGATTCTCGCATCGATGTGTAATTTTTATTTTTTTTTTCTTTTTCTTTTTCCTTAAATGACACAATTTACAATTTTTCCATTCCATTCGATCGGAGTAAGCTTCGTATTTCGTACGCTAACTAACTGTGGAAGAATTTTTAATATTTCCAACAACTTGGAACTTCTCGGTCAATATTGATAAAATTTTTAGCGTATTTCACTCCGGTTGAGAATATATCGCTTTACGACGACAACTCAATAAAAGTTTCGTACTCGCGCTAATAAACCCAGTGAGACGATGTACGTGTACTATATGCATCAAACCCACAACAAAGAATGAGCGCAATAAAATTCCACTGAAAATTCCAATTACTCGATATCACGCATCGCAAGTTATTCACCGTCATATTTTCAATAATTATAACAATCGGCATATCGCTATCTGCTACGCGGAGTTGTTGCCGCGAAAAGAATAACAATATTTTCGTGAAAAATTGTGCAGAGAAATTGGAAAGTATAAGAATAACGGAAGATATTTTCATCGCCTAACCGGAAATTAATTACTTTATATTCATCTGGAAGCGTAACGTAAGTACATATGTAATACTTATATGTATATACGTATCTATATACAATGTCGAAAATGAAGGAGAGGGAGCGAGAGGTACGGGTGCAGGAAAACAAGAACGTTTCCTCGCGAATATCCCTACACCCGGACACGGTTTCCCCTTTCACACCCCCACACCCCCACCGCCAAGAATGCGAAGATACCAATTTCAAAAAGGGGTATTAATTCTCGGGGCTGTTAGCGCAGAGCCAAGATATCTACGTGACTCTAATTATTTCTCAAGATCTACACCCTTTCCTCCATCTTCTCTCCTACCGCGGTGATACCGTCGAACACGTTTCTTCGGGAACGACGTTGAATTTCCCATCCCCGTCATCGACTAGAACCGTTTTCTCCTCGGCTCGTTCGGCATACGCCCGGTATATACTATATATATAATAATACCATTCTAGCTCGTATGTTTGGCTGACAAAATGACGAGGCCATCTTGGAAAAGCTGAGCCGAAGCTACGCGGCGTAAATATACGTATATACATAATATATACGCACACATACGTATATGTGTATATAACACCAACACCACACGCCCCAGCATATACAAAGAGAATTTATTTATGTATATTGGGGTGAAGTCTGGGCGCGACTCGGTGTGATTTCTCAGGCGTAAACGCATACACGTCTATACGAAAAGTTTTGTCTACCCGGTGTCTCGTTTTAAACAAAATCATCCGGTATCTTCACACCCTTGAGGTCCAAGGCAACGAAGAGCACGATTTTGTTTCATCTGTCGTCTACGGTGTTCACCAAACTTCTCCCCGTTTTTTATAATTCTGAACGACCCGAAGCGAGCGATGTAAAAGTCCAAGAAGAGCAATCCCTCGAGGTGAAGATGATCGTCATGAAAATCGGCACTGGACACCGGCCAATCAATCACGTGATATTTTTAATTTAATTTTTATTTTCCAGAGTATATGTCACGAGTCTTCTTCGCACTTTTCTTTTCCCTCACGCCGTTTCCGGGATATTTGCGGATCCTGTTTTGGAAATGGGACACCCCGTGCACACCAGTCGGATCGGAGAGAACTGAGCGCGTAAATTGTGACGTCGAGGGTGATGGTGGTGGTGGTGGTGGTGGTGGTGTACGTTGTTAGTGTTTGCGGACCGAGGAAGATATTTCGTGTATATTTGTCGTTTCATTTTTTTTTTTATAATCCTCCCTATTTGTCATTCACGAAAGGCGCGGAGATTTCCAGAGCTATGTAACACCAACGCTGGCACCCACATCCACCGTCTGAACCTAATACGCGAGAAGGAAGAAGAAAGAAAAAGGAGATTGTGTGTATAACATAAAACCAGAAGCCCCGTTTTCCTATCTCCAAAAGTGACGATCCGATACGATGCGGATTGTATCTTGAAAATTACCCTTGTTTTTCCACCATCCACTCTTGACTCGAAAAATCATATCTTCAAAGTCAATCAATCGGTAGTTTAAAAACAACGATCGAGAAAATCACTCAATTATTTTCATTGCGAAATTTGTATTGCATAGTTTCACCGATACAGACGTAACAATTACGACTTAAACAATCGAGCGTGACACTTTGCTCGGAGAGTAAACGTTGTCATAATAAATTCCGAGGCATGCCTGCACGAAATCGTTGCGTACAAGGTACGATTGAAACCAATCGTTTCAATTGAACGTGTTAAACCGGAGCAATCCCTTCGTTTCTTCTCCCCTTCACGAAATTAAAGTAGTTAGGTAGACGGGAGTAGCAATGCAGCGCTGGATTTCGTGCCGAGCATTCGGTGCCCATAAAACAGCCGAACGTAAGCAAGCGTAAGGCGGTTATTACGCGCGTACCTTCCCACAAACAAACACAAGCGCAGCAATTCCACAGGCCGACATGAAATTCGATCCTTGGTCGAGACCCGGTAGGTAGACTTTTAGTCATTGTTACGACCACGCGCTCACATAATTAGTATGTTTCCGTAACAATTAAGCGGTCGGGCATAACGGAAACTCGCCGCGTATATTTGACGGTCGAAAACTTTTTAGGCAACAACAATCGGAAAGTAGACGACGAAGTGAAGGAAGGGTGAAGGAAAACTCGGGGTAAAAAACAAAGCTCGAGAGTTTAAGTTTATGTCTACCCTACGCCCAAAATTTACGACCACGGTATTTTCGGGCAGCACTAGCTAATTGTGAACATTAGCGATAAGGGATGGAGAGAAAAATAGAGAAATCTAGATGCAGGGTTGTATTGTACACAGGAATGTATATATATAAGAAGTTGTACACCTGTATCAGCCGTCCGACAGCCGATAAATAATTGTTCATTATCACGTACCTTGTATCACGCGTGCAGAGCTGGACAATGGCGTATCACCTGTAACAAAAAGTAATAATAACGTTATCAAACAATTTTTCACAATCAAATTTCCACCGACCATTGTTTTCAACTTTTCTATTTTCTCCCTAGGCCTACCGTTTGATTTACGTCAACGTCGTAAATCTACATATACTCTGCGTTTATGTCGGCTGGTTGTTATTTTTATTTTGTTTATTTTTTGTGTTCCCTTTCCTTTCCATCACGGACACGCATCGGGATTCGAATTTTAATTAATTTATATCATGCCGAAAAATATGCTAAACCCGATTGCAAAGACTCTTCTTTAACTTTAGCCTTCGATTCGATGTTTTTTTTTTTTTTTTTTTTTTACGCAATCTTTCTCTCTGCGCGGAACTTTTACAATTAGTCTTCTTCTAATTTAAACCCGTTGCATTGCAGAGGCGGCTCTGTTAATCCGTGCAATTACCTCGCTAAACCTCGGTTATACGCTCACCTCGTACAAGGATGTAATAATACCCGGTGTTAATACCATAGTTAATAATCACACCGTCTCTCTCTCTCAGAATGTATTTGCTGCTTCCGTCTACATCTAAACATTAAACACAAGTAAAATATACACACACATATATACGTGTATAAATTTCTATTCTTAGCAAAAGTTTGTGAATTTTGTCAATGATTTCTCGTGGCTTATACTCCCCTGAATGTTCAAACAACAACATTATTCCTTTAAATCACTACTACATATTATACAGCCTGCGGAATTGTAATTCTTTTTCTTCTACGTTATTCGTAGACAATTCATACGTACGTAATGTATTACACGTAAGAGTCATAAAATTGACGGAACACGTACAGACAGAGATATATCGTAGAGAAAGGATATCTAATGTCTTTCGACAGACGAGAAATGGAGTAAATTTCGTTGAGCTATATCTATTTGAACAGACACGAGAGATAATATCTTCGGGCAAGTAACACCGATGCACCCTGTATATAAATATTCTTGAACACGTGTACGTGAAAAGCTATTACATAACATTTCTTGTAATACAGGTAGTTTCGGAAGCTTGAAATAGGCTCCGGGATTAAGAGCAGGGGTCGCATTATACGATCGAACATTCAAGAGCTGCGTTCCTACAAATTAGGTTTGGGGTTCGAGGAAACCGACGGCGGTCTAAAATAAAAAAGAAGAAGAAAAAAAAAACCCTCAGAAAGAGAGACGAAAATTAATATTAATTATACAACGTCACGAGCGTACGCTGATTTGTGACATCAACGCACGCTTTCAGGATTCACTCGATGATCCTGGGGGATGATTCTCTTCTCCCTGCTTTCAAATTCCCTCAAGCCTCGATAAACAGGACAAATTGATTCTAGGAAAAACCATCAGCTTTTTCTCACCCTTCAAAGACAATCGAGACACCTATCGTTTCCAGAGACAGTTAATATCAGCGGTTTGAAATCTCGTGTCTCTCGTTTTTTTTTCAGATTTTTTGGACAGTTTTATAATCGTCGAAAAAAATGTTATTCATTTTTCCTAAATTTCATCAACAAAAAGGAAATACAGAAATGCATTGAAATCACAAACGTAGAGGGAAACGTACATGCACGTGAAAAATAATATATTCACATTAATATCGAGAATCAATTCGACGGAAGATACGTTTCCATGTTTTTTCGCTTTCCGTATTTCGTTTTCTCCTTCATTCAAATGCATTATTCAGTCTCTCACGGACGCGTCGGACTTTCTGTATACTCACGATGAAGCTATAAATCGAGCTAAAATTAGGTTCGATTTGTTTCGCTCGCGGATGACAGCTTTCGGATCATATTCCGATATCAGCACATTTGTTATTTGTCTTCCCTTATTTTCTTTTCACATGTTAACCGCGTAAACAATCACGTGTATCGCAATTCTACATGTTCACAACACATCATTGTGATTACGTTATTACCTTCATGATGCTGAAAAGAAAAAAAAAAAAAAGGAAAAACGAGTACGAAAAATATTCTCGATACGCTTTACCGCATGAATTATTGTTACCATTCACGTTTATAAATGTACGTAACGTGGTTGCGTGCGGTGGATAAATTAGGAAATTATCAAGGTAAACAAGCGTGATTAATACGTGTGAAATGTCTATAAACGTAATGGAACGCACGTAAAGTGTTTGCAAATAAAGGTGTGTACCCAACCATGGAAACAATTCATAGGATGCATTTGAAAGAAGGCAGAAGGGTGCTAGTTAATATGGAAAATTCTATTCCTGCAATTTCACTGTTCAAATTTGAATCTCCGAGTCTGCGTTGAACGAATTTTATCAACGGTTTCTTTTCCAGGCCATGTAATGTAAGTAGACACGCAGTGCCGATTCTGATTACAGATTCCGTTACCAACAGTTTACCTACAATTAGCCAAGACGCAAACCTTTTTCTAGAATGTTTTTACCAAGCGTCGATAACGAAATCCGTAATCACAACCGACGCTGCCTATCTACTAACGTGCTTCACGAACTTAGCGGATCGTCGCGGAGCGTTTTGCGGAAAAGTTGCGGATGTCCATTGTACTCTCGGGCAACGTTTCAACGATTCCTATTAGCCGAAAATGCTCGTTCGAATTATTTAAAAATTGCGAACAGCACAGCAGAGCGAGGGTCTATCACCTCGCGTTTCTTCCACGGCATCTTCGTAGACTCCCTCGGCTTTTTATCACCGAGCAACGTCAGCGGATATAGTAGTATAGATATTCCGGTTCTTTTTCCCGTGTAATCGGTACGGACGGATTGACAGGGCGGCAGAATTTGACGACGGTCTCTCCGTACGTCTCGAGAAGTATCATTTTTCCTCTCGATAAGACGTCGCGAAGCGTTTCGCAGATCTACTTTACCGCTCCGCTGCAGAGAATACCTTTCCTCTTGATCGCCACCTCCGGGCCGGATTTTCCAAGTCGAGCCTGAACGGCATCATCCCTGATCGCGAACCTTGTTCCACTCTCATTGCAGCGAACAACGAAAAACAATATTATATTCATCGCCTGAGGGAAGAACGACGATAAATACCAATTCGCATTTCCCGTTCCTTGCCGCACTTTTTTTATCGATTTTTTAGATCCTTCACCGTGAAATTTCTCACCTGACCCAGAGCCAATAAATCACTTTTGTTTATTCATCGCTTCGCTACGGCACGGCAATGCTGGTACATTGCGTATCCGTTTAACCTTCAGTTTAGGGAAAAACGGTGTGAGAGAAGAGGGCTGGTGAAAATTTAATGATTTTAAACAACCGGCGGATCGACGAAGAGGGTTGAAAACAATTCTTACGTAATCGATCAGATTCCAATTAATCGGCATGCGTACATAGGTATAATAAAACTACGCGTAACGCTTAAAGTAAAATCAATTTATATCTCCGTATTCAGGTATATTCAAAGAGTGCACTGTATTATTGTATTACAGTAATATAGAGCCGCGTGAAGGCCATGAGCTTCATCGATCGTTGTAAAATGATTTTGCACAGTTGCTTTGTGATATTTTTTCAACCCCTATTTCAGAAAGCGGTTAGCCGAAAGTATATGAGACAAAGAAAAAAGAAACCGGAAAAAATGTTCGGTGTATAACTTGAGAAGTGAACTCAACGCGAAGTAAAGAAATTATAAGTTGGCATATATTTTTTTTTTTCTTCTTTGTTTGTTCAACAACTATCCAAGTGAACGTCTAGTAAACGTATCGGCAGAGAGCATGCATGAATACATAAAATAACGTACCGTTGCCGGTAATTGCGAGCGAAATTGAGGGAAACAAATTTCATCAAGGGAGGGAGTCGGGACCGCAACAAGAATTATTCGACGTTTGAAATTAATTACTTTTCCGACGATTTTTCGAAGCGAAGAGGGTTTAATTTGCCGAACGGAAAACAACACAGCCTAACTCTCGCCAAGTGGGCGAACGAGAGGAAGAAAGAAACATCGGAGGAGAAAAGAAGAGGTTCATTATTTCCGTCGGTTGGAAAATTTTCTTTCTTCGCTTTCCGCACTGTTGTTACGCTGAAGCTATATATGTATATAAGAAAGCGAGATAGATGATGCCGACAAACGAAAATCATACGGCTTGTTTTGCAACTTGAAGAATATTCAACGCCGTCGTCGAACAATGCCGTACAACTTATTGTACGAGGAGAATATGATAAAGTTGAAAGCTCCAGACCTCGTTAAATTTCGATTTGAACTTTCGAGTTTGAAAAATTGTCGATAATTTATAAAAATATTTCTTACGCAGCTCCCAGAGTACAACCAGTGTCTATCTATCGCGTCGAACTATTAGGCCCGCCACGATTAGTTAAGTGATACGATTTAAAAAATTTAAAAACAATCATCTGCAAAAAGTTAGCAGACCTTTTTTTAATTTACTGTTTTACAGAATGTTTCACGAAGTAAAGAACTCGGTTGCATGCGAAAAGAAGACCCTTTTGTATTTGATCTTGTAAAAAATAGAAATGCAAAGTTCACTAAAATGTACGAAGGTTTAATATACCTCGATACAAAAGAATGAAGAAATAAAGACACGCGTTGCTTGGATCTTTGCGACGAAAAAGTCAGGCTCGCGCGATTTTCCAAATTACCGACCGACCCGTTTTCCACGGGTCGCGGAAATTGAACGGGGCATTCAATTTTCTAACGCGAATTACAATCAAAACGGAATGCACGACTGGACGAGACGGGCGAAGCACGGATTAATCGACTTTGTTTCTCAATTAACTCTCTCTTTCTCCTTCTCTATCTCTCTTCGCTGTTCCTTCGTAAAAACAGGGCAAATCCTGATCTGCAGGTTGGTTCCCGAGGTTCTGACAGGTTTTCCAATACCGCCTATGGGCCAAGCGGGCGAACAAACCCGATGCCCACGCCAATTCCGGCTGATATCTCGCGTCAATTTCCAAAAGTATCGACATCCCCGATATAATTTTAAACATGTCGATAATTTCTTTGAATCAAACCGTTGTCCGAGTAAAACGGTATAAAAACCATCGGCACCAACGGTACAGAAATTGTTAAAAACTGTCCTGTTCAATCATCCAGTAATCGGCTCGACGCGAACAAATACTGCGCAGCTGTACCGAAATCCTCTTTCCACACTTTGTGTCCAACAATTTTATTTCAGCTCATTTTCAGGAGCTAACAATAGTCCGGGAATATATGTACGCGTGTAATGGAACTGCCGAGTACCAGCTCGATGGTCTCGTTTTGGCAAGGAATAAACGTCACGAGTTACATGATTTGTAGCACGCTTCGCTTTTTACAGCACAGACAGTGACAACCGAAACACCTTGAGCCGTCTTATTCCGTTCGATTTCTCCGTCGTATCGATCTCAAATTCTTTTTCACCTTACATTCTCTTCTTACTTCTTCTCTGCCATGTCTGGCTCCCTTTGTTATGGTTTTTCCTCTGCTCTTTAAGGCCTGCGTCCGTTGGCCCCCGACGAGATTTGGTTAGAACTCACGTAGCAGCTGAGAGAACGTGCGGAGAAGATCAAGTTGATATCTGTGTATGGAGAAACGATAATACCTGCGAGAGGTGGAAACAATGTCTGACAAAAACCTTGATAATCAACTCGAGGACAAAATGCATGTGTATCTTAAATATGTTATCGCATTATTCAAAGTTCAAAATTCGACAAACCGAATCATTTGCAGAAAATTACACGGAGAGAAGAAAAAGAACAGATTTTACACAAAACTGCAGGAAGAGAGGGACACGTCAAGGTTTTTGGTAAAAAAAAAAAAATATCCATGTCAACTATATTTTTTTAATACAAATGTAGCAGACTTTACTCTTTGCACAATGGGTTTTCACTCTTTCTAGAGTAAATTCTGCATTTTACGAAGTATATTTTACCAATAAACCTGACGTGACCTGACCTCTCTTCTCACAATTTTGCCTAAAATCTGATTTTTTATTTTCTCCGTGTGCCCAGGCTTGTTTTTCTTAGCATTACCGCGAACTGAAAACACCGATTTTTCCATCGAACGGCCAAGAAATTCGAACCAAAATTCGCAATGTTTTCCTTCCGCCGCATCTTAAAGCGACATACCTCAACCGGCGAACTTGTACCGCATAGTCGTTGCGCAAGTACATTGGCTTAGTGCAGCAGCACTTGGCCTAGGCTGACCTGAAACTTTTCCGTTAACGTACATACACCGAGTAATTCGCGCTATACGTGTACACGCGGTGTTACAAGCTGCGAGCAAGCTCCGGAACGAGGTAGAACGAGGGAACTTGGCTTTGCGAAGCAGGAAGAAGATGGCGGGATCACGATCGGGAATGAAAGATTCAAGAATCGTTGAAAAAAACGTAATCGTCCCGAGTTCGCCGAGTAAAGTGAAATATGCAATTCTTGTTCCAGCGATGAAAGGCTTATTTCAAATCGGCTAAATGTTTTATCCGTTTGTTCGCAATTGTCGAATGACAATTGGATGAAAGAAAAGCGTCTCGTCTTTCGTCGCAGCTCAGAGACGTCATCGACGTTTTGGGTAGGAAATCGTTATACTTGTCTCTATATAACGCCGGTGTCGAAGGTTGCCGAGTAGGTGGATTGGCTGGCGTCTCGGTTGCCACCTCGTGAATAACATAACTAGATCGATCGGGTGTTTGGGATCGTTTAATGAGCCATAAACACGAAAGCCGATAGTCTCCGAAGGGGAAAATCGTCCCGCACGCGTCGCTTCTTGAAATTTTCAGGTGAAGCTTGCGCCACAGAAATTCGGATAACCAGGGAGAAAATAATGTAAAACGGAAAGTATAACGGTGACGATTCTTCCAAGTTTTTCACCGCCGCGGTTTCGTCGACATTTTCCCCGACTCGAAAAGCAGAAACCTGAGCTGATCGACGATAAGAAAGAACTTCCCTGGATCTCGTTAACCGCGCGTTACGTATTTTCCTCATGCGGTTGTACATATATACAGTACATACATGCAACACAATACGTAGAAACCGGAGCTGAATTTTTCCTAGAAAAATCTGTGAGGGTTCTTATCGGCTCGTCGCGGTATACGCTCCTATTACGTCCGACCTGCGGGGCTTCTTTATTTGCGTCCACAACGGAAGCTGCATCCGAACCGAGATAAGAAGCAAGAGTATAACGAACTTAACGCGGCCCCTTGTAGCATAAAATTTCACTTACGCGTCAGCCGTCGTAATGTCATCCATACCATACCACTCGTCGAGTTCATTACGATCGCTAGCTCGCGTCTTTTAAATCGTAACTCGTTATTTTTCTCCAGTTTCAACTCGTACCTTGCGTTTGTTTTCAGTGACCGGAATTCTCTAGTGCATCGCAATTGCACACTATTTGCCTAATTACGAGATGAAACGCGCTTCGTTCATGACTCGTTTAGGCGTATCGTCATCGCTGGCTATACGTTCGCAACGTACGTATAACAAGTTTATACACGTGATTCGCGTGGGAAACTTCTCTCTGCCGGCAAACTCGTTTCAATTCCCATTTCCGTTTCACCAAATGCGATCCGTCTTATTGTCAGTTTTCTCTATTTTCACCATTTTCTCTTCGGGAACGGAACGGAAGAAAGTAGGAAAGACAAAAAAAGAATAATAAAAAATACCGCGCGAACGGCGGACTTTTTCAAATCAATTCAAGCGCCGAAGGAAGAAGAAAAAGAAAAAAATTTCTTCCGCAACTTCTTTGTACTTATTGGACATTTTCATCATTCTCGCTATTATTTTATTTATTCTTTCGCAGATAAAGACGGGATCAAGCCGCAACCTGAATACGTGGTAATTGGCAGAACTACGAGTATACAAGCAATGAATGACAGCGATCTAGTCGCGCCTGATACCCTCCTTGTCTTGTCGTCGTGCCCTCGGGTTTGTGTAACGTGGCAAGAGATGCTCGGAGAGTAAGCCTCGTCCAATTTCCGACTACTAATTTAAACCCTGACCGCGATTGTCATCATCTCAAGACGTAGGCGGCAGGATAGGCAGGCAGGCAGGTAGGTAGAGAAGATAGAGTTACGTAGGAGATAATCTCGCACAATCTTACCAGACCCAACTTCCCGTACCATGCACCGGATTTGCGGGTCTGATTTTCGCGTTTACAACCTCTACGTTATTCTACACACACGTGTGCAGTTAAACATCGACGACGTGCGATATATTATTCAATAGTCCGTTTCAGGAGCGGAAAAAGATCGGTGTAAAGCCAACGAAGGCGAAGGCTAAATCGTAGAGATAAGGAGTTTCGTACAATTTTTCTACCACCATTACCGAAATTTTCATTTATTTATTTATTTATTTATTTATTCAATCATTCACTCGCAGCTGTTCAAGTTAATTTACAAAGATCATAAACGATATTACGTACAACGTGTGTATTATATACGCGAAGATAAAACGAAGACGGACGGGGTGAAAATTATTTCGTAAAAATGGCAAATCCAGTATTGCGAATCACACGTGATACCTAATCACGTCGATATATCTTTTTTCTCCTTGGCTGGCCGACGAAGCTTGACTTCTTTTTTATACCTACGGCAATCTCATGGTCTATATCTTTCGCTCCCCTTGTTCGTGCCTGGCTTTTTACTTAACGGTGCTGTTCCCCCGCATACTGTATCATACGCCCGCGGTACATAAGATCTACGCATACAGGGGTATAAAGGTATATAGGTATGTATATATGTACATGCGAAAAGTTGTCCACTTATCGACGACGATCGGCCGAAAACTTTTACCAACCCCCTTAACCTGCCGTTTATAAACTCCCAGCCAATATATTACATGAAAGAGGAAGAGAGAGAGAGAGAGAGAGAGAGAGAGAGAGAGAGAGAGAGAGAGAAATCGCTGTCAAGTCTTCTCTACCCCCCCTCACCCCACCCACCCACACTCTCAACCATAAATTATGATCTTCAACGGATTCAACTCAATTATTTCGCTCGATTATCGCTGTTCACCAGTTCCTATACACGTCGTGATACTCTATTGTAAGAAACACTTGAATTACACCGGCATGCGAATTTTCCAATTTTCTGTTATTCGTATAGTGAAATATTGATAAGGAGAATAATGGAGAGTGGAAAAATCCGACTCAATCTGCGTGTATTGTATATTATATGTATTATGCACTTTATACCTCTCAGTATACTTGTTAGTTTTAATTACAGTTCTAAATTCATGGTCGTCGTCCAAACTTTTACTTTCTAAATTTCCAAACTTTTCCATACACTGTACTGTACACGTAATCGTTTACACCTGTACCACATCCCCGGGTAATCAAACATATTCACACGCGAAACGCGTACGTCACACATATTTCGTCTATACCTAAATAAAACTCGAAATAAAACGTATAATTACGTCGATGACTGAGAGAAAGAGAGTGGAAGAACAAAAAAAAAAAAAAAAACGGAAATAAATGATTACACTACTTTAAAAAGTAAACGAATTCTAAAATTATTCAATCTAAATTCAAAGTTTTCGCGTGACAGTTTTTTTTTTCAATTGTTCTCTTCCTTCTTTCTTTTTACCTCTTTCTCTCTCTCCACCTCCATTCGACAAAATTTCACCATACTTTTCCACACGGTTTTTCCCTTGCTGCAGCGACTCCCACCGTGTAAAATGAAAACTCTTCGAAGACTGTGCGAAAGAAGATAGGCCCGGCATATACATTTACATTATAATATACTTTCCGTATAATTTCTGCAAACATTGAGTCCATACACGCGAAAAATTCCCGTCGGGCACTTCTCATTCTTTGCAAGATTATTGTCTCCTCCTTTATTCACTACCATGTTATTTTTATTATTCACATTTACTTATTTATTTATTTTCTTCGCGTTGTTGAAGCTGTGCGTGAGCTTTTGTAATGCTTTTATTCGTACATCCCCACCCTCGTATCTGTATATGTACTCACCTTAGAGAGTTACCGGAATATGGAAACAGGCACTAAAGATGAAAAGGAGGAATAAAAAAAAAAAAAAAAAAAAAAAGGGAGATGAGAAATACACGATGGCGATGAACGTGTTTCGTAGTACGTACATAACGCAATTAAGGGCGGGGGGGGCTTTTAGTTTGCCTGGCGCTTGTCAAAGACGTTGGGTTATAGGTGTGCCTAAAGAGAAATATTCAGGAGGCTCGTGTTTTCCTTCTCTCAAACCACCGTCACGTTTCAAAAAAAAAAAAAAAATAAATAAAAAACCGCGACTCGTATTCACCTCGCTCGCCCTTAACCAACGTCTTCTCGTGATCTCTACTACACACAGTTACACGCGCTTGCATGTATACTGTAAATCTAAGGAAGAGAAAACACTAAACCATTGTACATTGCACACGGCGATTGAGTCCATTTTTTTTTTCTCTCCGCTTCTCAGCAATCCCTTCATATTATATTCATTTCGCAAGACGAAGATAAATCAACTTGGTATATTATAGCTGCGCAGGTGTAACAGCCAGCGGATTCGCGTGAGGTGATTGAGAAATACGGACGTCTGAATATAGAATTAAAGACACCGTCTCTTGGGGGGGGGGATATCCAAAATGTGATTAATTTACGTTTCAAGAAGAAGAAGAAAAAGAAGAAGAAGAAGATAAAGAAGAGGAGAAGGTGTATACTCACTTACACGTGTATATACCTATATATATCTACATCAGAAATACATACCTTTATTGAATGGTATGAAAATCAAGACCGACGAAAACGAAAGGGATGATGAACGACCCTTGAGCAAGTGTGTATAATACACATTCTGTATAATATATGCAACTTCATCAATTGCTGCAGGCAATTTTATCCCGCGTATTCTCAACCACTGAGAATATATTCGAAGAATAAACTCTCACAGACGGCGTATAATGTGACAAGTTCCTTGGATCGAATTCAATCTCGAACTTGTCAAAGAGTCATTGAACGAAAAAGAAACGCGAAAAGAAAGAAAGAGAGAAGGATAGAGAGGGAGGGAGAGATAGATAGAGATAGATAGATAGAAAGAAGAAATCACGCCGGGATTCAAAGTAAATAATCCTTTTTCCCCCGATGCTGCAATAACGACACTTTGAACGGAGCGTCCGAGCTGTCCGCGGGACATTAGGTGAAAAGAGGATAACGAGAGGATAAGAAAGTGCAGGATAGTAGATTACAGTGTTGGATCCGGCCGTAGGATCGGAGGGTTCCGAATGGGTCAGGTTGAACGCTCGGCGGTTTGCCGAGCTATATCGGTATAGCGATAGCGATAAGAGTCCGGCGGAAGACCCGCGGCCAGCAGCTTGCAGGGTCGCGGGTCGATCCGTCATCCGTGATACGCCAGAAGCTTCCTTGGGGAGGGCCGAACTCGACTCCGAGAGAGACAGAGAGAGAGAGAGAGAGAGAGAGAGAGCGAGAAAGGGCGAGGGGTTGGGTTGCCGGAGGGGTCATTTATCAAGCAGCGATGAAGTTGTTGCCGGGGGTGCTAGCCACCCTGTTCTAGCATACGTAAAACTTTCCCACTATCGCCCGAGCGGATCCCGACGTAGGTACCCACGTAGGCCTTCTTGTTAGGATCACCTCGACCGGAAATGCACCAAGAGCTCATCCTCCACCTCCACCTACCCCCAAAGCGAAGCGCGCGCGCGCGTCCTCGGCCTTTTTTCGTAACCCGCAAAGCGGAAGGGGATTCCTGGAAAACGACGAAGGGTCGTCACCGCGAATCGGTTCAAACTTGCTCGTCGAGAGTAACGTCAGCAGACGTCGTCGTCGTTGACGCGGCCTCTGAATAAGGCCAAGGAACCCCGCGCCTCGAGCCCAAGTTTCACGTTAAATTTTCATTCACTCTAGGGCTAATAAACGCCAAGCCGACGGCGGCTGACGGTATTGATGATAACGTTCCGAACCGTCACGCGACAGCGGCAACTTGGACTCGTCAATTGACGACACGAAACGCGTTTAGAGTGAATTCGCGACGCCTGATTACACGATGCTGTGATCGCTTAAAGCTCGGCCGCTGTGCTTGGATTCAATTATACGTTGAAAGGACGCTAAGAGAGAAGAAAAAAATTGAAAGAAAAAGGAAAAAACGAACAAGTTGTACTTGTATACGGTTCAAACATATAACGGGTACTTTTTAACAGCTCAACATATATCTCGGTTTATACAATACACCGCGGGAAGCGTGCAGTTTCAAACATCCCGTACACAATGGGCTTGCGCTCGTCAAACGTTAGAAAGTTATTATCCGGTGTGTATAACTAGCAGGTATATAACAACCACCTAACGTTAAAGTTGGAATACCCTGCGAACTAACGAAAACGATCGATGGATCGGCACTTCGGAGAAGTGGTGTAAAGGGTTTGGTCGCCGCTACCGATCGCCAGACTTTCCGACTAACATTAGGTACAAGTTACACATGACCGAGGAACAAACCATGACTTGTTCAGTAATGCGTAATTCATAGCTCGTCCGGGTGAATCCCCCCCCCCCCCCCATGGCCGCACAGCAGTTATAAGTCTAGTTAATCCGGGAGGAATCTGCAGAGTACTTGGTGTTTGACAACTGCGAATTTCCGACACTATATGAAACGACTACTGTCTACATAATTCCATGTAGGTACGACGATTTGCACACACATACGCTTCCATTATAATCATCGCTAGTCAACTTAGCTCTCAGGACGAGGTATCATCCTCGGGACTAAGCTTGACGTCGCTTCACATTGAAATTAAGCGAGAGAGAGAGAGAGAGCGAAAGAGAGCAACCCAGAGTAAGGAAACACCCACGGGACTCTCCTCGACGAGGTGGTAGAACGAGCTATTTTTTCCACATTTTTTCGCTGCCTTCGTTAGCTTTTTTTTCGCTGCTCCAATTTCGCCGATCGTTCAGCTTTTCGTTTCCTATTTCTACTACTTTGTCTCGTTTTGATATTTGTGTTGGGATATTTTTGAATAAGTATTTATAACGCTTTCTTTACATTTATTGTGCGTGATGATTAAATAATCAACCAACTTTTTTCCCCGGTCGTCTAGGTATACGCGTATCGAATACAACTTCGGGTTATATTCGAACATAGAGGCCAAAAAATCAAATTTCAGGTACATATCTCAGATATATATATACGATCCTTAGACACGCGTATACCAATCAAGAGATAGCAGATAAAAGAGAAAGTATTTTTTCCAAATTGTCCAATTTGCGCAATTTTCTCACGGATGATTGTGTCAGCGAATTTGCATAACTTTTAACAATTTTCCCTTTGTTCTAGATTTTTCTTCAACCTCCGAGAATTTTTATTAACCCCCCAACCATCGCAATCAACGATCTTAAATTCAACAGAATGAAATTTCAATTTGCAATCCTCACTCCAGTAGTGAGCAACAAATATCTTCAACAATTCGTCGCGACGAGTCCTTTTTGCAGCATCCGTTATACATGCGAAAGTACGCACGTATAAGCCCGATCATCCCGCACTACAGGCGATTTTTTTAGCGATGTAGAAAGTCAAGAAAGAAGAGGTGAAAACGGGCGGATCGCCGCAAAGGGCAAAAACGGTTGGAAGGCGTGGACGCGCGACCCTTTCGGGTAGCGATTATATGAAAGAGACTCTCCTGAAGAAATCCGGAGACCAACCAAACAAGCCGAGGACAGGGAAATTGACCTATTCCAATTCTGGCCACGAATTTCGTCGCCTCCCCTTTTCCCCCCTTATTCCCCCTGACTCCAATTTTCCACTCGCGAATGCCGCGAATATATAAAGCGTCAAATTACACGAGGATAATAAAAGATACTAAACGCTTGCTTTCGGATTATAGAATTGATAGTCGGCCAAGGTGAAAATGCGCAGATTGCTTCAAACACAAAATAGTACACGCCAAATGACGAACAGAGGATAGCAGCGAGGAACTGGAAACTAACACTTATGTTCCACGGTGTTTGTTTGATGTCGGAACAGAACCGCATTGCAGAGGCAAGCGAGAATTTCGCACTTGAATTAGCTGCGGTTTGCCCGGGCATTAGTAAAGACGACACCCCGGAGCGTCTTTGGGATCTCTGAGCTGAGGTGGCGTCATGATCAGACTTGATCAAAGAGTTGGAACGCGCTGTGATGGAGGTGGTTGATATTAATGAACATTGCGGGAAATCAGTCACGACGCTTCGGATCGGAGACGTAAAAATCCGCCCACTCTGACGAGATTCGGATATCCTTAGATATACGTACGTATATATAGTTTAGTGACGTGTATAGACAAGAATTTCTCAAATTCTGATTACCGCAGAAGTGATATTATTTTCGCGATAATGATGGAGGATGCAAATTACGAGACGGACGGACGGACACGAGGAAAACAGCAGTGGAACATATAAACGCTGATTGCTGCTAGTTACGGATTCAACGAGAAGAATGAAACCAACATTTTGTTTTGACGAATGGTTTCTGCGGGATAATCGATTCGTCCGTCCGGCCGCCGCGCATCGAAGCGATCTAAAAGCTTCAATCCAGTCTGCATATCACGCTGCTGCCGCCTGGGCGCAGACCAGTAGGGCAAGTCAATCATTGCGGAAACAAATAATATACAGAGGTTGAGAAAAATTTGACTTCCTGATCGTTGAGGCCTCGTTTTTTTTTTGTTTTTACAATTTTTCTTTCTTACTTTTATGCCAGCTGAATTGAAAATGTGTACCTACCTACACTGATATGCCAGGAAAAGAAAAGGAGAAGAGCAAAAAATGCGATCCAACGATATTTTAGTCCGCGTCTCGTTTCGTCGTAGGAAAAAAAGTGAAATGAAAAAATTAAAAAAGCTATGGCGTCAAGCTCTAGTTTCCTTCTCCATTATGACGTAGCGGGTTCGTTATATCAACATGGGTTATTCAGCATTAGCCCGAGGTCGTCGTTTCTTCGGAAGTTAATAAACGCGCGTAAAGAGAGGGGTATAAAAAAATAAAAAAATATTACCGAAACGCGGCACAGCGACGGCGGGACGTCTGTTATTATTCAATAATGTAATTATAATTCAATCAAGGGCGGACCGGGACGAGAGTTGAAACGGTGGTAATGTTCTATTTCTTCAACACGTTTCCCAACCCTCTCCCCCCCCCCCCCCCCCCCCCCCAAACCATAAAACGCGCACGCGCGCGCGTTCATGATGGAAATGTAATTTTACTCGGTGCCAGGCGTCGCGACGCCCTCCGAATTATACCGCTTTGCTGCCTAACCGGCCAACCTCTTTCCCTCGATAGTGATAAACCGATATTTATACGTCAAAAACAAAGTCAATAATAGAAGCGCACCCGCACCGATTGTTGGGATACATTGAATAAAATAAATCCTGAATCGCGAGCGTATAAATTGATCTGTTTGAAAATTATTTTCAATTAATATCCTGACGGGTCATCGTTGTACAGTTATAATAACGAATAATAATTGAAAAAAAAAAGAATGTTCAAAAACCATCAGATATGTTAAATTCAATGGATGAACATGATATCCCTGGTTTTGCACTGCTGTTTGATTTCACTTGATTTGAAATTGACCAAAACGAACGAGAGATACCAGCCGATAACCGCGTCACGTTGTCGATTACTAATCGCGTTATTAACATGGACAGGCACAGAGCGTACAGCCGTGAAGTAGGTAGGTATGTCAATGCGATAATTGAATTGAAAATGTCCGATGACGAAGGGGCAACGTCGACGATAATGCGTGTGCGTTGTATACCTGTACAATGCGTAAGCGGGACAGAAGCAAAAACGGTCGAGTACGCGTATAATCGTAAAACGGGATGCACGATGGTGGAGATTTCTCATCGTTGCTACGTACCGGTATGGTGCGATAATAATGATTTCCATAAAATTTGAATGCATTTATATGCGTTGTCGATACGCGTTACGTTGGTAGATAGGTGCTATGATGCATCACGCTCCGCGATACGTATTATAATATCGTATAGAATGAGAAAACAACCCCCGGAGACCGAGGATCATAGTTCAGGAATAAATAAACAAGCTCGGTAAACAAAATAATGATATGCGTATCATATCATTAGCATCCGATTAAATTCTAAAACTCTTCAAACTCTGTGTATAAAACTTTAACATAAAATCAGATGTAATGTAATCAGGGGGAGATGATATTTTGCATTATATAGATACGGAAAACAAGTCCTGATTATATTACGGAGTATCAAAGAAGTATATGTATATATGTACGTGTGCAAGTTGGTCATACATACCTATAGATGTATGTACACTGTATACACAATACGCCGAAATCGTGCAAACAGACATATATACGTATGTACGCGTATATAAGCTGCGTTCCTGAATTAATTAAAGAATAAAAACGAGCAGAAACAAAAAACAAGTATACTTTTCGTCGTATGATATGATATGATATAAAGCTTCCAATCCTCGTGTGTTTGTTACCCTCGCATCGTTGTACACATAATTTCCGAAATGGTTGAAATTATCTCTCAAAATGCATGACTCGTGCATAATTTTTATACCACGAGAAGCGTTGCGTGCAGGGAACGCGAAAAAAAGGATTATAATAATAACAACAACAATGGTAACAACAGTAAAAATAATAATCATAACAGCGATAAAGAAAGCAGTACATTAAGCAGAAAGTACATTTGGTCGAACAGTCACTAGGTACGATTCGTGAAATTTACAAGATGCGAATGACACGAAGCGAAAGATCATAATGCCCGTAGTAAATGAAAGATATTAATATTAATATTAATATTAAACGAACCTTCCCTCCTCCTCTCTGCGATGCTGGGTGGTAAGCCGCGTACGTGTTACTGTACTGCCAGAATTCTCTTTGATCACCCAACTCGTGTTTTATTTCCGTATCATTACCCAGCGGCGTTGTGGTTCGTACCTGTAAACATATAAAAGCAAAAGTTGCGGATGTAGTTACTGTGTGTGTGTATATATATATATATATATATATATATATATATATATATATATATATATATATATATATATATATATATATATATATGTATCAGGGAATAAAAAATTAAGATAAAATGGAGAAGATCGTGAAATAGCGCGGTGAAGGGGATGAGAAATGAAAATCGGAGTTCGTGCGTTAATCCCTTTTTATTTCACTCTTTCGCCGGTTCGTTACTCGCTTCAGAAATTTTTCCGCAAAGGTGACGGGAAGAATTGAAGAAAAAGAAAAAAAAAAAAAAAAAAAAAATGAAATGAAATAAAAGCTCTTGGGATTGATTGGGAAGTACAAGTGGGAAAGGCGGACCTGCAAAATACACACGCGCGGAAACAAAAGAGTAAAATAAAATAAAATCGGTCAGGATTGAATGGATTAACTTCCGCACTCCGTTGGCTACAGGGATGATAATTCCGCCATTGCAACAAACTGCAGACCGATCAACGTGCGTATATCGACGAATCGAACGATTTGCCAATACTGCAACCGACGGCCTTCGTAGCGCTGCTGACTGCAGGCAAACATACTTACTGTTAGGTGTATGCAGCGTGTATGTAACACAGGTCAACTCTGAAAATCGAAATAATAGTAAAATCGCCGATCGTTCAGGTAAAACAGAAACGAACACCGCATCGCCATGAAGCCTTAAATTTCCTACCTCTGGTAATCGGTGCCGGGTGCTTCGGAATTTTATAAAATCGCATATGCGCGTATAATAAGTAAAATTGTGCAGCCGTTTCGCGCGACGTGATGAAATAGACGACGATTAAACGAAAAACGTTGCCGATTTTCAATACGTGTAGCCACGAGTATTGAATAAAAATTTTTAAAATCTTTTTTTGACCATTCGCCTGACGGTGCACGCGTGTTTCGGAAATATAACCATGAGAACGAACATAGAATCTTCACAGCATGAGCGACTTGATGTGTTCCGATGCAAAAAAAAAAAAAATTAGGGGGGAGGGGGTGAAAACTGGCCGGTATTCGGGGTTCCAAGACCACCGAAGGAATACCGAGGGATATCCGAAAAGAGGGTTGGATTTCTCTCGTACAACGTTTAGCCGTTGAATCCCCTCATGAAACACCCATACAATCCCATTCCGTTACCTCTCCACCCCTGGATAACCGCGGGGTGCCGGGATGGCGGAATACGCGGTCGGGATATCGAGTAAGAACAGGGTATAATTCGATGTTGCAAGATGAATGGGTAGAACCGAGTGACGGTAGGTACTATACAACCTACTCGGTCTGATAAAAGCATTACGTTTAATTCGTTAATTGAGAATCACGTCTGGTTTTAGTATGCGATTCGCGAATTCGTTTCGGGGGGGGACGAAATTTAAGGGGGTCCGTAAGACATTGGATAACGATTTTGCAACATAGCCGTATCGCCCTCGCGTTCAAACTGCCACGCGGGTCAGAGTCGGTTGAACAATTAGCAACCAACTTCGAGGCCGCACACGCATACATGTATCGAAGTGTTCAAGTATCGTCCGTACCGTCCTCCGTCCAACCAGCAGCAGCTCCTGCTACAAACCGTCACTCGAAGTTACTGCTAATTATAACAACCGGGATATGTCAATTAACGATAACTATCCACAGAACTGTTCCGCGGATCGGGCCACGGCCAAATACCCGATAATCAACGGTCTGTCACTGCTCTTATTCCCTAATCGAATCTGACCGCGCCTGTAATCATCAACGATGTCAAAACGAATTGTTACTTTTCTTTTTTGTGCCAATTCACACTGGCTGGATAAATTGTTATTATTATCATTACTATTGTTATTATTATTACTATCATTATCATCGTAATCATCCCGTTCTGGGGTCAATTAATTATTCATAAAATGAAGAATTTGCATCGCGACATTTGACTGCATTCAGGACGTGCATGAATAAATAGTCCGATGGAGCGGACGAACGAGAGAATCGAGCGACCGTTCTTCCGTGCAAAAATTCAATTTATATTTATTCAGTGTAAACCTATATATACATATATATATATATATACCTATATGTATGCACAGGACGACTTGTAGGTACATAGGTCAAAACGATATTTCGTTTTCGACAAACATGAAAACGTCGAGTATCGTGTACGTATGTGTCAGAGGTTTGTGTAGAATGGAGGAATTTTTGACACGCGAGTCTGCATGAATATTATGAGCGGTGCAATAAACGGCTGAATCGATATTTGATCTGGATTTGCCTTCGTCGTGTAGAAAAATTTTCGATTCAAAACCCGTTCGCGTATCGTCAAAGAACCTCGGGATGCGGGTATAATAATTTGTGAATATTCTCGCGAGGCAATTGTGACGCGTGTCGAGAACGATGAGGTTAATAAACGAATGAAACAATATTATAACAAAAGCCAGCGATGTTTTGATAGAGGGAATGTTATACCCACTACCAGGGAAACTATTATAACTGGTTGTCTACTCCAACTGCGGATGAATACGAACCTGCAGGCGTCTGATAGTTGGCAATACAGATCCCGAAGCGAATGGGGCTCGGGTTCAGGGAAATTTTCGCCTTGGAAAGGTATTAATGCGAAGGTGAAGTTTAGAGATGCCGAAGGCGAATGGCATCGTTTCGCAGAATGCGAGGAAAGGAAAGGAAGAAAAGAGACGCGACGCGTGGCGAAGCGAAGGAAAGCGAGATGGTGGAAGTCCGATGAAACTTTGTTAAAACCCCCGTCCGCATTGTAACATCATCTCATTTCGGGATGCTAATGGGTAAATGCAGGCGAACGGCGAATGTCATTATTGGAACGGCGAATGGAACAACCCTCTGCGTACGTAGGTAATCCACACCTAGGTGCCGGAGAAACTTGGTTGCGCCTCGACGATGAGCTTCGAATAAGAACCCAACCCCGTTCCGCTGATGGGTACCTAGGTACATTATATACCTAGCAGATAATATCATCCCGACATTCCAGTCTGCGTCCTTCGACGTCTGATTCTCGATCTTGACGAGCTACCAATTGCTAATTACAGCCAGCCACTATCATCACCCGCGATTGTTCGTCTAGAGTGAAAACGGTCCCAAAACCAGACTCCTGATTGTTCCTGCAGACTTTCGACTCTTGTCACTCGCTTTCGGATAGACACGTCGACTCACGACTGCTTGAATTCTGGAAAAAAAGTAGACGGGAGGAGGGAATATGTGTGACGCCACGTGTCCGGTGTGCACGCGGGACAATCGATGCAGGTCGAATCCTTTTTCCCTTGTTCTTTTTAGCTCTTTTCCTCTCGCTCTCATCCCTTTTTTCTTTTTTTTTTCTTTTTATTTCTTTTTTCCAGTGAGAGGGATGAGGACACGTACGTTTTACGAACAAAACATACGACTGCACGTACTCGTTTATCGTAGCTAAAACCAATTCGCGTGAACGTGACAATTTTTTTAAACCCATAAACCACGCTGCTTCGTCCTCGTCCTCGTCTTCGTCCGGCATCTGGCCCCCCGTACGCGTTTTTTTTTTTTTTTTATCCAATTTTTCAATCCACTTATTTTCCCGTTTGCCACCCGGGAAATCTCTCCTCTCTACCTAATGCCATATAAACCTTACATGAACTTCCGTGTCGTCTATACTTTTCGACTTTGTTGTTACGTGTCGGTTTTCTCTGATACGCTGCACGTCCGCGGTTTGTTACAGATCAATTTACATCCGCTACGGTAATAACAAGATGTGATTAGCTAAAAACTCTGTGAATCGTTTGGCGAATGTTGGAGAAATCGAGAAAAAAAGAAAAAAAAAAACCAAAAAACTGCGCGATATCCAGCCCAACGAATGGTTGAGGAGTTGCATCGGATACCGTAGCTAAGTAAGGTGAAAAATATAGCGGTTTGCATTACTTAAATGTTATACAACCCACGCGCGCGGAAGTGTCTAATTAATTATATACCCACCTACAGCGCGCATTCATAATAAGTACATGGTTTACATTATATTAGTAAACGTGTATATATATATGTATATAAATATAGAATCAGCGTTCATTGTTTGCGCGTAAACACGTGACACACTTCCCAGGGTTCGCGTTTGCCAACCGAGCGAATAACACCACCCGCACCACCGAGTGCACGGTGCATCTGCTGCATAACCGCATGTTAAATACTTTCCTTCGGGGCATTCCGCTGCATATTATACGCGGGTAGAAATACAGCGAGGAATATTAATTCGGTTATCGGGAGTTAATCATTAATTCAAAAATCGTACGATTATTTTTTTTTTTTCAATTTCTTCTTTTTTTTTCCAGAGAAGATAAAACTACATTCAGTGCAGACCTTTCGCGAATTTCAAAAATTAACAATGTTAAAATCACCCGCAACGTATGTACGGCTAGTTTGATTTTTTTTTCCCATGTACATAGAAATAGGGATCTACGCCTGTATAATTTTTCATACGCGCCAAACGGTAAGAAACAACCGATCGAAGAAAATCGAACCTGTAAAAATTCATCCCCATAATATATCCATGATGCGAAATTCCGTACAATTGTTGTAAAAATTCAAATCAATTCGTTGTAGCCGAGCAAATAGCAAGGGTATCTCGACGACAGGCAGAGGAGAGAAGGAAAAACTGTAAAGTATGAAGAAAGAGAAATCGTTATAAATACATATTACCAACTTATTTTCCCCCTTCGTCCGAAGGGTCTCTTCGTCCGCCGGTGCGTGCAACTTCAGCGACACGTGAGCGAGGAAAGAAGGAACAGAAAGGAATAAGGGATCCGCGTGTACCGCGAGACCGAACTTCCACCGTTTGTCTTCCGTGTATTTTTCCTCCGATATTTCTCGTATAATACGTAGGTTAGGGTGTATCTCGATCGCGATGAAGGGGGGATCGAAAGTTGGAGAGAGTTTCCGCGCGTCCACGTCCGTGACTTGTGTGTTTACACCCGTCGCGGTTGTCGTAGGTAACCCCGAATATGTAACGAGGACACGCGTGGCTCAGGTAGGTAGGTAGGTACGTACCTAAAGTTTCGAAGAACGAGGGTTACAAGTTACACGACAAAGTGATTAACAATAAATGTATCGCGAACGCACGGCATGAAATCGATTATATCCGTCCAGTGGTTAGATTCGTCGTGTCGCCGGGGAATGGACTAAAGCTGAAATCGTTACAGTCGTTGGGGCATAAAATTTAAAAAACAAGTAAACTTTCCCACTTGGATGCAAGTGGTTTAGGTATGAAAAAAAAGAAAAAAAAAAGAAAAGAGTTAAAGGCTCGAGTTAACGTTTGGCAAAAACAACCTTGATCCGAGCGAAGGCTGCCGCCCTCGGCACAACATCCCGCCGCCGCATACGTAAAGACTTCCGCTTCACCTGACCGCGGAATGAAAGCTTTTCATAATTCATAGTTGGCAGACTGGCGGGCAGGCATGCCTGCATGCAGAGGAGTATATCGACGAGTTACTCGTGCAGGGTGAGCCTTCTTCCACCATCCACCCTCGGTCGGTTGGTATATCGCAGTGAGACCCTTTACGTCCCCCTTTAATTTAGCCTCCTTGAGCCTTGCAGGACCGTCTTTGTTTCATCTTTCGCCCCGGCGCGTACGTCGGTATGATTGTGCTCTGCGTTAAGGTGGGTATATGATAACATACGTTGTACGACTGGGCAGTAGAGGTATGTACACAACTTGCGAGTTGCAAGGCTGCGTTGCTGAAAAGCCTCTCGTTGCTACCGCTGCGGAGTGTAATTCGCAGAGAGGAGGAAGCAAAAGCTTGCATATTACATACACCTGTATCCTGCGATAGAGCGAAGCGGAGGAATGCAAAGCAATCCCCGTCCAAGGCCGACGTTTCGTTGTAACGAGTGGTTCCACACCAGGGTTGCGTGGCCGGACGAAAAGGCGCGACGTACCGACGTAAAATAATTCCTTCCAACAACAATTTCGCCTATACAGAATACCTGCTCTCGTTCGTTCTCAAAAATAATAAGAATAAAGTTACAATCTACCTTTTTATTTTTCATTTTCCGCCGACCGGGCACCGGCGCATGAATCAAGTTAATTTTCAAAGGCGAGGATGTGTTGCCGCTGTTCTCTCTCTCTTTCTCTCTTTCTCTCTTTTCGCCTTTCGGTCCTGAGGAGAAAACCATTTTTCAACCCCAACCTGCAGCTCGCCCAACGGAGAAACATCGAGTAGTAGGTACCTAATTGAACGAAGAGTGATGAGATGAAATTTTAAATAAATTTCACCTCGCCCTTTTTCCCCTCTGCGCCTCCGCCGTTTTTTCATACACCGCTGCAGGTATAAACGTTCTCTCTACATACCCTTATACAGCTACTGCCTACAGAGCTGTCTCATTTCCGAAATTCACATCCGTTTACTTTGTTTACTTCCGTAAAATGAATCTCGCAAATTGAAAAAATTGGAATATACCGGTGAAACATTAGCCATTCTTTTTTCACTTATAATAACAATTTGAAATGGCGAAAAAGTAACCTTACGATGGATCTTTTTACCTCATCAACGAGACAAGCATCGACGTATTCCACCGGTGTGTAACCTACGTAACGTAAAATCGAAACTAGAAAACCCGTCCGGCGGCACGCGGGAGGTTAAATTTTTGTAACCCAGTAACGAAAGAGGCTTCTCTTCCCAACGAAGCCGATACAGTCGGTATTGTTTACCAAACCCTAACGAACCGCGGTACGAAAAGAGCGATAAGATATCGATATTCCCTTCTACTCGTTACGTCTGGAGTTGAGTTCGCGTATGAGAAACTAGTCGACGTCGTCGTAACGTCAACGAAGCTCGAGGATGAGTCGAGGAAATTGTATACCGTATACACGGTGTAAATAATACCCTGCACCTTGGCAGTGATCGTTCGATATGCATGCAGGTACGATTACGCCGTTGCAGGCAGACCACCATCCACTACACCTCGTCTCATCTCTTCTCTTCTCGTCTCTTCTCGTCTCTTCTCCTCTCCTCTCCTCTCCTCTCCTCTCCTCTCCTCTCCTCTCCTCTCCTCTCCTCTCCTCTCCTCTCCGCTCTTCTCCTCTCTCACGCGATGTATAAGGTCACCGCCGATGCGGTGTAGCGTGACACGGCGCGACGTATAAATATCGTCAATAATAAATATAGAAACTATGAACGAATTCGCCCACATGCGTGTTAAAGGCACGCTGAGCACTAAAACCACCGACTCGTCGGTACAACCGGGTGAAGGAAGTTCGCTCCCTCCCTTGGGTTGGATATTAAATAATTCAAAGAGCAAACAGCACTCCGCTCGGATTGTTTCCCCGGTTTCATGAAGGACGACGACGACGAGACGAAGACGAGCGGAGTGAAAAATAGAGAAGGATATAGAGAGAGAGAAAGAGGGCGAAAAGGGAGCGAAGAGTAAAGAGAGTGCTTGATTAAACCATCGTGCGTATACCTTAACCTAAGATTTATTTAACCTCGGCCATCCGATTCATGTCGGCAGGCTTTTCCTCACAAAGCCCGAAAGAATCGGACTGAAGTGCCGAGTTGACGAGCGATTCACCTTTCCAGATTACATATCCTGCCAGCTTTTGATACTTGGGTAGAAAAGCCCATTTTTCGTATATCAAGGTGGCGGTGGCAGCAGCAGCATCAGCAAGAACGGGAACGACGAGAAAGACTCGTGAAAAGAACAATATAAGGGGTTTTTTTTTTTTAAAACGTGAAGCCTTTGCAGCGTTGCCGGGAACTTCGGGGTTATATGGACATGTATAAATTTGAACAAGAACTCGAGAGCTGTGTGGGGAGCTTTTCGGAGTGTGAATAATAAAATTTAAAGATAATCTCGAAGCTTGGCGCAAGTTGTACGTGCCAGCGGTTACACGCAGCGTTACTGTTTCTAGTTTTCTTATTCACCTCATACGTCTTCAAATTCTTCATCCTCTCTGTCTCTTTCTCTTTTTACCTAGCATGACGCATAATTTTCCTCTCCCCGTGTCTTTCTCGGGACAGAAAAACGCATTCAAGATTTACGATTAGCACCGGTGCATTATAAAAAGTAAGAGAGAGATACGTACATGGGTTGTATATACTAGGTATGACGTAAAAAGGAATGCGAGGTACCATAAAGCTATACTATAAAGGGCGGCGTGTGTATACCAGCCTGCAATGAAAGTAGATACCGATACAAGGGACATATCGAGATACGAAGAACTTGTGACGAGATTCCAATAATCTAAAGTTTGAGCAACGCAATAAATCATTCCTGTACATAGTTACGTCGGTATATAATCCATATATATTATCTATACATATACCATCGGTACGGAAAGCGTTCGGAGGTTTTATGCCTTTCTTCGATTCACCTCTATATACCACCATTAATACAAAACGAAGAGAAGAGGATGAAACAGAAAAAGTTTCGCGACGCCCGAAACAAAAGTAAATATATATATATATGTCAGGAAAGAGAGGTTTTTATTTACTTCGAGCAAATGACAAAATATACCCACTCACGCTAGACTGAGGATAAGAATTGGAAAATTTTGAACCTAAAGATCCCACATAGCCTATAAATCGCGTCTGAATCAGGATTAAGAATCAGTAATGATTTAGGATAAAGCCATTGCTCGTCGAATCACGTATGTGTAAATTCAACAATTCCAAATGTTGCTGGAGGAGAGAATGGGTGTTTTACGCTCGCTATTATACACGCGTAGCATACGGCGGGACAAGAAGTCTGGAAGAGGAGTAAGAGGGAGGGGTAAGTAGGCTTGTCCCAACCTGCAGTGAAAATCCTGAAGAAGGAACAGGGTGGGTGTAACACGGCGGGTAGAAGGGTACACGAAAATCCCATAGAGTTATATTAATACGGCTAGCCAACCCGGCCGAGCACGAGGAAAGTTCTGAAGGGCTGACTGGCTGGCGATGGGCGATGCGGGAGACGAGGGAACGAGGGTAGGAGGGTAGTGCTAGTTCTGCAATTTGCACTCGACAGTGTCAACGCGGAGTCTACATTAAGCTTTATTAAACTCGTATAAACTGTTTAATTTAGAGTAACACGCCGCCTGCGGAGTGGAGGCGGAGGAGACGAAGAAGAAGAAGAAGAAGAAGAAGAAGAAGGATTACCTGCGTTTCCACTCACCGCCATCCAGTCGTCCGCGCCGTCGACCTTCGAAGCAGGTAAAGGTAGCGGACGACCCCCGCTGGTGGAAGAAAGGAGGGGGGAAAAAAACCATTGACGATATTGCTCAGCCTCGGAATAGACTATACACTATACATCTTTTTACCGATACGAAGTCGGTGATGCCGGAGAAAGATATGGGAAAGAAAGAGGATAGGCGAGAGATTTGAGATACATGCCTTACAGTTTTCTACCAGACCAACGCGTGACAAACGTTTCGTTTTGCTGAGACGACGTAATTCGTCGTTACTGATATAACCGGATAACGCCGGTCGCTAATGAGAAAAAATTAATACGATTATTTTCATAAAATAGTCAACCCTAACCCCCCCTCCCCCCCCCCCCCCTCCTCCTCCTGTCCGTAATACTGTAGTTTGTTTATTTCTGCTTCGGTCCGAGGAACGAAGAGTATTTCCAGAAAATAATAACCGTGTTTCTATCCCATGGATCAAAGTAATTGTACCCCATTCCGCGGTGCTCTTTATCATTTTCATGCTACAAGGTATACGTATACGTGTACGTACGCATTATACATTTGTACATATACGTATAAAAGTCGAGAATACAACTGGATGAGAAGCGAGGAATGGAAGAAGGCCCGAGTGTATTTTATTCCCCATCCCGGGTCTCGCGCTACTTCAACTCCATTCGTCTATTCTTCTATATCCTTATTCCGCACCGAACCGTGCCAACTTTTCCGGACCGTTTTACCAGACGACTAAGCGTCGCGGATTCAAGGGGGTGGCCATGTTGGTGTCCCGCAGGCGCGAGTCCTCTGCCGGTGCAGGGTTGAAAAGAGGCGTCCCAGAGGATGAGGAGAAGGAGCGTTCTCGCTTAGCCAAGAGCAGGAGGAGGAGGAGGAGGAGGGAGTCCGCGATACAAAGGCATTTAACCAACAATGGAGCTTGTTCTGGGATATAAATTAAGTCAAGTTTCGCACACTGCAGCCGCCACCAAATGGAGCGGTCGCCCGGTGGATAGACGGGGGAAGGATGGAAGTAAGGAAGGCTGTGCACGGCCCAGCGAAATGCAACAGGACTCTCTGCTCGGCGGGCCGACATCTGCATTTAACCTCAAACCTTTCCTCTACTCGTGTTCTACTACACGCCCCCTTTACGGGATGATAGGCGGCGGCATTATGCCATGCATGCGCTGCACCAAGTCCGTGGAAAACTATTATCCTCCGTTCTAAAGCGAGCAATCCGGTAATATCCGCACAGACGGTGCAACGGTGGTGGTGGTGGTACTGCTGCTGCACCGGAGGAACAATTTGAACCCGTGCCCTACGACTGTAACCCGTGCATCGAGGATGATTGCCGTTCGGGATTTACATTGTTCCACGGATAAACGGGATAAGCGGAAGATTCGCGTGACGTCTCGTGGAGCGTACGAGTTGAGAGTGCCGGCAATCAGTCGTCTAAAAATACGAGGCCGCTTCCCTCCCACATCAAGGGAGGAAACTAACCGAAAGGCCGATTCGACCCGCCTCGACATCTCAATCAATGACTATACGCGTGGCAATATTGGCATCGGAATCCGATTACCATCTTATCTCATGAGACTGTAAATCGAGTCTTGCGAGACAGTACGAAAGTCATTATTATACGACGGTTGAGAAGGGGAGGAGAAATTATGCGTGTCCTCTCGTATAACGTAAGTTACTCGTATCAAGGAGGGCAAGTTGAGTAAATATGATGATCGGAGGAGGTGGAGGAGGAGGAGGAGGAGCTCGCGGAAAGTCATGTAGGCGGTTTCTTTTCGAACGAATTCACGTTCCAGGCTTCGGTAAAAGACTTTGCGTTTATTTTATCGACCTATAACCTCCGTACCTTATGTACCCCTATATGTGTGCCGCACTATAGCCAGGCCAGCGGCGAAATTACTTTGCATAAATTCAACCCCTTTAGAGGTAGGTAAGGAAAGTTGGCAAATTGAAATCGATTGTTGTGCTCCTCCAGCAGCGGCAGCAGCAGCAGCCAGGGAGAATTTCGGACTGGTGTAGTATTAGCAAACAGCCAGAAAACGGCTTAACGAGAATATTTTCATTCAAATTTCAAACTCCGTGGTCGACCGAGTTTCTTCCATTATTATCAGTCCGATTGCTTTTCATCTCGTTATTCTGGATTTATACACTTGTGCCCTAAATCATTATCATCCCAATCTGTCTTTGAATTTGCGAGTCAAGTTCGGCAAGGCCGGTATGAAATAAGAAGAAGGGAGTCGAGGGATTAGTAGAAGAAAAGTTGCCATTTTTCTCTCTCGGGATAAACCCGGTGGATTTCCTCTTCCCCTCCCCAGAGTTCAAATTTCGCAGCTTTCTTTTCCTCCCTTTCCATTCTTCCAGTATATTTTCGCCTCTGCGCTTCAACGCTCGTTTTATTCCGCTCATTCCGTACACTTTACACCCTCGCACCGACACAAATACATCGTACCTACCCCAGCCAGTAGTACACTTTAACACCGTAAACTAAATTGTACGAGGTTGGGTATGCACGCGAAATTGTAACCGCACATCCGACGTACATGCGGGGAAAAAAAAAGAAGAAAAAAATTGCAGAGAGGGGAACCGGAGCTGTATAAATAAGCTGCGTGCAAAATCTCAGGGAGTATCCTGTGAACTTGTGTTACATGTTTGTGTATATATATATATATATATATATAATATGTGTACAATGTGCATACACAGAAGAAGGACTTTCAACACAACTTTACTCGGGGTATAAAACATGAAGAAAGCACGTGACTAGAGTACAGCTAGGCAGTGTCGTGTTTTCGCCACGAAACGAAATGAAATATAAAATAAAATTAGAAGAAGAATAATAATGAAGGAAATGGAAAATAAAAAACAAAAACCTAGCAAATTACCAGACTGCGGGTCTCGGGCAATAATCGTTTCTGCGCAGAGCCAACAATTACGTGACCGGATTAAAGTGCAGGCGTAAAGTCCCGCACAGTCTTTGCCAAATGTACTATTGCACTTTCGTTTCCCTGTACGTATGTATAAACGTGTAATAATTCGTCGCACGGAGAAACGGCAACTGTGCCGCACAATTTTTTTTTTTTCTGTAAAATCACGCGACAAATCCGCCAAATAAAAAACAAATCGGGAATGTAAAGTAAGAAGAATTGATTTAAAAAATTACTTTGACGAAAACATACGATTGTTGGTGTGTAGGGAGGAAACAACGCAGTTAATGAGAACCATATATTTCTGGGTAACGGCAAGCAGTCATGTTACCAGAGCTATTGTATACATAAGCCCATATATATATACTGATGTCTGACGCGGTCGGTAAATGGTGGATAAAAGTTTTCTCCCAACAACCGAACAATTTCTTGAGTTCCGACGACTTAAACGTTCTTTCGAAAAGTTTCAACGCAGCCAAGGTGGGTGCCCACCGCCAAACTTACTTACCTAACCCAACATAATAGAACACAGCTTGACTCGACTCCACTACACTCCTCTTCTCTAATTCGACCCGACGAAACGACCAGCGCCGGCAATCAAGTGCCTTGTTTATTGCGATACCTTTGAAGGAAGAAAGGCAGCAGTCGAAGCTACTGTGAATTTAAAGCACATTTATATACGGCGAAACTCCGACGAACCTACGTAGCTAAACGTATACACGTATACGTACACAAAGGTTCATGTTACCATGGGTCTGCAGATATTGCCCTGCAGCTCCTCCCCCTATTCGGCAGGCTTTGCAAACGCTCGAGGGCATGAGATTCAAAAACAATTCAACGAACCCGAAGAATCAGAGACGAAAGTTACGAAGCGAATATACCGTGACGGCAGATCCAATCAATTTTTATCCAAAGCAAACAATCAGAAGAACAGAATATTGCTGATAGAGATTCCGCCGACGGTTGATCATCGATACTCCGTGACTTACGTACTCTTCTACGTATTATCTATTTTTAAACGTAAAGAACTGAAACTAAAGAGAGATAAAAATCAAACAAAACTAAGCGACCGAATGCATAATTTATAACGAATAATTAATAAATCTTACACCCCCCCCCCCCCTTCTTGCGGCAAAAGTCAGCCTAGTCTTCGAAGTTTCTAGTTCAAGCGGCTGTATAATTTACCGCGCAAAAGAGAAACTTGAGGGTATCTTTTTATCCACAAGAATACGTAACGTGGTATAATAACCTGTTAGTTACAAATACAGGTATATTTAATATTTAAACGAAGAAACGTTTGAGCTCTCGCTCGTTACGATAAAAGACGAGACCCGTTTCACCCGGGTCAATCGTTCCGAGTCCTGCAAAGAGCCCAGGAGCAGTGGCGATTCGGTAACTGTAGTTAGGTACCTACAAGGACCAACTAAACACAGTTATTCAAATATTAATAACGACCGTGGCACGCGTCCGTGGTACTCCAGTCAACAACCGAGCGGTCGTAGTAATTTTGACGAAATGAGTTTGCGATACTCCTCCGCACCTCGACAAATTTGCCCAAGTTATCCGTCACCCAACGGTGATATTTTCATGCCAAATTTTCGCCGCTGATATCCTCCTTGCCTCTCGATGCAGGCTTGATAATCGTTGCACGAGTGCCTAGAGGAATCAGCAATGGCTGTGGAGCTCGAAAACTGAAGTGGACATTTGATTGGCACTTTGTACCGAATGGAACATTGGCCGATCGGAATGGCAGTGCAAACATTGAAACACGGCGTATGTACGCCTGGATACACACGGCGCTAAGTAATACCTGCAGAGGCAACAGCCACGTGGTCATATATGTATAGTGCGTTCCACTACATGGACGTCCAGGACGGCGCGGTGGATTTTAACCACAGAATCGGCTTCGACCCCCGTCGTGTAAATCGATTCGGCATCGCGGGTAAAATTTCAACACTTGGCGATTACAGGACTGTGACATCATCTGGAGTGTTTCACATGCGAATGGTTGGGCATAGCCGTGTTATACGCGTCGGTAAACGTCCCCGATGCTCGACACTCTATATAATTACACCAGTGATGGGCCTAACCTGAATATTACATTCTCAACGACTGTTCGCAGCTCGGGTATGAAAATTCTGAGTGGATTTCTTTCCCCTTATTTCCTAAAACGTAAGGGCGGAAGGCCAAGCAGCCTTGTCCGACGAAATAACATTATTCGTCCGTTTGATCTTGGGGAACTTTTATGAACACGAACAGACCTCCTCCTTGTTTCGCTCCTCGTTTTTAATTTCTTTTCCTTTTTTTTTCTGATTCTCTTTCTCTGTCTCTTTCTTTTTCTCCCCGTATTTGAAAACAATCTTATTCATTCAATTTCTACCTTTTTCGAAGACGAAAGTTAGCCAGCAACTTGGTAAGAAAAGTTACGTATTGACGTCGGGATATAAATTAATTCTTCGACATTACCAAGAGGCGAGGTCCGGTCATAAATGATTCAACAACTGACTGTATAAGTACTCCTGCCAGCAGCTTGTAATTACATTCGAAGGGAATAATTATGATGATTTCAACCTCTCGTTCTTGGAAACGAGATCTTTTTTTTTTTTTTTTCTTACCTGATAGCTGCTGCTGAGAAAATGGTGTGAAAAAGAACTGAGCATAAATCAGCTCTGTTCAAACCTCTGATAATTTTTACAGAGATTATATTTCTATTATCTCAAATTCCCTCCCAAGAACCAATAATTATATATCATATTGAAGTCGGTAACGTTATCGTAACGATTTATGCTGAGGAAAAAACCGTCATTTCGCCGTTTTGGAATTGTCTGAAATTCGTTAAACCGTAATAAAGCAAAATACACTCATGTTTCGAAATTTTGGTTCCTCAAATATCGATGTAATATTACGAAAATAGCGATTTTTTCCTCCAATGTTTCATTGTTGCGAAAAATTTACTAACTTGAACCTTGTAATAATATCGTAATCGACTCGAGGCACCGGAATAGGTAATTATAATTAACGATCGTACATCCTCAAAGTTGACGGTGGCTTGTTATTTACGTTATTACTAAAGTATTCAATGAATCCGTATCTCGTTCTTTTGTCCTCGATTCCTCTTTCGGCAACTGAAACGAACGAGGGAAAACCGTTGTTGCGTAAAATACGATACGAAATAAAAAAAAAACATCCGCGAGAATATAAATTTGTCGGAACCATCCGCCCTCGTTTTCAGAATAATTTAAACTCCAACGACAGGTCCGAGCCTCGAATAAATATGTGCAACAAGATCATATGCGGCAGCCGTGTAGGAAAAAGTGAAAAAGTCAAACAGTTGGCAAAGAGATTAGATAAAAAAAACAAAAAACGAAAAAATGCAAATAAGAAGGAAAGAAAAAAGAAATCGTCCGGCCGAGACTTCGAACTCCGGCTCTAATAATAGGGCGTAGAAAGAAGTTTTTTTTCATTACGATGGGGGTGATAGAAAAAAAGGATGAGAAGGGAGGAGAAACGAAACGAAGGGCATGGAACGAGAAGAGAACGGAAGAAAAAACAAAAAGAAAATGAAAGAAAAGAAAAAAAAAGGAAAAAGAAAGGAAAGTGGCAAGAGTCGCTGTACGGTAGAATCTCTGGACCCTTCGGAGTAGAAGAAATTCATCCGGTGTCGTTGAAAAATGCAGAGAAACGAGACATCTGGCAGGCTGTGCGAGAGATCTTCGAGGAGAGCCCTGCAGCATCCTCCAGCCTTAGTTTCTTCATCTCGTTTTCGCCGTCGGGAGGAAGGGAGGTACGTCACGGCAAAGCGACAACATGCCGCTTGCCTGATCCTCCGTCCTCCATCTATATTCCTACGTGTTTCTACGGACCTTTGGCTGATATATTGCACTTAACTCGATCCTGCTATAAGCTAAGCCTGCAACACGACCGCTGCGCGCCGTCCTTCCAAAACTGAGAAACTGAAACATCCAGCCGTGCGCTTGAATTTGAAAATAGAGCCAGATCATGTAAGGTTTAGTGTACCAGTTATCGACAGGTTTAGACCCTTTTATTTTTGAAAAATTATAAATTGAATGAAACCAATTGCTAGCTGGTTAGACACTAAAAATTTCTTTTCTTTTATGATTTTAGAATCGAGGATCAAACTCAAACAGCGAAAAAAAAGAAAGGTTAATAACCGGTACGCTTACCTTAGACGTAATAATGGATATTTCAAAGACACAGTTTTGATTATCCGTAATTGCCGGCATCCTCGCCTCTCAAATTCCAAACTCCATGGACTAAATATAACTCACAACCCTAACAGTCGATACGCCCATGACGGTATCCAGAACGGAAAATTCCACGACGCGATAAAGCCAAGAATCATGGAGCGTAAAACTGTCATCACTGAGTAGCTGCAGGGAGGAGCCCGTAATTTTTTCACTGCATGTGCAGCAGCAACGCTGATTCAACGGTCCCGGAATTAGGGGTTCCATTCTACGTCTAAGCGGCCGCTCCTTTTCCCTCCAAGCTAGCCGTGCACGCATGACCGAGTCCATCGCGATACAGCTTGACACCGTTTTCATTAGTCGCTTTTTTTCTTCTCTCCTCCTGTCGTCGTTAGCAAAGTTTCACCTTAAATCGCCCGAGCCACGTTCGCCGTTTCGCAATAATTAAACGACGATATTACAGTCATTAGTTTCGAATGCCTGTAAGGTCGACATTGTGCAAGGGGGAAAGGGACTCGCGCTAAGCCGTACAAAATTTACGTCGATACTCGATAGTCGACCATAAATCTGTATTAGGTGCATGCCTGCAGCTTACAGATACATATACCATAATTGTATTAACCTGTACGGGTACGAGGATCTAGACTACCGGCTAACTGAGATCTGCGAATTTGCACAACCGTATATGCGCTAGGTAAATTTCACCCCGTGGCACGGTTTTAATTTATTTTCTTTCCCCTACAAATTTTTTCACCAATCGTAAGCGCCCGAAACACAATACACTGTTGTAACGACAATAATATTCTATCAACAACTCTTCTGAAATATCCACGTCGGTAAAATTTATAAATCGTTAAATCGTTGTTACATTACAATAAGGCGTAAATAATAACTTGTAATAAATGTAAATTATTCACATACGGAAATACATTGGTAAAAAAAAAATTGTAAAATAATTTCAGCTCGATTTTGCGAGAAGAATTCAAAGATTGGAGAAATCTTCGGAATACTTGGTGAAAATGATCCCATCCTATAACCGTATAACGTGACAATGTTCTATACGTTCAGAGTACCGTAATAAGATATAAATACACTTTAATCGAATCGTACAAAGAATTATTTCCGTTCTTTACCAGTTTGTGCAATCTTTCGAGCACGTGATGAAAAAAGAAATTCCCAATTGCACGTAAAGGCAAAGTCGATGCGGTAAATGCAAGCATAAATTACATACAAGTATTACCCATCGTTGAAACAGGAAATGACGAAAGTTTAGCGACCGCGAGTAAGGCCGATGAACGGAGTAATCGCACGTATGAGAAAACGGTAGCAGACAAATACGTAGTTGAGTATATTTGAACCGACACCAAAACGCGACGTAAACTGTCCAACGGTGGAAAAAGAAAGACTCGTTGCTATTTCCCAAATTTTGTTTCGTCAAAGATTTTCAAATATCCGATCATCTGCGCAATTCAGCAATTCGGTTAAATTACATCGTCTCATTTAATGCAATATTCAATTATTGTGAATAATATTATTTTTCATTTGGTTCATAATATCATTTCGTAGCGCGAAGTCGTATTTTATCGGTGAAACCTCGGCCGCGGTTGCGAGTCGGTTTGAAATAACCGTCGGGTACACCTTGAATAATGTATGACCGTGTACCCACGGGTAATATTGTATTATTCGTCGGTGTTGGCGGTGATGCAGGTTACAAGCCGCCGTAGCTGAAAAGCATAATTTGGCAGGATGGAACTCCGCTGGGTGTGCGGAAAGTGCAGGCGATGGTGACCTGTGGTCAAGCCGCCGGGCAAAACACGGAATTTCGCGAAAGCGGAATCCCGAATGGCTAAATTTTTCCCAAGGAAGAAAAAGAAACGCAAGAGTTTGCTGCAGGTCGTTTCGGTGCTTGTAAAAAACTTTCAACCCCCGGAAAAGAAGAGAGAAAAAATGCCTCCACGACTTCCGGCTTGAGGATTTCCCGCGTCCAAGTTTCGTTCTATACGTTTTTACAGGGAAGAAGAAGAAGAATACGAAGGCCACACTCAAACCGTGCCGTCAGCTACTCTCGCATTCAAAGTACCGCGATAAAAAGGCATAAAGTACTGTTTTCCAGTTCTTCTAGTTTTTTTCTTTTCCTTTAAAATTTTTTTTTTTTTTTTTTTCCTTTTCTTTCTCACTTCTGTTTTTCTTCCCGCCCTTTAACCGCAATGGTTCTTAACTTTTACTTAACGGAAGCATCGTGAAGCGACCGAGTGAATCTTATTATTCAGTAAAAAAAAAAAAAAAATCCCGTAGGTGAGAGAGAATATGACGTTAAAGAAAACAATTTCAACGATGAAGTGTTTGTTTAAAGAAAAATCCAAGAGACGCTTGTGCAAAAATAAGCAAAAAAAAGAAAACAAAGAAAAAGCATGGGAAAAATCATCGGCGTTGTCACCGAACAAGGGATCGGATTATTAGTACGCGGGTGCTGCTTTTATGAACGGTCGTAATTGAGCCGCAAGCTCGTGAACAACTTTGCGTAATCGTGCAAATTGGATTAGCACACTGGATGCCTGTGTGCAGGGCTCGCTGTATAAATGCGATGTGGTTAAAGTTGCATATATAATGACAAAGCCCGGTGTAATCCTCCCTTTCACAGTGAAATTCGTTCCTTCCATCTGTAACAAACTTTACTGCACCCCTGGTAGTGTTATTGCAGAGTTAACGAGCACCACGCAACACCTTTTACACAAATTGCAATGATAAAACAGAAGAATAAGAATAAACTGTAATTGAATCGTATGCATTTTAACTGGTGCATATATACGTATAAATTTCAAACGAAATGCCAGCGTTCACTTTCCGGCAAGTTTATCGCTTGTTCGTGCTCGTTATACAATATGCTAATTTATACCCAAACTCGGAAACAATCCGGTTCGCTCACCCTTGAAGAAAAACAACGGGCAGAATCACCCCGCTGAGAAACGAATATATACGTATGTATACCGAAACTTTTCGGCAAACGCGACATTATGCAGCAGGAGGACGATATTTAGTCCTTGTACCTTTCGAAACCCTAACCCAAACAACCCTGCAGAATGGCGTTCGGAGATCGTCGTTGGCGGCAGCTCTATCTCTCTGTCCGATACCGAGCCTAATTCAACAAATTCCACAACATCATTCTCCGAAAGCCGAAAGCACGTCGAGGCCTAACGACAAGTCAAGATCACGAACGATGAAACACTCATCGAACATATTACCTTGCGTGAAACACAAAGTTGTTCATTTCATGGACACGTTTCACCCGCGTGAAAGGAACAAACGATACGCGGAAGCTAAACAATGCGAGAAATCGATCCGAGAAAAGAAGCTTGCGGCAAGAGGGAAAAGAACGACTCGATAGGATATTACCTTATATGAAGAAGAATCGAGAAACTGTGAAAGAAGTGTGCTAAGAACCACCAAACACCGGACCTTCCTCTCCATCGGAAAGGCATCGTGGATCTGTACATATACATATATATATATGTATGTATATACACTTTATTTCCCGACTTTGCTCCCATCCAATGTTCCCGCAGCTCGGACTCGCGTTGTATATATATAATAGAATCCAGGCAGGCAGGCCGCCACCATCGATGGCGGAATGAGAAACTATCGGTCTATTCGATAATTACCAGGGTTGCCCTGCATTCTTGTTAGCTCGTTCGTTCGATTCCCTCTCTCGGAGCACCGTCGTGATTAGTTTTCCGAGATCCTCTGCGAGGTTAATTGTCCGCGCGTCAGCGGGACCTACGCCTCCAATCGGAACACCCGATGACGGGACGCAAGGCTTGGCTCTCGTTAGTACGTTCGTTGGTTCGTGGGTTCGGTGGGTCGATTCGAAAGCAAATGCACAATGCTGCGATGCACAACAGTGTCGAGTGTGCAGCGGATTGCTGAAACCTCTATTGGAAAAATTAGCGGGAAATGACCGGTGAAATTTCACTCTACAAAAGCGTCCCTTTATTGCGCGTGTATATGTATACGTACACATACATAGATATGCAGATATGCACGCGTGCGGTAGTCTCGCTGTGTTCAAACACCAATAAACTAGTTCGCATCCCCCTTTTAGAGGCATGTACGCTGTACCAATACCACACCGCTGCGTCAATTTAATTTCTGTCACGATCCGCAACTCTTGTTACACGTGCGAGATTAAAATCCCATGGATGCCACGATTGTCTCATCCCCCCATCACACTGTCGCACTGTCCTCGTCACAAAAGGTGTACGCGGGAAAAAAGAACTAAAAAACAAACAAAAATAAATAACCTGACTCGATATTGCATTTTCCATATAGTAGCACGATTCGATCGTTGATCGTTTCATCGAGTAATTAAAAACACACACATACGCAACTCTGCAAAGAAACAAAAAGAATTCAATTAGCTTAGTACACACAGTCCAAAGACCAAATCTTTTAATCTTTTTTCAACAAAATGAAATACCGCTTCTCATTTCGTTTCTTGTTTTTTTTTTATTTTTTTTTTTTTTTCTTGTCGATTCAATATCGGACACGATGGAATGCATTTCGTACGTTTGCCGATCACGGTCAGCGTACAGGGTTTGTTCCACAAAGAAACCACGTACATGTAGAAAAGGTAGGTAGACAGAAGACTTGACGAGATGCTTTTCACGCGTCTGAATGTAAGCCGGTATAACGAGTGGAAAGAGGCCAAGAGAGTCTAGCCAGAGTCTGTCTCCCTCTATTCCGAGGTTTCACTTCTTCGTCTGAACGAGCGACTTGCCCCTCCTGAAGTTTGAGGGTGTCTTACGAGAGCTGATGGGGGGGGGGGGGGGGGGGGGGGTCCTTATCCCTCAGGAACGAAGGAGAAGGCGGTCAGAATATGCCGGGAAGAGAGACCACGGAATCTCTTGTGAAATATTTGTCAAGTTTGCTCAAAGATGCGCGAGGGTTAAGGAAACGAGGAAGAGACGAAGGGGGGAGGAGGAGGGAACTCGAGAGGGCACGCCAAGTTACGCCGGGGATTTTGCTGCCCCAAAAAACTCGGGTTGGTCGAGATAAGTGTTAATTAAAATGTCCTCTCTCGTGCCGCCAACGAAAAAGGGAGAGTACCATCCCCGCGTGCATGGATGAGAGCGCGAAGAAGCTAAAGACGCGGAAGAGACGTGAGGGAGAAAGAGAGAGAAAGAGAGAAAGAGAGAGAACGAGAGACGTGCCGAGGAGGATGATACAATTCACGCGTTATTAATTATTAATTATTTATCTCCTGTGTTACATAACGCAGTTCCTTCTTTCTTATGCAGTTGTTATTTTTAATCTGCAACAACCGGAGGACGTTGCTCTCTGATCTGTCGTTTCGCTAGCTAAAAACAGCCAGCGACACGGTCGAAATCTACGTCACGTGTGTACGGCACTGATAATCCCGTGCAACAAGTACGGCAGTGAAAAAATATTATGGGAATTAAAAATTTCAAAATCAATATTCGGCAGAGAAAAGAGGGAAACAGATCGTTTAACTTTTACGGTCAGGATTTCCATAAAGTGAAATTCGCCTTTTATCCGCATCCGATTGGAACTTTGTTTAAATCTCGTTGCGATTCCTCGACTTTTTCGTAACAATGGCCTTGAACTTTCATATAAGTGTGCAATATTTCCAGCGAATTAGACAGGTAAGCCCGTATCACACACCGACCGCAATTCGTACGTCATATGCGTGAAATGTAATATGCACGTAGGTGGGTAAATATCACGGGTGTGTAATTCCTGGCTACAGATAAACCAGCGGTGCTTTTGTGCCAAGTTTTTCGAGCGCTGCCTGAGGGGGGAAAAAGGTCAAAGGAGGGCGCAGAGTGCGGAGTGCGGGCCGCGTAAGGTAGTTTGATTTGAATTCATTCGGTCATCAAACACTTTGAAAGTATCCCTTTGAGGTTGAAGCAATTTCTTTTTTTTTTTCTTTTCTTCTCCCGTTCTTTTACACTTTTTAATTTTTACACCCCAGAAAACTTCCGAGAGCGTCGAACGTTGTGTGAAGTTTTTTTTTTTCTTCGACGAATATGGATATATGTATATACTTTTTTATTTCATTTTTTTTTTTTTTTTTTCTGCAAGCGAAGAAAATGAAAGAGAGTGTTTGAGGGACGAGAGAGAAAGAGAGAAGTTGATGGAGAGGGGGAGGGGGAGAGAGAGAGGAGAAGAAAGAATATGAACAAAACAAAAAATTGAGAGTTGAAGAGGGGAGGGAAAGAAAAAAAAAGGAAACAATCAAAAAGAAATTAAGAGGAAAGAAGCAACAAAATTGAGGAGAACGAAAAAGTTTATCGTTTGAAAATTTCTACCAAGGCAAACCCCGACGCGACGGGGAGATTTTTCCTTTCTTCAGCACCGGTACACAAAGAGCAACTGGAGGTGTCAATTATGAAATCAGATTCTCACGTAACGATTCTTCTCGCGAATCTTTCGCTTCAAATTATCAACTTATTACTCTTCAGCTTTTCGACACTCTGACAGTCGGCCAGTCGTACGAAAGAGATGGAAAAAAATGAGAAAAAAAAAAAAAAAAAAAACAGACCGACTCAGAGTCCGCAAATTATCACATTCGAGTGTCAAATTAGCGCGGAAACGAAGTGCATAATTTCATTAACGTATTTAATTTCGTTCGGCTGTCGACGGCCTCGATAAATTCATTGTGTGTACTGGAAACCGGTGGAAAATTAAATTCGTCGAAAATTTGGAAATGGATAGATGAAATCCGGTTGTAAATTTATCATGTATATATCTTTTTCGTCAGCGTATCCCGCGCGAAAATTTTCAGCGTGTACCAACATTATATACCCAGATCAAAATCTTGTGACAGTTTCGTTTTCTCATTCACAGCCATATATCCGGATCCCTTCCCCCCCCCCCGTTATTATTCTCAGACACCGTTCGATACTTTTGAATTCTTAAAGAAGAAACCGGCTAAAGGATGAGAAAAGAGAGAAAAAGAAAATGGAAAAAAAAATTGAATCTGTCCAAGGCAGTACAACAATACGAGAGATTTATTACGGGTCGAGGCTTATATTCGCTGGCTGCAGAACGCGCTACTTGGTATCGTAAGACGCACGCGTTGCGAGGAAGAGGGAAAAATAAAAATAAAAATGAAAAAATGTGACAAACAAAAGTGCTGCCTGAAATATATGGACTGTAATTCAACCGATTCCGAATATAAATCAAATTTACGCCTCATCCACGGTTTTATACGCTCATTCAATTGGCATATTTCAATCCCTAGGATTTCACCGTTGAACCGCGATTGCGAGATCGATAGTTTTTAAATCTTTCCGAAGCAGACCAGCCAGTATTTAGACGTTATCCCATGAGGGAATAGCGCGCGGTTCAATCCAGCGACTCTGAGGTTAAAGCACAACTTTCGCCCGGAGTTTCTCACCACCACCGGCGACTCTCGACGGTCAAATCCAATTTTCGCAGACGTCTTAGACGGTAGTTGGCAGTCGCGATTGCGGGTCTCCGGAACCCGGGATACGGTCGACATTCGCGTTTGCCAACGTCACGATCTGCGAAAGTTTGGACGTTGGGAGAGGAAAAGCTTTCGGGTTTCCTGTAGAAGCTGGTGAAGTAAAAAGAGGAGGAAAAAAAAAAAAGGAAACTTATTCAAAACAGGATTGACTAGAAGCAAGCACCGAGAGAGACGCCGCGTCGCGTGAAACTTGAGGAAATCTGAAAAGCATACCGACGTGCTCCAGGAACACGAGTCTATCACGTCACGAGCTCAGATATTGACTGAATGACTGACGAGGCGAAGACCACGAAGTGCAAGGATGTCTTCTTTGAAACTCGGGAGCGAGCGAACTGCTGCAAGGGAAACTTTAACAGGGGATGGTTAAGCTTGGCCGATGAATGGGATGGTCGGATTCTTTCTTTCGGCGAGCATGCAACCTTACGAGAAAACCGTGGGAGAGGATACAAGAAAGAAAAGAGAAGAGTAAAAAATAAAAAATGGTCGGGAGTAGTGGATGTTCCTTAACGGCCGGGCCAAAGCACATTCCATCAACGCGGACTCTGCCGCGTCTTTCCCTCCTCCTAAGATATAAAACCCTCTAACGATACGACGCATCAGCGTATCTCGAGGCTTGCCTCCTGCGCTCACAAAACCGGGAGACCTGGGGGTGGTGGCTTCGGTCGGGAGAGTGAAAGGGATACCTAAAGTTTCGATGTCACTTACGCGGAGGACAAATGCAGTTTTTACCCAACCGAAAATCTCGATGACGACTTCTGCGAATCTGTTATATCTCTGATTATCGAATGGAGGAAAAGCCCGATTCGAGAGAGACGGGCGGACAGTTTCATTCTCGTCCTCGTGACCGCGGTTTCCAGTTTAAGTGGCTCTTTGATAAATGGATTTACATTTGGAATGATATCGACGGACATCGATTGGCGAGCCGAGTCCGACCGTCGTTCGTCCCTCGGGTACACTTTCCGCGTAACACCCTGACGCCGACGACGAGGACGACGAGGGTGAACGAGTAGATGGGATCCGATGCAGTGTTACTCGGGCTTCGACCACCCGGCATCAGGTTCGCCTCGTAGGCGTAATCGCCGCATTTTTTTTTTACTCGATTCGCCCCCTCATTGACATTAAATATTTTATTCGGAAGATTGGATACGCACATACGTACCTACCGATGCGATTAAACTTTACTTTTACACGTTCTCTTTCCTCCAATTATTCCTATCGATTAAACATCACGAAGTTAGGTGTATTAAAAACATTTCGTGCGTTTTCAGTTGCAGAATAAACATGGCGGTAGTCGAGAAGCAAAAACGTTACTGGACGTTGAAAAATGCAGACGATGACAAATGTGGAACGTAGCAGTAGTTAAAGTAGCCAAGTACCGAAATACACCCAGACACCACACCCGTAATAAGCGTATGCTGCATACGGTCGGCCTTATGCCCGCGTTTACAGTCGCAGTCGACTAACGACTAGGAGATGGCTATCGCAGGGTTCGTTTATGGGTCGACACGGGTCGCGCCCTTAACTGTACAAACTAAAAGACAAATAGTCGGTCCCCATTTATACTTACGCCCCTACGTACCCACCGCCGTTGTAACGACGCAAATACATAGGCAGGTCAAGGTGTATATATGCAAGGGCATAGGTATAAGCTCCGTACACGTGTAAGCCGGCATAGATAGGCACTAATTACAGGGGGTTAGACAAAACCGAGTCGAGCCCGTGCAGCAACTATTGTTTTCGGTTAATTTAATCGGCCGGTTCTTCTTCCTCGCTTCGAAACCCTTCGCGTCATACGCGCCGCTGGACGGTTATTACGGCGCTTCGTGCGCGTGTTACAAGTTACGTACGTTACGATACCTCACACATGCATGTGCAGAGAATTTGCAAATCTGTAACGTATATCCAGATTTAATCATTATTAATTACCCCTATTATACGTATTCCCGACTTTCCCACATTTCTAATCGTTCCTCGTTATTAATTGTCAATTGCACTGGAGTGTAAAATATGCGTGGGTGTGTACAAATAAATATCTACAGTATTTGCGCGTGTTATGACCAAACCTGACCGATCGTATTTGGGAGAAGGATGGATGTTACATACTTTATTTTTCATCTTTGAATTTCGCTTCGTTCAGGCATTCCATCGCAACCTGCGGTATAAATAGTGCGGAGTTGGTTTGCGGCGGATGCTGCTGCACCGTTTCCCGACGACGAAGTTGTCATTCTCGTCGTCGAAAACTCACTCTCTCTCTTTCTCTCCCTCCGCGACAACGATAATCGATAACCCGCCCCGATAAACTGCGCCGCCGGGCGTCCAACACAGGAGGAATGGTGCTAGGTTACAGTATAATATCCCAGCAGACGACCGATACATTAACGACGTCGTTTTATTTAATGAACCTGAAAATATAACAATAACGAGATCCGAGCGAACAGCGAGGAAATAAGAAGAAGAAGCAGAAAATCAAGAATGGAAAAACAAGAATAACGCCCCAGCTTTCCTGTCATCTCAACATCTCACGACCACAGTCGAAATTCCTGACATAATCTTCATCTTTTCCCTCGTCTGTACGCATGTATTTGTACAACAGCTGTTTTTATCAGCATCGGCGAAGCGTGAAGCTCAAGAACATCTCGTAAACGCGCGAGGAAAAAAGTAACTGTGAAAATTTTGGACCGCTTGTGGCTTGACCGATGCGGAAGAGGACGTAAACGTTCGTATAACTTATTGACCCGAAATTGAGATGCGATACATCAGTGGCATTCGCCGTTCGTTGAAAAAGCGAGTAATCGTATCCTCGGACCCGTATCAAGCATAACGCGATTATCTGAGAAAACACTCGGCAGTTTATCCGTTTATCCGTTTATATCTGTTTATCCCGTATCCGGCGAAGTGCCCTACAGATCTATTTTACCCGTCGTCGAGCCATTCAAGCCTAGCGGGCAGCAACTTCGGGATGAGAATCGCCCTCCTTTCCTTTCCTTTCCTTTCCTTTCCTTTCGTTTCCTTCTTTCATCCTCTTCCTTCCCACATCCAGGGGATGTTTCTCCCTCAGAGCTGCGGGAACGGAGGCAAAGCCGCGTTATATGCATGAGGAAAAATTGTGAGCAGCCGTCGTCTCGTCTCGGCGGCGACGGCACGCTATCAGCAACAAAAGCCAAAAGCCAAATGCCAATTTGGCCAACGACGCCGCTGGGTTATGCCCGCCACGGCTGTGTCCGCGATTCGAAGGGACGCGCGCCTTTTCCACATAGAAAACCTTCCTTCCCCCGCAGTGTGACCAACAGGATTTCCTCACGGCCATTGTCCGGCAAAGACCTGCCCGAGCAATCAACAAGCTCGTTTGACATTTGACTCGGAAGGGTGAAGGGATTAAGGCGGCTTGTTTCCACAGGAGAAAGCCACGCGTGAAGCACGACGTTTACACTTCACCACCACCCGACCCGACCCGACCCGAGCTAATATATGCACGTGACTGCGTTATACTCGGGGAAATTTTGCGTGCAGAAATTGATAGAGAACCGAGAGAATTACGGACGGACACTGAAGGAGGAAGAGGAGGGGTGAGAGCCGAGCAAAGTTAACAAACTTCTTGGCCCGAACTAACCGCACGGAGATTATTGGCACCGAGAGTCTTGTTTCCGTAGTTGGTCCCGTGTTCTTCGTTCCGCGTTATCCTGGACCAGTCAGCGCAACCCGAAATTCACCCGTTTTTTTCTTCTTTCATTACACCCCGTCGCAGAAGCGGCAAGCCGCTTATCGTTAGTCAAAGTACGACACTTTGTAGTACAGTAGTGAGAAAAAAATGGGAGCGACGCGACGCGAGTCGAGTGGTAAAAACTCGTAGAAGGAGGAAAAAAACCTGGATTCGAGTAAGAGAGCAAAAATGAAAGAAAAGAAAAACAAAAGAAAAAAAGAAAACACTCTTAAAGTAATCTCACCGAACCTCGGTGTAACACGTGGCCTGTACGTTCGTGCAATTACGCGGGTACAAAGGCCGGAACCATTGAGAAAAGGGAGCGAAGGCAAAATGAAGGGGATAAAAATGACGACGAATAATAATGAGGAAAAAGGAAAAAAAAAAGAGAAAGAGGGAAAAAGTTCTACTCCAACATTGTGAATTCGACCCGAGCGATAATTGATTTTCAATTCAAACTCTCTTCGGTTTTCGCAATCATGTCATTTTAACGTTAGCCTAGCCGCCCCTTTTCACCCCCAATTATTCGAATTTACATTCAGCTTCAATGTTAATGAATTGTTTTATCCTGCATCGTTTCATCCGTTTTTCTCATTTCCTTTGCCTCACTGCCACGTATGTATATACACTGGGTCTGAATTATCTCGTGATTCTATTTAGCTTGTCAAATTTTATTCAACTTTTCTTCCTCCTTTCGTAGTCCAGTTCTATTCATCCAAGCTTGCAGAGCTTTCTCGTAAGATTCAACCAACCGCCTAATAGAATCAGTGAACTTCGGTAAAAAAATAAAAAAATTCTCGTATCGAAAAATATACCCAATGCTCGACTGAAAAATGTAAAGTTTTTCACGTAAATTTTTAAACCGAGTTTCCAAGCATTTTTCCCCGAAACGGAAATTGAAATGGAAATAAAAATCCATGAAAATTGAAAAGGCAATATGGAAGAGACGATGGTGACTAAAAGGAAACATTATGCATTGGTAAGTTGACAAGAATTTGAAAAAAAAAATAAATAAAAATAAATAAACAAAAATGAAGACGAGCAAAATGATATTAAAGAAAAAAAAAAAAAAAAAGAACTTATCGTAGTGTGCAATACAATATAGGCACAGCTTGAAATACATAATACTGTGGCATACGTAATCGATTTTCGGAGAAACTTCCTGCAGCCGGTTATCTTAATAGCGTCGATAACGATAGATTTGAGTCTTATGCATACACGTCTGCCTGTGAATTATATACATATATCAATATCGACGCGACGTCGAGATATGACGTTGGTTACACAGCCGAACGCCGAACTGCGAGAAGGGAGAAGGGAGAAAGGGAGAGATAGACGGATGAGAGAGAAGAAGAAGGGAAGTAAAAGCAGAGAAGATGAGGAGGAGAGTTCGGAACGTCACGGCAAATGAAATGCAATTCTTATCGTTCGGAGCCCCGTTACGATGACACGAAACTCGTAGGCAGCCAACTTACCCAACTTCAACATACACAATACATATTCGAGAGACTTTTGTCGCACCTTACAGAAACCTGGAAACTAGCATTCGATACCCGTATCTTTCCACGAAGTGCGATCGAAATATATGTATGCACCCAACAACAATCGAACACGTAATGAGATTTACGTCATACTTTTATACCTGCTCAATATCGCTTCTCGGTACGTGTATACGATAGGTGTATAGATAAGTACCTTATCTGGAACACCATTAGACGTATTCCCAAAGCAAAGAAACTTCGTATACATTTTACGATAATGATTTTCATACGTATAAAATTCGATATTGTACCTGCATCTGCACGTGTATTAATAATAATTTCTGACAAATAATGAAAAACCAGACTTCGTTTTATTGAATCCTGGCGGTATAATAACTCGGTAAAAAATGACTAAAAAGAATTAAAAATAAACGCGACGTGTCTGCATAACTTCTGTATCGCGATGATGATTTATCTGAACCGGAAGTGACGAATGTCAAGAGGTATGGACGAGCAAACAACGAGCGTGCATCGTGCAGCGTTGGCTTTTAGGCACGTATAACGGAGGGTAGAATTTTTGACAAATGTTGTTACGCCATCTCGTAACGTATAGCTTTATCAGCGTGTTATCACTCGGTGCGATAACACACGAGCTCTCTTCGTCACTCGCGGAACAGCAGCGACTTTAACAAGTATTGTACATATATATGTATATATATATATGTGTATATATATATTATATGTATATCGACTAAATTAAAGGCGATACAGCGATCGCATGCCGCGTTGTAGGAAATGCAACGGGTATAACCTGGCGTGAGTAAACACTGCGCGTGGGTATTCAATGTTCCGATCGTATTATACAACTTGCACACACGCCACGAAAAGAGAAATGAAAGAAACGGGAGAATTCCGGACCGGAATAGAGGAAACCTCAACACACCCTCCTTCTCTCATCCGCTGGGGTTGATAGCTATAAGGCGCTTCCGCTGTTTCGTCGATTCGAAACGTCCCTAAAGTACCTCCACCCCTCCTCTTCCCTAGACGGAGTCAAGCACCTACTGAATCACCCTGATTTATCGCCCAGTAATAATTCGGCGTGCGTGTGTCTGTAAATTTGCACACGTGTGTACGTAAAATAATATATGTATGTGTATACCATATACATGTATGCATAATACATATGCATGCGGAAATAGGTGTGTGTGTGTGTGGGGGGGGTTTGCATTGGGCTCGAGGGAAATATTTGTGGCCGTTTGACTAAATTTGCAGTCCTATACTATACGCGTGCAAACCATCTTTCTTCGGTGTGTTGAATGCGTTCGTTCTTTCGAAAAAAAAAGGCGACAACTTTTCTATAACCTGATCGGACTTGCACTATTGGGGCAAAATATAGTAAGCGATTGAAAGAATATCGAGATCCAACCAGTTTTCACAACGATGGTAAATTTTCGATAACAACAGGGAGTGTTTGGAACTTCATTTCGCTCGGTTGGAATACCGCTTGCGCGAATAGGTACGGAGTATGTGTTCCGTGCAGTATACATCAAGGTGTACGCGATAATGAGCAATAAACTATTCCTGCAGATAGATCCAAGGCGAAATTCGATCATCGATAGCTCGTGTATGTACGTGTGTATAGCTATATAGAGACGCGGGGAAAATGCCCCGACAGTTGAAACTTTACTAAATTGCTCGTTCAACCTACGACGACGACGACGACGACGATGATGCGGCAGCGCGAGTTGTTGCATTAACCGCGGTAATGAACCTACCACCAGCGGCAACCTAATCTTGACCCAGAAACCAGATCTGTCGAAACAGATATTTGAATCTTATCGTTAGTTCAACTCCCGCGTTACGCGTTCACGCGAAGTTTCATTTCGCCTGCACTTTTCTCGATTCAAAATCAGACCCGTTAATCATGCCTATGTTACAGTTTGCCTACTAAAGAAAAATATACCCATCAATCTCCTATGAAAACCCGAGTAAGGATTTTAAACTTCCTTCCCCCCCCCCCCCCTCCCAAGGAATCCTTGAGCTAGATTCTATGATCAATTTTTCGATCTCGAAAACTACTCGGCAAAAGTATACGGCGAAATTTATTACACTGTTATATAGGCTCCTTCCTCGGTATAAGATGTAATACGTCTCTGCGATTTTATAGCTTTGCGAAAAGGCTGTGATGTACAGGGTGGTCTTAAGGTACCTAGCTGATCTCTCATTCGTGATCTAATCGAGACTTTTTTTTTTTTCATTAAAACAATTTAAAAACGTCTCCACTTTTCCGATAAATGTACATAACATACGTTTCAACACTGACGGAGGCGCAAAAAACAAGTTTGCCAAATTCGAAACTATCGTTTCCTGCGTTACGTTCCGTCGCTGGTGCTTTCACCCTCCGAATAACAGTCGGTTACCTCGGGCTTTCTGCAGAGAATACCGAAAGAGAACGTACGACTTGGGATCGAGTCTGAAATTCTTTAAAGCCGGTGACAAAGGTTGTACATACCAACAACTCAGGGTGAGGATATTCCACCCCGTACGCGAAGCCGGCTTTTCCGCATCGAAAACTTTCCAAATTTCCATTTCTACTTTGAAATTTGACGCCGTAAAAAGAAATCCGACTCTCGTCGCCGAGTAGTATAACCATACCATACCGTACCGGCTGAAACTGCACACTCGGAAATTTTTTCACCCCTCAATTTCGTATCCACTCCACAGGCACGCATGTCTATAATATATGGATTTTAACTTAAGCCTGTAACTCCGGGTAAGAGAAAGGAAAATCACGAGTGAGAATAAAATTGTGTAAAAACAGAGCGAGTGGCGTAATTATGTACCCGTAAAGAAGTTTACACAAGACGGAAGTAACTGCCGTCTGACGTCGGCAGCGAGGAGCTGCACGAATATGCTCCTCGGTCGTATATCTCGAGCGCGATAGTTCGCCTGATTTAAGATCAACACGCTTCATTACAGGCTTTTCCTGTACTTCGTTTGTTTGTTTGTTTGATTTTTTCCATTCCATTCGTTTCCCTTCATCATTCTCCTTGCCCCTAGCTGCAGACTCGTAAACTCTCTCTCTCCCTCTCTCCCTCTCCGCGGTTTTTAAATATTTATAAGCGACAATTTACGACACTTTACTTTATTTATTTACTTCATTATTATTCCTTCGTATTACTTTCTTCGCCTCGATGCGGGAGTACTTAAAGTTCGAATCCATCGATCATCAAAAACTTGTATCTACGAAAACTCGTTTAAAAAAAAGAAAGGTTTCAACTACAAGGAAAAATTGTACGCACATATTTTTCGTTTTACCGTGCTTGCATAGGTTTCATATTTCCAAGGGTAGGTATACACGTAACGTTACCGCGACCATCGTTACACTTTAGGAAATAAGACGATACGGAAAAACCGACGAGGATTTCAGTGTACGATACAAGCAAGCAAGCAGCAGCAGCGACGGCATATGCGATATGACCACATCGAGTATGCAGAGTGTACGGTTATATGCAGATGCATAAAACGTACGTATATACCGATACAGCACCAAGGGCTGAACTCTTGGCTGAACGTACCGCATGTACATATAGGAATATCCTCGAATATACAAGGATACGAACATTTTTCCTACTACAGCGGTGCGTACTTACCGTTTGAGGGATATTCAAATGTTATTCGGTAGCTAGAGGCGGAGGTCAGAGTGGAGGAAGAGATGAACGGGAACATAGAAACTATGAGAAGGATGGCACTGCGGAGGCTGATCTCGGTATGTATAAATGATCTAAAATATTGCCTCATACGCGTCTCTGTAAAGGCACGAGCAAAGTTTATACGTCGTCAAGATAGGCAGGTTATACTTTACGTATATACTCGTACACATGTGCACACTAGAATGCAAGTTAAAGTCGAACTTCTGCGTATGCATGATCGTTACGTCATACGTGCAGTGTAACTTGGAAATGGGTACAAAATTATTCATGTCTTTTCTACGATATCGCTATAGAGGTGGGTAGGTACCGGGTTACACAGTAAACTCCACTCCGTAACTTCTGCAGGGTTTGATCCGTATTAATATTACAAACGGCGCCGCCTGCAGAGTACAAGAACTCGCGGAATTATGTACAATTTGCAAATTTATCACAAACGACGTGCATCGTAATTGTGAGAATGTGAGGCGAAGTGACGAAGATGTAGAAAACATTAGCTGCACGAGTAGTGTAAGAAAATTTGTTCCTAACTCGTGAGAACAAGCGCAGGGTTATACGCGCGGATCATAAACCGTACGAAAGACGAATGGATCAGTGAAAAGCCATAATTTGCAGTAGTACTGAATGTTAAAAGAACCCACAAAAAACACGTGCGAGCGATAACGTAGGAAGAGAGAAACTTTTCGTCTAGTAGCGAGAGAGAAAAGTCGTAAAGAAAGAAATATGAGCTCTTGATTCAAATGTCGTATATTACAGAGTGGATCCTCGTGCATGCGTCATGCATATATATATATATATGCATATACATATAGGTAGGTATAACCGACCAGCCAGAACCTCGAGAGAAAAGTACGAGGAACGAAAACTATGTATGACAAATATTTTATCGTATAGTTTCTTCCTCCTCCTCAGGCTCGTCGCACCGGTGTTGAGAAATAGAAAATCCGGACGAGATGAAGAGAGAGAGAGAGAAAGAGAGAGGGAGAGAGGCGAATAAAAGAGATGAGAGAAGAGGATAAAAGAGCCGGGGCGCAACATCTAGTGCCTAGTCGCATACCTTTTGTGCCTTTAGACAAGCCCTCATCCATCCCATGCTGCGGCTGACCTTATGTACGAGCGTTTGAAGAAACATGCGCGTGTAGGTACCTACCATACACCTACCAACGTACCGTCGCACAGCAGCCATGCACGTTTTTTCGTCTCACGTGGCATTGTCTCGTTACTGCGACGTGCTCTTCAACCGGGTTCAACTTCGGGTGACCCTTCGCCGAGTAGGACGAGCAGCCTTGGAATAGAGAAGAGAGAATCGAGGGTGGTTAGCTACGTAGCGAGAAGAAGAGAAACAAGTCAGCGTCGTTTCGGGACCGACCGTTACTCGAAGGAGCCGAGGAAGGTCGAGAGCCTCTTTGCAGGACCTCCGTGCCCAAGTAGGGGTTGAGGGTCCTTGTCCGCGTTACCGCAGACCTCGTCGTCGCGTAATGCCGTCACGGGTACCATTCAATTACGGAGATTAATCGTCCGCCGCTTTTCGTACGGAAAAATTAAACGATCACAACGACGATGAATCATCTTTCCTCGGTAATGAGAGATTCAACATTGCGAAAATCCAAGGCCAAGTTTCATGGATTTCAATAACTCGTTCTCCATCCAATCGAATTATACGTATGCTCGTTGCAATCTCGTCGACGACCGAGTCGAATCGAATTCGGGTTTCGACCAAAGATCAGAAGTGGAAGGCGACTGCATTGACGATTCTGACAGCTGTATCTGCCTGTTTGATACTCCTGCGGGGCTTGGTTCGAGCATGATAATCCCGTAGGTACGTGTTTAGCTTTGTCAGCGGTCCGTAGGGGGAGAAATCCGAGCGAAATGGATCATCGTCGACGATTAGCGAGGGCGCACAGACGCCGACCCATGCCCACGATTCAATTTCATCCGGAAGCGTCCTTCTATATACGGCGTTGGCCACACGTCATTCCTAATGTTCGGCGTTACCGAAGCACAGAGCCGTATCACGAGTACAGAGTAGGATTATAGACTTGATTATAAGCCAACTGACGGCCGTAATTAACGCCGTTTTATCTGTGCGCAGGTGCCGCGTAGATAACTGCACCAGAGTTCGATTTCAACTGCATAGGCATCGAGTTATCAGGAATTTATGACTTTGGGGATGGCTCAACTGTTTCGGAGATAGAAATACGAGTCCGGGTTTACGGAACAATTGAATAACATTCATTCGTTCATCCGGCGTACTGTAATAAGCGAAGAAGAATTTAATTTGTGGTTCCATCCACAGAAATGCGCGTAAATGAATGTTACGTACAACTGACGATACGATCTCGAGTATCAGCGCTGTATGGAAAGCCGCACTGGAAATTTAACAATGCGTCTCGTGCAGAGAAGGGTTGAAATTTAGCAGCAGTGAATCGTTTATTCCGCGAGCGTATCGCGAGTCAGGTTTTCCGCACAGTAGGATATACACACTCCGCAGGTTATGGCGTACAGGCATACACGTCCTCATTCGCGGTTTTACTATCCTTCGGGGTATATATTTCCCAAGATGCAACGTAGAGAGCTTTCCCGATTGTTATTACGTGACGTGAGTGTTACAATTTGAAAGATTGGAATCAACCGCGCGCAGCGTAAAATTGGAATGCGACTATTTAAAAGCGGCATAAATTTTTTCCGATAAAAACAACCTGCAGGGATCATCCACAAAATACGAGTGCGGTTACATCGATCACCGAAGCATATAAATATCGCCATATCGAAGCGCGTAACTTGCAGCACGGGCAAGATGGCAGGTAAATGCCTCTGAACTCTAGAGTGGAGCTGCGGAAGGTTGGATAATATTCGTTTGTTGGTATCTCGACACGCGGACGGTCGAGACTCGAGTGATGAAAAAAGAGGGGAAAGATCGGCGCAATGAACTTACGAGTCGGGCGGTGCGATTAAGCAGATGGACCAGACGGTGCATCTTGATTCTTCGTTCTTGATTCTTGATTCTTGATTCTTGGAGCGAGCGACGGAGGTCAGGGTTCATTCAGCGACAGCGTTCCTTCGACTTGAATGCCGGTTGCGTAAGCAATGAGGGAGAAAAAGAGAGAGAGAGAGAGAGAGAGAGATGACGACGTTATGATGATGGAGAGATGCAATGAGAAGAGGGAGCGAGCCGAATGAAAAAGGATGTAACGTCGGAGAAAAGAAGATGAAAAGTGAGTCGGAGAGAGAGAGAAAGAGAGAGAGCCACACTCTGACGTGATCTTTAAAGTGGTGACGGAGGCGAACGATGTCGCGGCAATCCGAGCGAGCACATCAACTGATTAAAGTGCGCTGAACGAGTATGGTAAACGTCTGTAAACGTACACCTACGTCACAGAATAAATTGAAGAATATAACTGTGAATACTGGATAGAAATTTTTCCATCATCCTCGGAAAAGCGATTCTTGTCTCAATAGCAGAATATACATTAGCTTCGGATGCTTACTTTCGGATCACAAGGTACAGGAGTGATTAAACATTCATTAGAGATGATCGGCGTTTCTTATATACCAAGCTTTGGTCTTCACTGTTGTATGTTTAACGTGCAGAATTTTTTTCCACATCGAGTGCCATGAGCTCGGATAATACGTAAATCACGGAGGTCCGAATTAACGCAATCGCAAGGTTTCAGTGATCGGATTATCAGGCTAGAGTATCGTGGCACGATTATTCGGAGCAAAGCCGACGTCGTTGCCATTTCTTGTAATTTCGGTCCCTCCGCCGATGATAACAACCCTTAGGGCGCGTATATCTCGTCACCAAATTGCTGTTCTTAGCTCGGCGACACCGGCGTCGAGTCGCTGAGGTAAAATCGATTATGTTCAAAGGTCAAGACGCGTTTTCCGACCCTTTGTACAAGGAACACGTACCCCAAGTCTGTGAAGTGAAAGAACAGCCGTTGTGTTAAATTTGACCTTTGACCGAGGAAGAACAAAAAATTACTCCTCTAGCTTGAGTCTCGATGCTTCTTGTCTTTAGTGTCCAGTTTTCACGTACCTTATTTTTCTGTTAAATATTTCACGAAAAAAATTCATAATATATTGCCGTACAATGAGTTTGAGCGCGCATATAAGATGCAGCGGCAATTCCCACCCCGGCAGCTATCCTAGAATCGACTATAGACAAGAAAGCAGAAAGGAGAAAGGAGAAATGAGAGATGAGGGAAAGAGAAAGACGGAATGAAATTAGCCAGAATTCAGTGCACTGGTGGGCTACAGAGCCATTTCCCAAATTGGTTGCTTGCGTTAATCCAAGTTAATGGGTGAAACGTTTCACAATAAGCAAGAAGTGAGAGGAAGGCTTGCGGAGCACCGCGTCTCCGTGCTGCTGCTTCTGCTACTGCTACTCCAAGATTGACGATCTGTCTTTCCTCTCTCTGTCCCTTACCCCGACCTCCTCCTCTTCGACCTTTATTTTTTGGCGACACGTTCACGACCACTCCCAAAACCCACGACGCTTCTTACCCTGTCCTTTTCCCTCGTAAATGAAGGAGAAAAAAAAAAATCGTAATCATAATTACAAAATAAACAACGTGGCAACATGAATTACACAATCGTTTCTCGACTGTCGCTTCTCCCGTCTGTAGAACAAGCGAGAGCATTCAGAGGTTGGAAGGGAGTGTAAATCTGTGGGTTTAGTTGTTTAATTGATTAATCCGTTTGAAACAAAAAGACCAAAAAATACATAAAAATAATGGATTACCGACAACGAGCCACGTCGCGGTTGGCTTGGTGGCCGTTTGTGTCATAGCCCGCGACCCGCTGCAGAGATTGGCGAACACGTTTTGCACGACGCAATACTGCTGCATCGACCTGTGTAACGGAGTAAACAGAATAGCGTAGAGCCATCGTCCATACGTAATACAAGCTTTCAATCGGGGTCTGACCCTGTGGTGCTGGGAAAATTGTTATCCCACAGGAGACAGGAAAATGCCGCATGAACGTTGCACGCTACAGTTACGCTAACTACTACTGCTACTACAACATAAAGCTGACGATGAGAGGAAATTCAAAGCTTTACATGACAACGATATTAGCATACGTGCAGCGGTACGTACACAGATTTTATACCGCGGTGTGTATAAATTTTAAATGCTCCAGCTGTTGGTTTGCATACCTAAATAACAGTAGAGCATGCTCTACACACGGATTACACACCGCATAACTGCCGTGGCTACACCAACCTGCAACTTCCCATGGCTGCGGGTGGTTAATAAACGAGTTAAAACCGGAAAGAAATTTTTAGATGATTTTTTATTTTCAAGTTTCTAACCATTAGTTATCTGCATATACAATTTTCCATTGAAATCTGGAGGTCTCTTATAACAGCTACGAGACGCGATTTCAATTTGTTGCTGCTTGCGGGAGATCATTCTTTCTCTATAGATACGTTACGTATCAAGACCGTCAATAAGCCATGCGACAAAAGCACGTACGGAGTGCATATGGTTGGTTGAATATCGTACTAAATTAATTTTGAGAGCACGAAGCAGGAAGAAGATGAGCGACAAAGGGACGTGACGATGGTGCGACTGCAGTACAAGGTATGCAACAAACTGCAATAATAATGACGACGACGAGGAGTATGGTGCAACTTTATTACACTTCGCAACGCGTCGTTGTGAACCCATTCACACAGAGGGAAATTCTGCACAGTTTCGTGTCACATGCAGAGTACACATACGCGTATGTATACCGTGATACCGTACTCTACGTAATGTACCATGAAACTCGAGTGTTTCTACAAACAATCAACGTCGTATTTGTACAACATCTCGGATGGTAATATATTCAAATCTTGTACAAGCCTGTATTATTTTTTAACAAATATTTCATCATAAAATGACTATAATCAAACGCAGGCAGGAGAAAAAAATCGCTTGGAAAATTATTAAACATCGTAAGATTAATTTATATCGACATTAAAAAAAAAAAAGAAAGATGATTAATTTTCATATTCTTTTTTCTTTTTATAACGCGTTTCACTTAAATAAAGAAATTGCAACGATGTTTCTGTACGAATACGCGCGTGTGTGTGTGAAGCCAGGTAGGCGCGCGATTGTTGGAGGTAATTAGTAGGTCGGTTTCGACATGAAAATGGAGGCGGGTGGTTTTTAAGGATCAATGTCAGGTAACAATGGGTCGTACGTTACGTTAGGCGGGGCCCTCTCATCTTCACCCACACGGAAATTACACGGCAAAGGTGAGCTACTATATCCAACAACGTATACCTACGCATAACACACAAAGGGTGAGTTTTATCTACTGTCCGCCCACCCTCCACCCCATCCCACAAGTCCTCTTTCCTCGACGTGAGTCGTGCCAACCGCGTCTACCCATAAATTCAATATAACATTGATGCACCCACACCCAGTGTTATTATTGTTACCTAGAGGGGGCGTAAAGTGCGGTTTCTTCCGGATCGTTTATGCACAACCGCTGTTTGACGGACATAATTCACGGTCGTGCAAATATGTGTTAAATATTCAGTAGTACGTGTGCTTGATCGCCTAATCCGGACAAAAATGATCCTCGAGAGTAAGAAAATACGAGATTGAAGTTCGTAACGTTAACGTACAGCGATTCGTTTGTCAGGAAAAATCATTATTTTTTATAATATACATATATTTTTGTCAGAACTAAGGCGTATATTCAAATTGTTTCGAAACCGAACTCCTTCACGGTCGTTCTAAATTTTCAAAACGGCGATCTTCTTTTCAATATCTCGTTACGTTTAACGCGACTAACTTCGATCTGGTAAGAAGATTCAGGGTATCCAATCGAGTTACTGCAATAGTCAGTCTCTGCTCGTTTAAGCCGCATAATTCGTATACAAATATAATGTAACGTGGATGAAAAATATCGACAAAGATCGAATCGCTTATTTGATTTGTAACGACACCTTCGAACCGCCGCATTGTAGATTTTCAAACCAAATATAGCGTGACGGATGACGTTTGTGAATGTAACGCAAACGATCGATAGCAATGATGCCGGTGACTGCTGCGGAGAGTCTCCGTGTATAATATCGAGTTATAGCCTCGTTACGCCGAGGAGGATGAAGAGGAATCATGCACGCCGTTGAATTCTGTACGCCACGCATTGATTGAGTCATCTCCTCTCCGCGTACGAACCCCTCTCTCGCTTTGTTTGTACAGTTACAACACGGTACAATGACATCGAATGTGATTAAGATGATATGGACGAAGGGCAGAGAGGGACCCTCAACGCGCGCAAACGGACAATTTTTAGGGAGAGAAGAGAAGAGAGAAGATAGAAGAGCAACGGAGCGAGCAGACGATGATTTCGCGCTCTAAATGTAAACGTCGATAATTTTTTATACGACTCGACGAACAACGGTTGACCGATTTTCATTTTTATCGAGTCTCCCGATCGGTTCGCTCGTTTTCTTTTCTTTATTTTTTCTTCTTCTTTTTCATCTCTTTTACTCGTTTCCATTTACCCCACATATCTCTGGCGCATGTTGCTCTCTAAACGTCCAAGTCTGCGCCAAGTCTGTATACCATCGCCTGAACCATTCAAGTCTGCGACCTAGCCACTTGATATCGCTGAGCGCTTATCGACTGTACAATCCGTATTCTTTTTCCCCCCATTGTCAATTTAAAAGCCCCAACCGAACGTATAGCGTGTCGCGAGCTCGGTCGTTGATTGGCTAACGCGTTTATGTGTAAGGTGCAATAATGATTATCTAGACGTACGTACGTAGACGTGTGCTATATACGATAAACGGGCTACACAACGTTTCACTTTACACACGCGAAGCGGTATAATTAGAGCTAATTACTACCGTCCTTTGTTTTAACCTTTTCTCTGTTTCTCTCTCTAGATCTCATTTCACGGAAACGGGACGGAGAATTTATTTACCCGTAATATTGGTAGATTGCAGTTTGCGTAACAATGTTTGAAAGTAACTGCAAACTAATAATTTCGCAGCGGATGCACAGCTTCCCCCTCTCGAGCAATTCCTATCTCAATTCCGATGAAAATACACTGACTCATAAATCGTCAATGGAGTGGCCAAACACTACATAAAAAAAAAAAAACAAATCATATGAAATACTGCTAATACGTCTGAAAATTATACTGCATTCTTAAAGGGCGAAAAACCTTTTCGATATCACGTTTCATTCCACTCTTTAACCTCGATATTATACATCCAAAAAAATGAATTTTCCAACATCGATCACCGCAGTATACTTAACACCGTATAATAAGATGATCAAACTTCTTCCCCTCGAAATACTGTATTCTTCGGTGAGTCAAAGCATATACATATGTATAAGAGACAATCACGCGTTCTTCGAGTATGGTCTTTAAATTTCATTCTTCAGTCTGACATGCTGAGAATGCGCAGAGTAGTTTAAGCTTTGTAAAATTCAGAATCCCGGGTGCTGCTGATCCGGGCTCCAAATCGAGGAAGAAGGGTTCATAAATTTGGCAGGCGAGTAGATGTGTGTATATATAAAACGCCTGGCTGCATATAGCGAACGTGGAAGCAGGGGTTAGAATCTCGGAAGATAAATCCGGCGTTCCTGGGCGTAAAATACACGGTCGTGAGGAGGATGGCTCCCTCTAAGGTCGGCCCTCCTCATTGCGACTGCATGTGCAAAGGCACCTTGGCATGTATACTCACTCACCTACTATATAACCTTCTTCCGCGATCCCTGCAGGATCTGCCCTGGTAGAGATCCATGTGCCACTCGCTAGCTTCCAGGATAAGGTTGAAAAGCTCTTTTCAGTACTAGCTTTCTCTCTCCCTCTCTCTCGCTCTGTCTCTGAAAGCTTCTCACATACGGTTCGCGGAATGCAATGCACCCTGCAGTTTTAATAATCATTTGCATAATTGACGTGCTCGGTATACACGCCGTTGGTGCGGTGCTTCGCCGATGACTCGAGCTCGAGCCGAGAGTCTTGAGAGGAAGAAAGAAAGAAAGAGAGAGAGAGATAGAGAAAGAGAAAAGTTTATTGATCACAGACTACGGACATTTCCAGGGCAGAGGTCCATTATAGACCAAACAGTTTAGAATACCTAGTACAAATTACAGCTTGGCCAAGATCGTAAGATGTCCGTCATCTCATGTACAAAGAATAAGAAAAAAAAAAAAAACGAAACCAAAGACATGTCAGTGAGCACAGAAGTAAAATTGAAGAAGAAAAAAGACAATAATAATCAGAAAACGCAGAGTTAGAGAGTGAGAGAGAGAAAGTGAGAAAGTGAGAAAGCCTGGCTGCTGGTGACTGGGACGCGAATCACTTACACTCGTCGGTCAACGACGAGTTATTTGTGCCGCTTATCTCGCTCGGCGGTTATTAACGAGCCATTGTCCCCATGTCAGTCGGTAGTGGGAATCTGGTCCGATTTTTTTTCCCGTACGAAACGCACTGTGAAAATCTTTGAACACGTCGATGATATCGACAGAAAAAGAAAAAAAAACACAAACTCCTCATTCTTCTTTGGCAAAAGTTAGATACGTACGTCATGGATCCCGATGAAGAAACACCACGGGAGAGTGAAAAAGGAGAAATGAATAGAGAAGAAAGATAGGAGCAAAAGGTAGGAAAAAAAAAAAAAAATGTTTGGCAAAAGTACGATCCCGAAGAAAGATTATCAGACGGCGGGAAATATGTACTATGGAAGAAAGATTAAGCCGAAGTTTTGCCAATCCCTGCAGTTTTTGCAACGCCTATCGATATCTGGCCCACCTTGCAACCTTCGCGTATATTCCTTACGTACGGAAAGTAATAGAAGGAGATTAACCTGGTGATAAAAAGAATGGAATAAGACGAGTATACGGCAGTGAAGGATGTAAAAATTTTCCGTCGACGTTGCAGCGCGGTGAGAATTTCAATTCGCCGCGAATGTGAGATGTCGCGTTTTAATACTACGTAGTTGGAGTGAGTGAGAGAGTGAGTGTAAACATTGGTCTCGGTGCCACGTGCCTCCGCAATACCTTGTTCGATTTTGCAGTAAGAAAACCGAGCTAGTTCGGTTCAGCAGCATCGTCATGAACTACTTGCAGAAGTCGCGGTGGCGGTCTCGGAGCTTTTATGCATGCGGTGGAGGAGGATTTTGCAACGTTTGCAAACCGCAATTTGCTACCGTATACAATGCCGCGTCTATGGCATGGAATACAGATTACTGATATGCCCTAATGGTAATGATATGTAATATAACGACCGATTCCGAAGGTGACAGCCAGTCGCCGACTTTATACACAACCTATTATATTTCGATCCAGCCGAAGAGATCCGTTATGCGCATAATATGTTATATACAATATTGTATACACGTGTGTTTAACGATGTTTATACGCACGTTAACCGTACCACCGTATCGATCGTATCTCGATAATTGACCGGCAAACTTTATCCACGATTTACAGCACGGCACACGAGTTGTAAAAGCGATGATCGTAAACGATCCCGTTTATTGAAAATCGAAGGAAAATTTACGCCGCTACTTATGAAAAGATAAATATTCAATATAGGGTTAATAACGTGGGACACGACGGAATTTTTGATCCTACATATTGATAGAGAATCAAAGATTTGTTCAATACGTGTAAAATTGAAGGATGCAGTGATAAATAAATAAGAATTATTTTTTGGACGGGGTCCGTTCGAAATAGATCAAAACAACTCGCTTATTGCACATATCACGCATGGTCGTAAAAATTTCAAGTAAATCGAAAATTTTTACAATCCCAAATAAATCGATTACCAATTCATTCGATTGATATGTTTATTCGCAGTACATTGTACATGTAATAATAGAATATCTAAATCGATTCTAACCAGTTAGGATCAGAAAATTCACTCTAATCAAGCGATGTTTTACTTCCGTCTTTCGATTTTAATGAACGTGACTCGTGACACGTGATGTACTCTACCCCTGCACTGAAATTGTAAAAAAAAAAAAAAAAAAAAACACTCGGTCCTCTCCACCTCGCTTTTACAACATCCCCGTATTACGTGCACGTGAAAAAAGGTCGAAGGGTCCGCTGTTGCCTATATACCTAATGAAACCCCAAAGCCACATATGTACAACCAACCCCTGTCCGTGATTTCCTGTTTGTATTACCCTGAATCGAAGTGTGCAGGTTAATCGATATTACACGTGAGATCTTATCGGTATTTAACACCAAAAGCTATAACGTGATCGGAAAAGTATAATACCATAATTTCATTACAGGCAAGATAATACAATCGCGGAAGTTTGTCGTCGCGAGTGCTTGAGCAGTGATTAGAAGAAAATGGAAATAGCAACAAACGGGGGGGTCAATGGAAACACAACAATGAACGTATGCGAGAAGTCGAAATGAAAAGTGATAAATGATAAAGAAACTGCACAGCTGTTACGAAGAAAATTTACTTTTTTCCCCCTCACTCGCAATACAATATGGCATACACATAATATATATGTGTGTGTGTTTTTTATACGTACATTTACTTATACACACACACGCACGCGCGCACGTCCACCTATAATACCGCAAAGTTGCCGAAAAAAAAAACCCCGTTTCTCACCGGCAAATATATTTCATACAATGTAGGTATAATACGTTCATACACGAGACGACCATTTGTCAGCGGGTAAAGAATAAGGAAGGAAAAGTCAACGTCAGTTGCATGAAGAGATATTGTGTACCGCGAGGATGGATTTCGCGAAGCTTGGGGGCCTTTCGAGCAAGCCGAGGTGACTTCGTGACTCTGGCAAAGCGCCGTGAGTTCGTATCTTCACGGTATATTGGAGACTGCAGCCTCCCTCCCCCGTGTGATCCCGGGTCATATTTGCTTATGAACGAGATGAAAGGGAGGGAGATGGAGAGAGACGAGAGGCAGAAGCAGCATGGAGATATCAAGTAGCATGTGCAGCCTGACGGATCAGAGGTTCACGCACACGCACACAAATGTATCTCGTATCCGTACTTCCTAGCCGTCTCCTTCGTCGTTTGCGAGGGATGAGGAAGAGAGAGATAGAACTCGACGCATGCACTATTAATGGTTCAAGCTTCCAGCACTAATTTAGTCGATTAACGTTTATTACGGTAATCAGCTCGAACGTGCAATTAAAGCATGTGTGGTGTATCGTAAACAAGACACACGAGACCAGGCTGCAGGGCCTGCGGATCAACGAGTCGCGTCGCAACGAATAAAACACTTTTATCGTCACCCTCCGCGTCTATACGTTTATAAATATTGTAGATAATGTGTATACGTAGCTATATTTAGTTGAGTGTATACCGAGTACACATATGCCGGCATCACTCAACCCTGTCATGCATTTCGATAAGAAATGTTTAATTATTATTTCACTGCGGCAGACCGCCTCGGAGATTGGCAATCAATCGTCGGGCTTGTAATACGGAATAAATTGAATTCAAACGTCAAGGAGAAAACAATCGTAAAGGGAAAAGAAAAAAAAAATGTGCACCGTAAAGATAAAGCTGTATAATAATCGTTCGCCTTCGCAAATCCGATAAACTACTCGACGTCGATTGTCCTTTGCAAAATGTTGTTCGGGTTAAAAATATTTCGAAGAACAATTGCAGAGGTAGATAATCGAAAAGAATGAAAAATAATATCCAATTTCCTACGGCAATTTTTATTACATCAAAAATCAACGTCGTCTCCTTTTGTTCGTTACCGCAAGGCATAAAGGAAAGAATAAGCTTATATACATATAATACCGTAATAAGGATTAAGGGCACACTAATACAGAGACGAGAAAATAGCGCCTTAATTAAACTCTTTCTTTTTTCCACCGGAAACTAGCCGCCGTAAATCATTCGAGCTGGGTTGGTTCTTCTAGCTCGGTACAGGAACACACAACAAGGTGGGTAATCACCTATCTCCCCACCCACGTGGGCAGAAACCTCGGCCTCCTCTCAGAGCCTGCTGCAGAGTAGCCGAGAAGCAGGCGAGAGGAGGACGAACTTTATTGTTAGAAAGGAGCGGGGCAACAATGGGGTTAGGGAAGATTCACAACGGTGAATGATGACTCAGCTTTATTCCTTCCTTTTCCTCCTCCTCGTCGAACAATCCAAATACTTTTATGATGGACTTGTACGAGTGCGCTGGGCATTTACGAAAAGTGATCGGATGTGTAGTAGATCTTTAACCTTCGGTGAAAAATTATGAGGATGAAGTTAGTGACGATGCATGTGGTCGCAGCTTTGAGACTTTCCGAAATTTAGTGAACTATAATGTTATAAACGGAATAAACATAAACTGTTACTGAAAAGCCGACTCTTTGCTAGTCGTCCTAGAATCGCCCGATAATAATTTTAACGTTACCAGCTTGACCTTTGTGAAAAATTGATCAGGCACACGCTCATTGCTGCAAACTAGCCTCGCAAACGACGCACAGCAAAAAGATAGTTGTTTGCAGTATATCGGAGTCGCGGCGTGCTCGTGTGCACGTCCCTTAAGGTTGGTTGGTTAGGTCTCGCGTGCTGATGCAATGCCGTGGCGGTGGCGAAGGACCTGATCACCGAAGGAAGGGAGGGAGGGACCGGGAGCCAATGTCTGCCACCACCCTCTGGGGAAATACTTCAGATTGGTATTCTACAAAGTATAGTGGAAGAATGGGGGAAAAGGAAGAAGAAGAAGGTGGAGGAGGAGCAACAGCACGGAGTGGACGAGGAGAAAGGAAGGACCCTTTCCCGCAGATACGACAAACTAATGCCAAAGCTTAATGGCTTCTGCCCCTCGCGAGGTTTCGCCAGTAAAATATACTACACCCAATAAGAATTATCAGTATCTATCGAGGAACGGAGTAAAGGAGGGCAGAAGGGGCACGGTTAACCACAGAAGTGAGAAAGACATATTGAAGAAAGAAAAAAAAACTTCTCACGATTTGTACATTCCATTAGAATGATTCGTCGTCGGCAATATTCCGCAATAATCCCGATATTCGCAAACCTTTGTACGTACAGTGTACCAAAGTATTCCAGACTTCACGAGCAGAGGAGATGACGAGGACTCAAGTGAGGAAAGAATGAAAAAAGAAAAGAAATGACAAAGAGAGGAGAAGAACTTGATATTCCGGGGGTAAAGACGCGGGGTTGTTATTACCTCGAGTGGGGCTTTTTCTCCCCTTTTCTTCGCCCTCGTCGCCAAAATGGAGTTGAAGGAATTAATTAAAGACTTGTCTCTCTTCGATTACCACCGGTGGCTACGCCAATGTACGTATATATGTATATACATATATACAGTGTATACACGTATATACCGCGAAGAAGACCGTGTACCATGGATATTACCACCACTGTGCGATGCCGGGCTCGAGTGAAAGCCAGCGAAAAGGGTGAAACAAGTAAAGTCGCGGCGAGAAGAGGAGAGGAGAGAAGAGGAGAGCAGAATATTCGCGAAAGGTAATCCTCGCGTTTTCTCCCGGCGCAAGAAGAAAACCGAATAAGGTTAGGCCCGTGCTAATTATAAGAAAGAGAACTGCTAATCCCCAATTTAATCTCGCCGGGTTATCAGAACGCGAAGCAGCGCGTCCGCACCGCGAAGACGGTTTTCGAGGTAAGGAAAGAAGTGGCTAAAAGGATATAAGACACCCCTTCTCAGCGGGAATACGACGTCGCTAGTTTCGGTCCTTGAAAGAAGAGGAATAGAAAGGCAACTTAGCTTGACAAGTGCAGAAAGAAGAAGAGGAACTTTTTCAAAGTCGAATCAAACTCTCGTCCGGCAAACTTCTCTCAACTCCTCTCAACCAGCATCAGAGCACCCTTCCAACTATAACTCCCCACCACGATTACGGATTAACAATGCATATGATACATAAAATTCGGGGAAACGATCGTTTCCATGCGGTTTCCTCTTCGTGTAAAACGAAACCACCCTACGCGGCGTTCGTAATTATACACAAGGCAGGATTTCCAGGATCGCAGCAGCGCCCGAAGGATACTGTATGCGTGTATCGGCAGCGGCACGAGACGGAGTTAATTTTGGTCTCTGTGTCCACCTCGGCGCTCGTCGTTGGACACGCACAGGTGTGCTTTGGGATGTCCCCTGAAATCCTGCTCAGCCCATTCGGGTATCCTTGTCCTCGTACCGTGCCGGCGCATTATCACATCGAGTGTGCGTGTGCGTGCGTGAGGACGATACGGTACCGAGTAATGATAAAGGTACACGCGTGGCATGCGTACACGGTACACACGTGTATCGTTATTCCTTGGCAAATAATTTTAGGCCGATTATTAAATTCCCTACCGCTCGCTTGGCATTATCCCTTTTGCAAAATGGGACATTAATCCTTCTTCCCGTCATTCCCGCAAGCAGGAGTTTGCAAACTTAATCAAACGCTCGGCGTCCCTCCACCTCCCCCGGCATTGCCGGCTCGTGCGACCACCACCGCGACCAAAAGGTTTTACAAATTAGTTGGGTACCTGCGCCATCGCCATCCTCATCCTCATCCTCATCCCCGTTCCCATTCTCCCACACAAAAGCGGCCGCTGGCATGCGCCGAAACGAATTGCTAATACGGAATTTTAACTTTAATCATTTAATAATCGAAACCGGAAATTTAAGAGATAATGAAAGGAAGCTTCTTATCCTCTGCAGTCGCGTTAATTAATACATTATATATTGGATATCGTACCGTCGGCAGAAATCTTGTCTTAACAGCGTCACGGAAAAAAAACAAACCATCCCGACGGAGGTCACAGAGTTCGACGTATTATGATTTCTTCTTTCCGAAATATTTCCTCATCACGGTTATTTTCCATCTCGTTATATCGCTTGAAAACAACGTAATCTTCTACATTATTTTTATCACGGTTCGATACAATTTGACATTCGGCGAAAGCACGATATTTGACATATCGAGAGTGTGTGAAAAGAGAGATTTGTCGTCAAAGCTTGGATACGGCTGCCCGGGAGATAACTCGATAAGGACCGCGTGCGGAAGGAACAACACTTGGTCTCGTATCATGTAGTGCAGCTGTACGTGCAGGAGGCGCACGTGGTTGAGGTACGAACGTGACTTCGTGCATCCGCGAGAGAGGAAGATACGTATGCGCAGGGAAGTGAGTAAGCGAGGAGGAGGGAGGCCGCGAAACCAAGAAGCGTGCCTCGATCCGAGTCACGTTCGACATTTTCAGAGGCTGCGGGCTGCAACCACGACTCGACATATTTCTACCGGCCGACACGATATACATGGGGCATGTACTGGAGCAGAAGAAGAAGAAGAAGAAGAAGAAGAAGAAGAAGAAGAAGAAAAAGAAGAGGAAGAAGTCAGTTATGACTAAGAGGTGAATAATTTTAACGCGGTCGCTGCACGTCACGAGCCCAGCATCTATCTCCGCGTCTTCTTTCCATGCAACGGAGAAATTGTATACACACAACGACGATGTGCACGACGACTAGAGAGCTTTCACGTCCAAATAACCTTATACCTATTTCCGTACATACGGCACGTGTGTGTGGGAAGGTATGCGTGCACACGACGATGCGCATCTTGGCTCCATCCACCCCCACCGACCCTTTTTCAAAACGACGCCTGCTGCACGCGACGTCGTTGATCCGACTATTCGAAGGCGTCCCGGACGTGGTGCACGGCAGTGCATTCGCTTCACGTGTTTGTAATTAATGTAAACAGCGTTTCCTTACTTTTCTCCTTCCATCTTCATGATCGGTGTACGTAAAAATTTTGTGTATTATGCGAGTGTCTCTGTATATACGATCAATTGGGATCGACGCGTCCTTTTTATCCACGTATCAAGAATAATTAATTGTTTCGTAGGATCATCAGGGAATGAATTCTGAATTTTATCACAGTATTTTCTGCAAAAATTGATTTTCTCTCTCTCTCTTCTTTTTTGTTTTTTGTTTATCTTTTGTTAATTTTCCACATTGTGTATTTCTCAGTCATCAGTCCTTAGGGGATCGTAGTGTCCCAGGACTTTTAATAAACCCGTTTCTCTCTCTCTCTTGCTGTTACATAATTGACTCGCGATTAGCTTCCCGATTCACAAAGATTATACGGCCGGGTCGTATAGTTACGTACCTTATACGGCGCGTGCAATTCAACCCCGATTGGAAGGACTAAGTGTTAAATCCTCGAAGACGCCGGCGCCGACAAAGACGGCAACTGGATGATTTCGAGGTTCATTCACGAGCGGCCGTGAATTTTTGATGCCCGGAGGACATCACACGAAAGGATTTCTCATCCCACCGCGATTCCGACCCGTAGAAATTTCTGTTTCAATCATCATTTCCTTTGGAGAAGCAGGTCCGGAAAGACGACGACGGACGAAGTAGCGAGAGGGAAAGAGAAAGATAAAGAAGAGAGAGAGACAGAGAGTGAGAGTAGGAAGAGGGACGAGGAGAGCAGCGGGCGGGACCCGTTTGATTTCGTTAATTCTATAGCCCAGGGATCTCTGCTTTCGCAATCGACTTGTAGTAGCATAATCGGATTGAAGATTCTGCACTTTGTAAGACAAACTGTTACTCGTGCATACACGCCACCAAGATAGAAGAAAGACGTGCAGCAGCAGCAGCAGCAGCTAACTTTCGTTCCCTCTTCTCTTTTACTCGTTATTTTATAATTCTTTCTTTCACATATACACGTAGACTGCATTAAAAAAAAATATACTATTTTTTTGTTCAAAATTCAAGTCGAAAATATCGTTCCAAATGAAGAAAAAAAGATGCTTTCCACGTTTCAGCTCTTCGTGTTAATATTTATAAGTTTTATAACTTGCCAACGCATTAGTGTACCGATCGAGCCATTTTGGTAGGGAACTTAGAGCTCCGCAACGAAGGTCTCCCGTCATTTTATGGCAAATCTACTGTTTCAAAAGTTATTTAAAATCGAAAGGTATTTAAGAACCTTGAACAACTTTTGAAAGAGTAAATTTGCCATGGAATGACAAGAGATCTTCTTTGAAGAGCATCCAGTTCCCTACAAAAATACTTATTGGTCTTATCAGTACACTAACGCGTTGACAAGTTATAAAATTCCAAAGTAAAAAAAAAAAAATGTCCATGTTATTTAAATGGAACATAAAAAATCGCGATGAGGCGGCTCTAAATATGAATATTAAGATATGAAACTAGGACAGTATTTTTTTTTTTTCGTCATTTCGAACAATATTTTGGACTTGAATTTTGAAAAATAAAAAAATTGTCGATTTTTTTTATACAGTCTACTAAATATATATATATGTTCTACAGTGTTATCCGTATATCAGCACATCTGTATCTTCTTCTTCTCTTCTATCTCCTTTTCGTCGACACCCTACAACAGAGGACGACGATCAGGCGGAAAAGCCCGCGGCGTACAAGCGACACGTGCTGTTGAAATGAATTTCTGCAGCCGCAATCAGGGCCGCGAGCTTGTGCTTCTGACATGCGGGATGAGCAGGAGGAGTTGAAGAGTTAGAAAAGCGTGAGAGAAAGAGGAAGGAAGAGAGGCGGGTCTCCTCCGGGGCATCAGGGACTTCGGCACGGGGAACTGCATGGATATTCGAAAGGTGTAACATATTACAAAAGCAACCGCAGTTCATTCCTCGTCGAGACCATCGCACGATCTACGTTCTCTTCCTACGTTTCCACATCCGTACGTTCCGCATCACGTACCCTCCGCATATGTATGTATATACACGTTCACTCTGTGTGAACGTCTCGCACTATCCATCTCTATCCCCCCCCTTTTCACTCTTCACCTACTTGTTACTCACGGGATAACGATCCATTCCCGTACGTTATACGATCGCGTTGCAAGCGTGACTAATGCTGCTTTATGTTGCACATGGATATCGTGTGATTCAAACAACAAACTAGATGCCGACCATATCGTCGCGCGTTTCAAAACGGGACACTGCGCGTGTCTGTAGAACGCGATGCCCACGAAGCAGCATACGGAGATACCTGAGCTCGAACAATTTTTTCGTTCGATCCATTTTCAACAGGTAATACGTCCAACGCGTGCTTAATCGACGAACCATTATCACGAAATGATAGAATTACACATCTTGTAAACGATTGACTGTGAAAAAGAGAAGATTCTTTTATTTTCTCTTTCTTTGTCTCTGTGCACCGTTGAATAACGGGTGGACTAACATTTTTTTCGAATGTCAAGCGATTCGATACATACGATGAACTGAGCGTTGTTTCATCGGTACAACGAATACCCCTACGGTACACTGCGTTCACGATCAGATCTCTATGGTCCCTCCCCATCATATTTCATTATTAGTTTCTGTGCACAGGCTTTAGGTGTGCTTTTGTATCTTCTGTTCCTCCTTTTTTTCCAATTTTCGTTGCGTTTCACCCCGGGTAGAGCACAGAAGCAACTTTTTCATAAAAAAAATACGCGAAACCATTCCAAAGAGTGATGGAATACGCACGGACACTCTGTACTAACAAGGCCTCGTTTCAACCGACATTGGAGATGCAACATGTACATATATAACGCGTTGCAGCTACTGTTTCATTGTACAGATCACCGCTGGCTTTGCGATAATCTCATTGTGCCGGAACATCGATATTTCTGAAATCCGGTATATTACACACATACGTGGGTTGGGTGAAAAAAAAAAATTAGTCTTATGACACGTACCAAATACAAAGTAACCGTCGTCTCTACCGAGAAAAATTCACCATTATTATCGAAAGCGATAATCAGGATAAGAAAAAGAGATAAAATAACCGCTCTGTCCAATACATTGATTAAACTTACATGAAAATGTAGAGCGATACACGATTGCAGGTATGGTACAAAGAATTACAAGCCCCGCCATGACGAATACAGTGACCCACCCTATATATACGCGGTCCTTTCACGTTTTTTCTACTTTTACGTTCCGTTTTTTTTTTTTTTACCGCATCAACGTTTTGCTTTTGTTAATTCCAGGTAAGCACAAAGGTGTGTTATACAGCGGTACGTATACATACGTATAAGTCATGTGTACGGACGCAGACTCCTCGCACACAAGTTTATAGATACGTGTGTGCACGCGGCAGAACACCCCGGGATTTCAGAAGATGAGGGGAACGAGAGGAGAGAGAGAGAGTGAGTGAGTGAGAGAAAAGGGAAAAGGAGAAGGGCAGGCAGAGCCCTGCAGCAGCAGGCAAAGTTGCTGCAGGAACGAAACGGACAAGGCAAAGGAAGGCGGACAACACAGCTGAGTGAAAGAGTGACTGAGGGAGAGGGAGAGGGAGAGGGAGAGAGGGGGGCGGAGAAGAAAGAGAGAATAACGTGACCCAAGGCAGTGATACTCAAACTTTACGTTCGCTGACACAATGAGCATGAGGATGGACGCGTGTGTAAAAGTCGCGCGAAAGAGAAATGGCGCAAGGAAATTTATTATTTCGTTGTTTCCAAAGCTTTCGTGGTTCCGGTGAAGGATCTCACTTGTTTCTTTTTTTTATTTTTTATTTTTTTTTTTAAACCAACATCGCACATCGAAACAGTATCAGGTTGAAGCTTGTAGCGTTATTGCAATGATGGATTTTTGGAAAAAAAAGTCGTTATTTTGCAACTTTAAGGAGTAGTTGAGATTTAGTAAACTGTTAATACAGCGTCAACAAACTGAGAATATGTAAATTCAATTTCTTCATATATTGCAATGGTGAATAATATTAATTTTCATTTCAACGATAGATTAACGTTACTAACTTCAGTCTCGTGAAAAGGATTTTATTCACCTACAACACGTGAGACGAAAACAGATCTAGCAGACGAAAAAGACGACGACAGGGAAAATTGAATACATTTCTTATTCGTCTTTACAGCTTCTTTTCCAAGACAATTTTCCGTTTCTCATGTAGGTGTGCAGGTATCATACATCCCTCCGCGTATCTCTGCAGGTAATGGATACCGGTTCAATCTAACCTACTTTACACCTATATATATATTATATGTTATATATATAGATACACATCTGTGGATTTGAACGTGGAATCTTGTTGTCGGAGAAAAGAAGCTGCCACAGGCTTTTCAAAGTTTGATACAAAATTCCCACAATTTTTTTCAGCCAGCCTTGTCCCAAGCCCAGAAATAACAGTTTTCGATACTGGTACCTGAGAAAGACATTAGTGCTGAAATAAATCTCGAAAATAGGTTTTCAAATATTCATAGCTTCTTGTTAATTACCTATTCATTTGTTTATTCTTGTCCTTTTTAATAATTTCCGATCGAATTAAATGAAATCACAACGATTGGGGTAATATTTCAAAATATATACACATATTGTGTACAATTGCATAGCTTGAAAACAATTAAGTAGGTTATGATTCGTTGTCCAGAGCACCAACTGCCTTTTTCCTTCCAACGCGTTCTGTATGTTAAAATAACGCAAACGCGGTGTAACAATAATTGTCAAACTGTGTTGTAAGAGTCCGCAAGGAAAGTGCGAATACAGCCGTCGTCGGTGACGTCAACAATGTATTTCAATATATTTAGGTATACATACATACCTCATACGTATTGTACATAATATCAGCATAGGTACGAGTATTAGTCAATCAACGAGAGAGTCACCGGCGGCGATTGTAATCTATCGACTTGAATGAAACCTTCATTTCGCGTAAAGAAACGAAAATACTTAAATGCCGATGTACTATATATACAGTATAACGCTATGCACAAAAGGTTCACGAAGAGACGGCGACGTGACGAATTCAGCAATATTCGCAATCGAACGAACGCTTTCGAATACTAAAAGCAAAATATACACTTCTATTGTTCGTAACGATTTTTGTTCCCGTTACAAAGTTACAAAGTGCGTGAATACAATAACAATAATATATAACAAAAAATATAACAAAAAATCATGTTTATGATTATAGACAAGAATATGACTTCTAGCATGCCTGACGTATATGTTTAACAATTTGCAACGGAAGTATCCGTCTGTCCGGATCGAGCTGATATAAATGCGGAAAACAATATCCTGTGCAAAGAAGTGTCATTAAACGAGAAGCTTGATGAAAACCCGTACGACCCACGACGACGAAGACGACGGCTAAAAGCTTCCTCTTGTACAACATGACGGGAATTACATCCACACGCACACATATGTGCGAAAACAGCCGGTAGTATCTAAAATACGCTTCACACGTAACACAATGGCCACACCCGGGTGGTGGTGTTAATGCGTATTGAATTATTTTCGCGTCGTATCTCATTCTCGCGCATATTGCGGATTTCCGACGGTGACACGACGATGCATGCTGCCGGTAGCTGTATAGATACGATTAAAGCGAGCTAGACTAGACGCGGAAAAAGTGCCGCGTAAAGACTTCGTCTAAATACCTTATATACCTTCTCGATTCTCGATTCGCGTATACGCATAGGTATGCGTGTATGTCGTCCAAATAATTCACTCATACGTACATACCTGCAGCAGCGCAAACGCCGCACTTGTATGAAACTGCATCATCAACGACCCACCGACGACCCAGATTCCACGATTCCAATTTATGCTACGTGGGCAGAATGGATCCGGCGCATATTCATATACCAATTATGTTGCAATTTCTAAACGGCGCGACGATCATTAGACGGATACTCAACGAACGCATAAATATCTCCAATAATCAACCGTTCTCAACAAAGGTGTGTGTAAAAAATAATATTCGAGGGTGAAAATGGTGAAAATAGTGAATCCGAAATCTCTTCCTACGATTCTTCCACTCCATTATTCCAGCTTCACGTATGATACCTAACAATTACATCCTGAAAGGTGTACCAGAAGCAGCAGCGGATACGCAACGTACCGTTACGTTACAGGTATATGTTTAATATGTAATAAGAGAGAGAGAGAGAGAGGGAAGATCGTCGAGCGTCGCGGAGCGTCGGTGCCGTTAAAGCCGTCGTCGTCGTCGTCGTCTGCCAAAGATAAGCGTAAAGATTAAACATAAGCGAGAGATATCGAAGCGCGGTTATTTGAGTAGCTGGTGTAGTACCTCCGAGATAAGAGAGGAGAAGACGTGGGATATACGCACAGGAACGACGAAACGGAAACGCGTGCATGTGTATAACGGAAAGATTACGCACGCGTATATTATTATATACACTATGGGTGACCGATGATGCACACCTTCTTATACGCTTATACGCGCCACGTGATACCTAACGGAGAGAAGTTGTAGAGAGAAGAGCAGGCACGGAGGCAGGGATGCATTCCGACGATGATTGCAACCAAGGCAGCTGCAGCGCCGCGACGCTGGGAAACGCATTAGGTGTAAATGAAACGACGAAGAGCCGCAGCCGCAGCCGGCATTGTGTGAAAAAGAACGGTGAACGCAAGCATATCGAGATGCTGCGAGAGTAGTTTGAAAATATTACACCGACTCCAGTGAGATTAATTAATTTATTAATTTATTAATTTATTAACGAACTCGTTCACGGTTCAGTTGTAATACGCGGGTCAAGTTCGGGTCGTCGCGAAGCTCTGCAGATAAGGACAGAGCTGAAAAAATACCGTGCATACTGGCATGAATAATATATTTTCACACATGCGTATGGAACTCAACGTCTAGACGTCTTCTGTCTCTCCGTATGTTCGCTAATAACAGTATTGACGGTAGTAACGTTGACGTAACGAAGCGTCGAAACAAAACTCGTTGATTTAATATTTTGGATAGATTTTTAGAAAGTTTAGTGTTCGCTATTGTATGAGTAAGTTTTGCTTAAATTACGAATTACCGAATTTTAAGCAACCCTGAAACTGCTGCGAAGTAGGTAACGTTTTTTCTTGAATATGCATAGTTATGTCGATTAACGTTACTAACTTCAATCTCGTTGCTAATAACTCCAGAACTACCGAACCGATTTCGTTTCTTTTTGTTTTTTCTATGGACAGCTACATCGGCTGGCCAGGTTTTAGGCCAAGTTTCTCAACAACCAAATCGATGGTTTGAGAGATGAAACGCTTATTCGATCGCTGACAGAACTCTTACAGGTACAGTAAAGTTACGCTCAAGAGTTTTTCGACGCTACAAAAAAGTCCATGGAAGCATATACGGCTATATCGAATAATTTCGGCTGAATAAGAATTCAACAATATTAGCTAATGTACGATGTAAACGTACGTGAATACGCGATAACGAATTGCGAAAGACTTCCTTCTCCTCCGTCGTCCCGACTCTTTTGTACATTATTTTACCCGTAATCCGTCTATTATAACACACGGGACTTTGTTTTCAGAGAGAGAAATAGAGAATCTCTCGAAGCTGACGACAGTCGTGTCAAAACTGTGGTCCTCTACCGAAGCGCGCGGCTAAAACTAGTCGGTCTTTTTACTCTTTATATCTCCAAGACTTTGTTCTCGGAGAACGCTGCTTCGAACTTCTTTCAGGTGATACGGATGTTACACAACTTTATCTCCTCTCGTCAATACCTTTCGTTTGACATCTCGCACGACCACCTCGCCCGCTGCGATGTGTCACACTAGCTGTTTGATTACCGACACATATATAACACGTATCGTGCAGGCAGTGTGTAATATTAATCACGTAGTAAGAACGGAGCTCACTCATAATTATTCTTGGTATTAGCACGGATGTATTTTCTTTTCAGTTTACAGCTTGTGAGGTGTATTCAATCGATACATTCGGCGCGAATGATTCATTTTCTGATTTTTCTGTATAATTGTACACGTATCGCATATTGTATAATTTTTTTTCCTTTTCTTTTGGCACATCTTAACATACACACATACGAATTATTCTTAATTCCGTATTCTGTTGGTCTTTCTTTTTTATTTTATCATCGTACGATAACTTTTCTTTGAGATTCGTATTCGAATTACGTTTATAAATAAATGTTTTAGAAAAAAATGCAGATTGAGAGGATAAGAATAAATATTTTACTTGAAAAGATAGCGAAGAAGTAAGAAAATAAGAATATTTCGTCGTATTTTCAAAAATTATCGTTTTTAAAATTCTATACCCGGAAAAGCATAATTTCGATAAAAAATAAATTTCGATATACGGATGAAATTGTACCAATAGCGACTCGAGTTTTATTTTCTCTACAAAAACCGTCATCGTTTAAAATTGTAAAATAATCCATCCAAAAATTAGTTATTCTGATTAAAAAAAAATTCCGCAACCCGGATACCTGTCGGAAGAATTTCAGCCATTCCAAACTATTTAAGACAAGGAATAGCGGCATTGTTTAAATTTAGAACGTTAGAAAATAAAGGCGACGCGATTACGCGGGCAACGATCAGCAAAACAATTCCTCCTCCTCCTCCTTCCCCCGACCGACACGTTTCACCAAAATTCCTAGAACGCCATGAATAATCGATCGATTTTCAACGCCTCGGTCTAATGTGACGTAGCATTTTGCGGCGAGGTTGAGTGCCTCTGATCCGAGGGGACCTCGGCAGGCAGGCAGGCAAGCAACGATGGCCGTGAGTCGCGACCTGCAACTTCGTGCAGCCTCCTCTTCGAGGTGCGTCAGGGTCGCTGTGTTGTTGGTTCGACGAGGAGAATGAAACGAAAACGAGAAGAACGAAGCGGGACGAAAGAGGACGGAAACCGAGGAAATGCTACGCGGTAAGATCCGAAATATCCAACCGAAGCTGAACGGCTGTTGTTGTTTTTTACCGGGGACATTTTTTTATTAATGTTTTATTATTGTTTCGTAACACTGTTTTTAACGCGATGTTGTCGTTAAATATTTGTTGTTGTTCGATCGAATCGCGACGGCAAAAGAATGATCGATTCGTTTGGTCTGTCTCAAGAATCTGTACAAAATTCTATAACCGTTACGTCGAGTTTGTCCGCCGGTCGACAGAAATGGCAGAAGAAAAATAATTAGATGAAATTTAGAACGCAGAAAAAGTAGACGGAGGAGCGACGAGCCTGCGGCGGAGTGGCGAACTTTCCGAGTGACGGCGCAGCGGCTGTATTGAAAATTGATACCCTTCTTTATTCTTTCCTTGTTCTTTCGTTCTTTATTTCATCATTTCTTTCTCGCAACGTCAAGCAGCTCGTTCAACGAATAAGTTACGAAACGCCGGCCAACTTTCCGAAGTGGATACGCACGCAGTGATGGGTTGGTTCTTTCTAAGCACCTCTCCTGTCTCTCTACCACCAACTTGAGAGAAATTTCATCTATGGAGAGTCAATAGAGTATGAAAAACGATCGTTCCTCATCTCCAGGACCGCCCGCCCGATGCTGAGAATTCAATACGAGACGAGACAGTCGAGAGATCGAGGAGGAACAGCGAAGAGTTTGACGCAACACTGTGGTACGTAAGAGGGAAACAAAGAGTCGCGGTAACTACTGGAACACCTGATATAAAATGTATGCAAAAGAGCTTTGTAGTGTTGAAAAAATAAATCGCAAAGTTGCCCGCAAAAATGCGTAGGTTTAAGAATCGCTGCGAAAACGATACGAAGAACAAGCAGTTATATGATACGCCGATCATTGGGTAAATACAGTATAGACATGTGCTACAAGGAAAATGCTACTTAAACGCTAATTAGACAAATTTCTCCGTCAAGTGATGTGAATTTTGATATCGGACGGAAGGCAACCTCGCAATTTAATTAAATTAACTTGTTAACCGGGGTCCGTCCGGAAGTTTCGACACCGAAAGATATGAAGCTTGATTACACTGTCGAGGAGTTGAAAACGTCTCGAAATAATGAGATTTCAACGCGTGAGGTATTTCGCGAAGCTGAAGCCAGCAGCCAGAATTCACCGGTTAAACGTTTTGAACGTTTTGAAAATACAAAAATGCGGTACTGTTTTATCCTCACAATTCTGTAAAGGTATTCGGACCTCGCCATCTTGTTCGAACGAACATTGGAACGTTTAGCTGCTTGTCTTCAGCCTCGTGGGTACTTCGCAGGCAAGTTACGGACAAAAGGGATGGGAAAAAATTACAAGTTTCTCACTTCTTGGATAGTATTTGAATAAAAGCGATTATACACCTGTCTTCGCACCAATCCATATTGTCATTAATTGTGCGATGTACGGAAATAGATCAACCGTGTATGGGTACGTAAGAGGAACTTTAACCAACTCGTTCTACTCACGATATCCCCGTTCGCATCTCATGCGTGACGCATATCGGGAATGACGTTGCTTTCCTGCTGACTTATACTTGGAGCAGCGTACACGCGGAGCGGATAGGTATCGGGTTGTATTTTTCATCAGCATGGATCGCGTATAATGCACGCGTTAGGAAGAAGGTGAGCTGTCGCAAGACCGTGACTAACTAATTTCCAACAAACAGCGAATAGAATCAAACATTCCGGACGACAAACTGCACGATCGGCAACTATCGCAGGCACATGACTCGACTCTCTGCTGTTGAGTTGTACGTGGAGTATATTAACCGACAACTGTGACGAGGACACGAATCAAATTCTCTCCCCCCTCCACTCTCTCACTCCCGTCCTCTCTCTTTCTCTCTTCGACATTCAGCCGCAGCTGCAGCATTCTCAATAATGACAGTGACCTTGGACTCTCGGAACCAAGAAGCGAACAAGAGATTGGAAGCCCGCTGCTGCTACCGCCGCTGCATTGCGTGCAGGTTTCTCAACATGAATCCAAAGGTAGAAAACGGCAGTCGATGTTGTTCAAGCCAGGATGGTAAAAATCTTTGACAATCGTTCAAGAGATCGATTTCAAATCGTTGCGATTGGTTGAATCATAATCGATGTTCGAAATCGTTTAGTATCTCTGGAAAATTTATCAATATCGTTTCAAAGTATCGAAGATAAAAACTTTGATAAGACACCGTTTGATATTTTTCGGGAACATTTCAGAATCGTTCGAATTGGTTGGAAATCACATCTCACGAGTAGGTATTTTCGCATTGTTCATAAATTGTGCAGGTGACGCGTGAACGAGCAGAATGATGTAGCGCAGCTGCACCAATGCAATGCTAACATAGATGAGGCTGAAGTTAGTAACGTTAACGTAACGAAACATCAGGGAGAAAAAATCATTATTACTCAATTTTAGAATGACTTTCAAGAAGTTGGCTTTTCAAAATAAAAGCATATTTCGTTTATCAGGGTTTACACTTAATTTCGGACATTTATTCCTAAGCATGCATCGTTACAATAACGCTACCAACTTCATCCTCGTTGAAGTTGAAAGATCGGTAAATTATCAAATACAAAATGTGATCCGTTAAAACGGGAAACTTTAGAGGGAATCGCGGTTATCCGATCCTGTTGGACGAGATGAGCTTCTCCGGCAGAATGGAAGCAAAAGCCGGAGAAGAAGAAGAAGAAGAAGAAGAAGAAGAAGAAGAAGAAGAAGAAGAAGAAGAAGAAGAAGAAGAGCCGGTTGAGGCATTCCAGCGGTTGGGAAGGGGGGGGAGGCAGGTAAGCAGAGGACGAACAGGTAAGATGAAAAGAAGGCTAAAAACAAAAGAAGTAAAGCAACAAGATGATCTACCTTACCGCCATATAAGGTGTCCGATCGGCGCTGCTCGTTGAGGTCCAGCCTATTTCTTTCCCTTGTACTTGTATCGTCCTCCGGGTTTATTTCGCGCACAACACTGCTTTCAAATACACACAGTCGTCACAGGGAAACACAAAGATAGAGAGAAAAAGAGAGAGAGAAAGGGACAGAGAGAGAGAAAATTAAAGATAGAAAGAGAAAAAGAGAGAGAGAAAGATGTATCGATTATATATTACGATAATATTGAACTTGCACCACAAGACGCCGCGCGACGACCTTTGTTTTACGTATCGATATATATATATATATATATATGTATACTTATTCTTGACACTGTCGCCGTATTCACTTGTGTCAACGATCAGGATCGATCTTGTTTAATCACTGAAATAAACTTTAAACTATACTCAACTGTAACGTCAGATCACTAGCACGCAGTTTAACCTGCACTGCATATGATACACGTCGGATAGAAAAAGCACAAAAGTAACTCGCGAGGCACTCGTTTTGTCATCGGTTATTGGTGTAAATTCTTCGTCAAGGTCACTGAACGATATAACAACAACAACAACCCCGCGGGACAATCGGCGATATCGTCATCATCCTCCCAGACACCGTTTTCCCGAAAATCACCTCGATAAAACCATACATCGACGATTGTATAATCTTACCGGGAAAAATACTCAAGGTATACGGAATAATCACATTGCGGCCCGCGGCGGGTTCCTCTCAACAACAATATCAACAACAACATCGTCGTAGTCGTTTAGTCGTGCATAAACACCTTATTACTCGCAGGATCAACAAGCGGTGTGAACGTTGACGCGGAACGATCGAACAACTCGTCACGTGACCGACGCGCACTTCTTTTTTTTTTCCCCAGGCCAAACTCTCCGACGGGCTCCGAAGAAGAATAACGAGAAGTACGTGGAGGCGAAGAAGCCGTTTTTCTCCACTTCCGTACCACGCGGGCGTCAAACTCGACGACTGAAACACGACCGTTGACTCTCGACTTTCTCACACGCAGCGCATGCTGGACTACGGCCGACTGAAAAGCGCCCGCAAATACGGAACGAAGCGTCGTCGACGCTGCTGCCCTCGTGCGGCCGGCCCTCGAAACTAATCTCAGAGACGCAAGCTACGTTCGACATTCTACTAGTTAACTTACTACGGCATTCTAGTCCAATTTGCGACCGCCCCCCGCTGCCGACGCACCTTTTATTCCGAGGACGAGTTATGTAAGCGGTAAGTAAACCGTCGAACTTCCCTCAATCTTATCGTCGGATTTTTAATCGACCGTGTAATACGCGGCACGTTGTCTCTATGTTTGCTCATCCCACACCTCGTGCGTAAATAACCTGTCCCCTTGAAGGGGGTTGCCCTGGTCGATTTTGACGTTGACTTATGCGTCTCCCAGATATCAAAATCCACGAGATAAGAGGCTTGACAGCCCCATTCGACTCCAACGCATTTTCATTTTAGGTAGAAATGAAGATGTGGCACGGATTATACGAAATCGCGACAGTAAATTCTTTTCGTTTCTTTGTTTCTGCGTCAAATGAAAATATATTCGAGTGCTTTTGTTCGGAATTGCCTGTGTACGCGAACTTTTTACAAAATTCACTTAGTAATTGCAGTTTTTAGTTGAGTAAGAAAATTTTCTACTACCAATTTCGACCAGCATTCGCTTCGGCCGCCATATTGAATTTATAGCTTACGGTGGCAAACATCGATCGTAGTGAAAACATTGTTGTGACCAAAGTTCAAGTTTAGATATCGACCGGACCTGTGGAAAGAGACGTAAACATTTCGTCGGGCGATCGGCAGATGTGTGTAGAGCTTTGTTTGCAAGTGTCGTACCGTGGCGTCTTTCGAGATTATACGTCCGTAATTCTAGCAGCCAGCCGAGATATCTCTCTCTCTCTAGGACCCGTCCATATTACGACTTCTAGTAAAAAGTTGAAAATCAGCGAATTACGCACTAAAATAAATTGCCCTATGAATTCAATATGGCGATGAAAAAAAAGGTATGTTCTTTTAAAACTTCGTTTTCTACTATAATTCTAAAATAAAAATAAAACAAAACTCCGAGTTTTCGTCTTGCAGACTATTTCTAAAGGATGGAAATCAATTTTCCTGAATTGCAGCTGAACGAATATGAACATTATGGTAAAAGAATGTTTTCAATCAAACTAGAAGCAAGATTTGAATCGTGAAAACTGTTGGGTAATTCTCATAAAATATCATGTTTTCGACGTGAAATACAATAAATGATCGGATATTTTTTACAAAATTGAGAATATTCTGTGAAAAAATCACGTTCCGAGTAAATTCTGAAAACAAATTTTATCTGCAAGCTTAGCTCGCCACTTATCGTTAGTTTCCACGAGAAATCCGGCGGCCACTCGGGACTGATTAAAATGCTAATCTGACGAACTCGTGTATTCATCCATCTGTATTTTACCTACCTATTTATATACACGCATGACCTCAACATGCGTTTGTCAAAATATGATATAACTCTTGTCCGGCGGATAAAATATGTTCCAACACCTCTTTGCACCATTGAAATTGACAAATGATTCGCAAAATTGCAGTTATTCGCGCTGCTGGACTACCTATAAGGGCGATTCTGGGAAACTGCCTGCAGAGCTGTACGCATTATTCGCGGCTATGCATGAAAGGATCGGAGGGCTTCCACTTTCCACCCTGCAGCCTGCATCCCATAACCAGATGCATCGGATTCTCAGATATGCGGTAAGGATGTCCTTCTATCTTTCGATATTGAAAACGCGGAATAAGGGAAAGAGAACTTCAGCCTGCGGTACGACTTTATTCTATACGTATATATAGAGGTTATTAAGTTGAGGGAATTTTTTATTTTCAATCATTGAAAAGAGAATGAGAATATTCAAGTTTTTTGCTCGTTTGATTTGGTCCACCTTGTGCACGTCGGAGGATTCCAACAAAATCGTACCTATTCAAACAAGTGATAGCAGATATGAAAAATCACTCGCTCGTAAATAAAGGGTATAAAATTGAAAATTGCCTACATGTAGGCATGTGCGTGCGTTGTGTAACACGCTAAGCGCACGAATACAGGTGTGCAAATAAATAGGACTCGGTGATACACGTGATATTGCGTTTCTCAAATAGCGAATGAATTTTCGCGCCTGTGCGAAACGTTTTCACCTCGTCGCTCGGTTTTGTGCCATACATTACACATGTATCAATACACAACGAGCGATAATGTACGAGACGCGAGGAGCCGAGGTCGAATACCACATGTCAACGAGAAACGCTTGTTTGCGAAGACGAAGTACAGAAACACACACACACGCGCGGAAGGAGGAATAAACAAAACTTATTGCAAAATCGCACGAATAAGTAAACGACCACGATTTCGATTTTTCATTTATTCTTAGTTCTCTTTACACGTTTAACGTCGCACCGAGAGAAGGGATAAATATTATATGACACCTTGGGGTGTGCCAAAATAGAATAACTTTTTTTTTAAAACGTGTATCAAAATTTTGGTCCGCGTTTGAAAAAACAAAAATGTTTTTATTTTTTTGTTACACCCTATTATACTGACAGTTACACGCGAACTGTAAATTGCAGAATAAAAACGCACGAACTTCGTTCGTTCGCGGTACCTATACCTAAGGGGGAAAATGGACGGCGAGCTATTTTCCGCGAATGATACACTCCGGCGATTGGAAATTTTTGGAAATTCCAACCCTCGGTCCGGGGCTACGGGACCCCGTTTCGAGCCTGAACAAACACCGGGATTTCCGGAGGGGCTGCACCGCCCCTGCAGCGTACCCGTACAACGTTGCAGACGATATAACAGAAACCGCGGGGTTTTATTGCGGAGGGGATGAGCGACACCTGGTTCAAATGAGCGCCATAATACCCGGGGGAAATAATTCGGTTTGCCGGTGAAAATCCAGCACCTTTGACCGATAAATTTTACAACCAATTATTGACTCGACGGCAAATTGACGCAAGCATGGTAAGGGAAGTTTTGCCTTACGTTAGACCTGCAGGTACTAATTCTAAGTAAGGCCTTGCTAAATCCTATTTGGCTCTTAAATCCTGTTCAGTACCGACAATTGCTATTTTGTACACTCGAACCCGTTTAAACGACCGTAAAAGTATTTATTTTTTTAAAGGCACTCGTTCTATTCTTGCACTAATCCCCTCGTTTGAGTTAATTAGTATTACTTTTGGTAAACTAAACGCATGCTAATAAATCTTTCAGACAGTTATTGCGACGATTGACGATTATTACTAGAATTTATTACTCTCACATCAGAGGTAAAGCTTAGATTTGCAAAAAAATAAATGAAATATGTATTAGTAGGTAACGTTAATCTCAACTACTGGATATTATAATTAATATTTGTATTCGATATCACTACTTACTTCGATCGATCTTATAAGTATTGAAATCAAATTCAAATATTATCGAGATTCTCGTGGCCAAGAATTTTGTGCTTATGTATATTATTCTCCCGACCTGCAGTACATTCAATAGTGGAGGATATAAAGGATCTGTAGAGGTCCTAATTACCTCCTACTTTAGACCTAAGCGTGGAAGAAATGGAAACATCTGCCACTTTTAGGTCCAAAGTAAAATCTCTCTTCGGTGCAAAATGTGTCTTCCATAAGCCCAATTACGTCCTACCGAAAAATTTCGACTCGGGTTCACGAGAGGCTTGAAATTTGGAAAAAGTAGATCGTTCGAAAAAAGAGAACGTAGCAAACTTGCCGGTGAAGGTTTTTTCCCGGTGCAGCAGCAGCAGCTCGACACGGACGGGCATCCATTAGAGCCGCGAAAGCACGTCGTCAGCGGGATTTTCCAAACCACTTGATCCGCGGTTCGAACAGCTCGACCCTTCGAGTTCTCGAAGAGATTCGCCCGGCGATCGAAGTTGGTTACACACTGGCACCGAAAATGGGACTCGAGGAGCCGGGTCAACTTGGTTGTGAAATTCAGCGGCACTCCAGAGCCGGAGGTCACATGTGCACACGTGTCTACGCGACGCGGATCCTTCTCCGCATCCGGTTCCGGAGATCTCGCTCGAATTCACACTCGGATTTCCATCTGGTCGAATTCTCATTTCTCTACGGGAATCTGGCCGGAGACGAAGCTGCAGTTTATTTAAAAAAAAATGTTTTTTCCCCTTTTACCCTGTTTCGCATACCCGCTCTCGTACAGTTCGACGATTTCGCATTACTCTACCCAGCGATAAATCGTCGTCCCGTTTCGCCAATTGAACGTACACTAGCTGCTAGTGTGTCGGCAAATTTTGCCCCCGTCGCGGAGCAATAATTAATAGGTTTACGCCCCGTTATTATGCCCCGTTTGTAATTAAATCCCACAATGCAGGTCCGTTCACGGGTTTCAGGGCGCGCGGTCAACCGAGTGTCGAAAAAAAAAAACAAAAAAACTTCGCGACAGTTTGAACCGCGGATTCGGTGCTACGAATTATCGAATATCCGCAGACGTCGCTGAATCGCCTGAGAAAGTGATTTAAACGTAAACGATCTTGAGCAGCTTTCGTTCGCAATCGCGTTGCGTAAATAGCTGCTACAGTGCCGCTCTACGACACCGTGATATTTTTTACTTGTCTCCCTCTCCCTGCATTCGGGGCATAAAGGTTCCGCTCTCCCGGCGGGCTTTAAAATCGCATTACTCTTCAGTTGAACATTCATACTTCTCGCGCACGCCGCGATATCTGCCTCTATGCTCCGAGAAGCTCTTTAAAGGTCGTCGTCTCCCGGCCTCGAAGCCAAAAGCGCATACGCCACAGGTCTGAAAAGCTTTTGCCATTGCAGGATGGTATATATATATACATTGGTATGGTATATATATATATATACATACATACATATATACACTTATGTACCGGGGTGAATTTGTTGCACTGAATATTACCTGGAACGCATAAAGGCGGCGTACGGCCTCGTAACCGTGAATAGAGATATCGCCCTGAATCGACCCTTCGTCGATGTAGGTATTTACCTTATAATATACCCTCGCTATACGTGCTCCGGGCGAAATGTATTCTTATCTCGGAGAATGACTTCTGCAGCTGTTTTCCGCGGAAGGATTGAAAAAGTGATTTTTACGCTCGCCCGCGATACTTACACGCGAAGGTAGCGAAAAAGTACGCGTTTCCCGGATGTCATAAGGAAGACGAACTCTCTCTTATCGAGATCAGGCCCACACCTCGACCTGTACCCGTACACCCGAGTCTCCGAGGGAGCTTTTACATGACTCCGATTCGACGGAGTTCGGGCCAATAATTCCCGAGTTTGGCCCATCGGAACGTGACTGCGATTCCACAGCAGCCACGTTGTGGAACATGGTGAAAACTCGGGTGCGGAGCTTTGACGTCGACGCGCCCCGAGGAGCCCGGGTTTACGGGGTCCGTACAGCGGGGGAGATACGACCTACGGGCGGAATAACGCCGCCTGGGAACGCGGCCTCTGATCCAATCATGCCCCTTTTATTTGCCGTAACTAGTGGGTACCAATAAATAGTATTTATTAACGTCAATTGAGTTAAATTACGTTTTATTCATCGCGTCGAGCGCATTGTGCGAGCACCCAACGACCGCTCCGAGTCCTGCTTTGATTCGTCAATCAGTCCGTACTTCACCGCCTCTCACGCAAACTACGGAGGTATCACGAAATTACGCTTATGGCTTCTTACGTATGCACGCACCTACGTACGTATGATTAAGTTAAACCTCATACCTACGTACACGTAAGTGTATCATCCTGCGATAAAAATTATCCCAATTATAATAATCGAGAGGTCCTTCGTCGTCAGACAAAAACAACGCCCATTGCTACGTATATAATATATATATATATATATTCGTCTCGTCAATTGAGTTTCCGACCAATTCCCGAAGGCTTTCGCGAACCTTTTTTCGGTCGAGGTGTTGGGTTGAATTTCCTTTTTCTCTATTTCGATTTCGCAAAGTGTAATACGGTCCTCCCGTATTTTCCTGCACCTATTCGAAGAAAGGATCGGGGGACGGGGGCTTCTTTTTTTACAATACATAAATTATTTCACGGCTATATCGCGTATTCGGACATTGTAACCAGGCACAATAGGGGTCACTGGGTATGCATGGCGGCACTGAGCCCTGCGGAGTTGTTCCTCCTCCTCCTTCTCGAGCAAAAACTACATTCGTACATAGATTCGTACGTGGGTAAGGTGGGTACACCCTGCAGCTCGGAAAATAATTCACTTTTTCTCCGCTACGCGTATATCTATACGTACTCGACAGTCTTGCCGATGCTCGCGCCGGCCCTTCCTACCTTTTTTTAAGGGCTCATTGTATGCCCCGGGCTCTCCTTTACTCCGCAGTTGTCAACCCTTCTTTGGCTATCCTCGAAAGGAAAGGTAAAACCAACGACGAAACGGAGAACGCGAAATAAATGCCAATTTTTTTGTAAATAGGAGTATACCTGTTCGTCCTTCTGTCTTCCGGCTAAAGGATAAAGTTACAAATTTACAGCAACAATTAACCTGCGTTGAATTCCATACGGTATTTTTTAAATGCCGAATCCTGCATGGCTCTTAGCACTAATAATTTTCTGTAAATACATATCATTTTAACTATATGCCTTCAAGTTTTGATAGTGTAAAAATGTTTTGCAAAACAGAGCGAACCGGCTGCGAATATAATTTTTTTTTATGTGCAATTTTTTTACGAGGCTTTTCGTAATAATTGTTTCGTAAAAAAGTCGGTTATAAGATTTGCGTAGGTTGGTTATGACTAATTAGTGAACATGCCTTCGCGACCCGCCACAATGGAAAGACGTAAACACAATTCGCGGTCGATTTACGGAAAATTGTCACAATTCTCTAATTGGATTACGTCTAACGAAGGTCGCGTCACCCTCGTACAGATTGAGTTATCGCCCAGCATCCTTCTCCTACAAGGTCGAAACGGAAGCCGTTTCGTCGACGGAATTTTATCCCACGTTAATTGTGAGCAAAATCTTATTCATCTGCGGTACGCTGTTGAATAAATTTTATTTCAAATTTACGATTTCGAATACTTGTCAAAAAGTCGACATATTGAATTTGGAGAATCGGAATTCATCTGTGATTTTAAACAATAAAATAAACGAATTATCCTGTAGAAAGTCCAAGTATAGAAAATTGGAAATATAGAAACGTCAAAATCTATAATCTGTATACGATGTATTCTATATGATGACATTATATATTCTGACCTGTACATTTTCCGGTTTCTCCATGCTTTAATTTTCTACATTTTTTAAATAGGATAAATTGAATTTCCGCTTCTTTGAAACTTCTACACTGTGGCTTTTCCATTTTTTCATCCTTCTATATTTTCACCCACGCCAAAATTCTCCTGCCGGAGGATCAAACAACGCACGCGAAGATGTACGATGGCATGGTGCTAAGAATTTGCGGGGTTGGGCCTAATTTCGGGGCAGACAATAGACGGATATTTGTCTCGAGAGGGCGAAGGGATCCGACAGCGAACTCTAAACTCTGAAGTAATATAAAGGGTAATGGGAACTGACGAAATATCTCCGCTCGATGGGCTTTCCGGGGGTCTGAATAAGTGTCCTTGAATATTCAATCCCGGATTTCCAACGACTGTGAGAAGATGTCGAGATGCATTTTCGGGGGAGAGTTTCAAAATTGAGTTTTTTCCACTCAAGAATCAGTCGTGTAATTCAGCCTCGTACTGCTCCGATGCAGACATCAGTTTTTACTCTCGTTTCAATGATCATAAACGCGGGGTCGGGATACCGACAATGAGTGTGTTTCTATCGTTGGAGGGAAAATAACCACTAATATCTTCAGAGTTAATGGCGCCCTCTCTCTTCTCTACCAGGTTCAACGGGGGAAACTGATAGCATGACGAGTACAAATCCACAAGCGAATCCCCCCCCCCCCCCCTTCCCCCCCCCCCCCTCCCGCAACAATAAAGACAAAAGCTCTTTCAAACTCCGAATCTTCTTTCCTGTTCATTAATTCAAAGAACATTCCGCGTTAATTGACGAGCCCTCTTCACAACGGCTCATCGATCCCGTACTTATACGTATTATATGCCCTGTATATACCAATTGACAACAATGGGAAAAGCCCCGGTAGACAGAGACTCATTCCATTAGCCAATTTCCCCCTCGTCGTATCCACGGAACACTTCTACACTCGTATTAATACATCAGTGTTATGCATTATGCCGACGACGTTCCGCCCGGCTAATTCACCCTTCGGTCTTATCAATTTTTCGCGGTCGCTTCTTTCACCACCTTTTATCGGAAAAGAGGCGGCTTTGTCCACTTCCGAAACCGTTTCATTTTCCACGATATACATAAGAGCGGGATAAAATGAAGATCCGAGGCGCAAAAACAACCGCAGAAAATGGCGACGTAATGGCTGCTGTCAAAAGGAGACAAATGAGAGACGAAAGGTTCGATATCGGCGAAGCTACTTCCCGATTCGATGCGCCTGTACACCGGAAGTCCGATGTCAATTTCAAGCACGTCGAAGCCGCCCGCAAAGCGCGAGAGACGAGCTATTGACAAAATTTGTCCGGTACGCGGTAGATAAATAAATTACCAGGCAGTTTCTTAATGAAACCCTTGGCCTCGCTTCGCTTGCTTTCTGGCTGGCTGAAGTGAGAGGATCGAGCCTTCTCCGAGGCTATTTTTCAACCCTGCAGCCGGCGTCTCCTTCTCGTCGCCTCAAGAGCCGCAAGGAAGAAGAACCGTGTGCACACCGAGGCCGAGAATTGCCTTTGAAACATTGATATTGCGGTTGTAAAATGTCTCGATAGATACACACCTTGATATATTCGTTTACCGACTCTCCATTACTCTTGCCCACATTCATGCATTACGAAGCTGAGAGAGAAAGAGAATGGCCAGCGAGCATCGATCGAAAACTGCCTATGTATCTCCGCGCACATCCTCAGGCCAAGGAAACTGTGGTGCCAACGTTGTAGACGTTGCCGAGGAAAAGGAATAGTTGGAAGAAAAGAGATGAGCTGCAGCCCTGACACACCGCGAGTTGATTACCCGTAAAGTCAAGTGCCCAACGCTCTTTAAACTACCATGAATCCCCGGAAGTGTCTAACGGAGGCTTTGAAATTCGAGGAAATTCAGTGAAATTTCATCAAGTGGGTACTCAAGCTGAAATATCGCGAAATTCGTTATGAAGTCTGCAGGTTAATGCGCCGAATCAGCTGAAATTGGAGGAAGTAAGAGAAGCGAGGTCACGCTGGAAGCTCTCCATAAAATTAGAAGGATGCGAACCGAATCCTCCGAGTCGTTCTCACCGGACGTAATATATCCTTGAAAAATCGTGGCAGATCAATCCAGGTCCTACACGTCATCCTATCCGATGAAATTCTGAAAAGTTGTCGAAAGCTACGAATCCATCGCTGAAAGCAATTGGAACGACCAGAGAGTACATACCTTCATGCTACGGAGAGTGGAGGTAAGGAGAAGTATCTCATGTGAGTTTCCAACTGAAAAAGTACCCACTAAAAAGCGAGAGATAGTGGTTGTACAAGTCGCTAGAATGGCGCCCATAAGTAACGAGGGTTAAAATCTGATTGGCGCTTTCAGTAGTAATGCAAGAAGAGTTCTGCGTACAGATCACGATACCGATATCTTACGTCAGACACAAACCCTTTTTCCGATGATCGGTAAAGTCAACCAGAGTGGGGATAACCCCGCACAAAAAAAAAAAAAGGGTTTGTGTCTGAGCAAAATGTCGGTATCGGGATTTGTACGCAGAACTCTCCTCTACTACTGCTTTCTGGAACTTTTGTTACAGCAACGTTATCTTAATTTTCCTTTACTTTACGGACACTTTCTATACATGGAGATGATCCTCAATACCGCGTACCTACGTAACTGCAGATGAGATCTTAAAGTTGAAAGGAAATCGTCAAACGCCCAGAAAGTTCGGGGTTGGCATTTTCTTAGAGGTGATTGCTGCCTGGCGTGTGAGTGAAACGTGCAAAGATCCAGAGTGCGAAATAACAGGGTCTACACGCAAGAGCGGGGGAAGAGGTGGAAGTTGGCAATCAGTGATCGATCAGTGTTTTCTTGACGTTCCGGCATCGGGCACTCTCCGCGACTGTTCTTGACGCGGAAACAAAGCGGTACAAAGCCGACGCCTTCCTCGATGGGGATGGGCTCTCGGATATCTCGAGAGGCTCTCGTCGCCTCGCCCCTTGTACCTTACAGGGCGAGTAAATCAGTCGGCGGATCGTCCTGCAGGCGGCAAGGTATTTCCCGCGGCTTTTGTGTCTCTGCGAATCGAATCGCTACTTAACTCATTTAGCGCAGCTGCTCGGTCAGTGGCATTCTAGACCTTCAATTAGGTTCTATGTACCAACGTGGGGTGGATTCCTCTTGGAGTCCCTGACCGGACACTCTGCATGGGACAAGCGTAATTCGGATCCTGTTGTCCATCTCGATCTTCACCCAGAGGGGAATTACGATTCCCCGAGAGGCGCTTGTACCGCAATCACGTACAGGGTGTATGAAAAATTTCTCGCTTCGATAATTCCGTTTGGCTGATTGAAGCGAGACTCAAACGACGATCAGAAGCGGTCGAGCAGCGCGGTGCTCGGATTTATTTACAATTCCAACGAACTTGGATTGCTTCTTGTATGCTTTTTAAACCGCACCCCACACACACGTTTTCACTTAGTTTATTTTACGAACGCGCAACGGTCAGGAGAATGTCTCATCAAGCCCAGAATGCGAATCGTCTGCTCTGGCGTTGCACCGCATATCTTGCTTATGTGTTACCACGTTGCGGGTACCTTGAAGAGTTCCGGCCATTCTGGAAGTCCTTTTAACTCGCGAGCGTATCTCGTTGAAATACTCGCGTTTTGCAAATAACGCGGAGGAGATTAAAAAGGAGAAAGAGAACCCGGACGAGTACCGGACCCGTTTTTCGCACTCCTCACACTCTTCCTCTCTTTTCAAACCGCGCGGTGTCTTTCCATCCACGTATCGACAAAAGCCGACCGCTTCCTCCCGAGATCATCCCTCTTAATCTCTTCCAATCCGGCCTCCGATGAGGAAGAAGTGAGCCGCACAGAAAATACAGGGTTCACCTCACTTTCCGCCGGTACGCGGTCAGCTCTGCGTTTGACGTATATTCCTTTCCAAATTGTGCGTATGTGGGACATATTATACGCATAATCGGATGAGACGGCAGCCCGGCGAAAAGCCCGGAGCTTTTATAAGTGCGAGAGAAGGAGAAGAAGAAGAAGAAAGCCACGCGGAAAGAAGAGCACTGGTATTCCGACCGTTGTGTAACTTCGAGCTGCGTTTGCTACCTTGATGATAAAATTCCGGTATTTCAAGAATTTCTAATTTCTCGCAGGCGGTACCACTAATTTTCCCCTCCCCCTCCTCCGTCCCATCTTCCTGCCTACCTCCTTTCGTTCGCTGATCCGGGACGGCGGTTTTTCGACGGGTCCAAGGCTAAGAAAAGACCCGATATGCTCCGGTCTTCCACCCAAACGGCAGACGGGAGTCGTTTTTCACCCAGTCCTTGAAAGGCATCACCTTCCGTTCAGGCATCTGCCGACGTGTGTTTCAAATTTTTAATCACCCGCCCTCGTCGCGCATGGGGAAAATCACCGGCGCGGCGTCGAGTGCCAATTAGGGAGAGTTTATACCCGTGACTTCTTATCGTTAACCCGGGTTTTTAATTACCAACAAAAAAGGAGAAAAAATTTTTTTAAATAATGAAGAAAAAAATACAGAGTGTGCGGGGTAAATTTCCATGCGTTCGTCAGCCGCTCTTATTTCACGGTAATTTCGCCTAATTTATTGGCTCGTTTCGAATTCCAGCGTTTATTACGCACGTGCGTGAGTACGTATATATTCTTGTAGCGAGGCGTAATCGTTTGCCTCGTGTGACGTCGACCTCAGGATTTGTAACACGCGAAAAACGGCTCGGAATACAATTTGTCAAATAATGGGTGAATGCGGAGTATTTCGAGTTTAAATTATTATTTTTTCGGAGAAACTCATTTCGGTTTGAGTACGAGCATCGTACGTCGGCGAAAATCAAGTTGTTCTCAACTTGTGTTTTTTCCCCATTTTGTAAAAAATCGTTTTGCATATAAGCTGTTTGATGCCCGTTACCGAAATTTCCACGTTTGTTGACCCATGCAAATGAAACATTTGCCATTTTCCGTCAGTTACCTCGCGTGTGCTTTGAAAATCGAATCAACGAGAGCGAATGATTATTCATATTACCGGTTCACGGTTACATATGCTGGTTTCAATTGCTCGTACCGCTTTGCCATTAGTTCCACCATTTAGTCGCAAATTGTCTTCCACGCATTGACGTTATTCCGCCGTTTAATAACCAACTCTCGTTGGAGAAAAAAAAAAAATGACATCAAATTTTGTCATGCAGTTGGCGTGATTCGGGAATTCTCATCGATTATCAAAAATAAAATAACTCAAAGTAACGTTTCTCGATTATTCTTGCATTAAATTCTGCTGTAGCAAAATTTAATAACGAGCCTGAGAATTTTTCGCAAAACTGATGAGATAATTTTCATTAAAACTCGCATTCGTCTCTAACATAATTAACTATAAAATCCTTTTGAAAGTTTTAGTGAAATACTGTTCGGCTAGCTGATACCGCATTTTATTCGAAAGTGATGAATAACGAAAACCTTGAACAACGATTAAACATTCCAGTTTCACAATTGCGGACCGACTTCACTCTGCCAATTTAAAGAAATGAATTCATGCACATTCGTAACATGAAATACAGTCTCTTTCGAGCGCTCAATTCGTCTCCGAACGAACGAAGGCGTTGGGTGAGATTTTGCAGCAGACTCGTTAAGAGTGTTTCGTGTCAAAGTTGCGGGGTAATTCGGTGCCAGTTCACGGACGCTTTTGGAGTTAGAATTCCAATTTGGAGGCTCGTTCGTTATTAACTTGGCGGATAATAAACGGCAAATGATCTCCAGCGTAATATCCTTTGAACCCCTCGATCCTTCCATCCCTGATTCACCGGACCGGCGAGCGGGCAACTTTGAGGAAACAGTTTTGCTCGCCGAAAATGGTTGCTAAAACGTTGCGTCCGCGGGCGCAATTTCGCACGCCACGACTACGTGGGTATGATACGTACACGTGGCCAGAACGGTGGATTTCGGATGCGTTTTAATGCGGATTTCCCTCTTCGTCCCATTTTTGCGGTCAACTAAACGCGGTCGAAACCAAAGCGATTGTTTCAGGCAACTCCGCGAATCGCGTCTGCCTTTCCATAATTATCGGCAGTCACTCCAGAGTTCAACGTGACATCTGGTATCACATGGAATGAGCACGTGACGTAAATTTCCAGAACGGTACGCGTAACCTTTTACAAGGTTCATAAAGCCATGCCATGTCGTAAGGTACGATCTCTAATAAAGTGTGAGCTACGCTCGGTTTCGCCATTTAATTATTTTCTGGGGTCAAAGTTGCCAATATTTTATTTTCTAGCAATTGCAACGTGCAATTAGTTTAATTGATTTTACTTTTTTTTTCACTTAAATCAAGTCTTAGCACCAGTTCATTGTTGCACCAACAGCAAATTATCCCAGATCGATATCTCCGATTTGATTTCTTTTGCAATATGTTATAATAGGCTGAAAATTAAGCGGCATGAATTTTTTTTTTTATCTCCTATTAAACGTTTTTGAGGGGGTAAAACCATCCTCCAAAGTAAGGGAGGTCAAGTGGCAGTTCTTCTTTCTTTTTAATTGACAAAATTACATTTTTCACTTTTCGTTATGAGAAAACTTTTCCAGTTGGATTGCTTAAAAAATATTACGTTCTCGAGGGTGAAACTGATAAAATCACCCCTTGACATGCCTTACTTTAAGTGTTTAATGGTAGATAAAAAAAAAAAAGAAATACGTGTCGCTTAGTTTTCAGTCTACTATAACACATTAAATAAGAAATGAAATCAACCTTCCATGTTAGTAACACTAACCATGATCAAAAAGAAAAGTAACAGATCTATATTATATTCTCTACTTACAGCGACAAAACTAGATTTAATTTTTTACCCAGACCTCTATTTTCGGGTTCGGTAAAAAACGAAAATAACTACTGTAGTAACTGTAACTCAAAATTTCTCTCAGTGTATAATCCCGCTGCGATAATTTAATTAAATTTCGAGCTCCAAAAGCTTGTCAACTTTGGTATCAGATTGATTTTCATCCAGTCGCAAGATGCTCAATGTATATCACGTCCAACCGACGCGACGTAACCTAAATTGGTTGTCAGAAGTGGATCGTCGCTCATATTTCCTCGGTTATGTATTCATTTTTAAGCTCCCGGACTCTTTTCGAACTGTCATATTCACGTCAACTCGACGGTCCTCTGTGGTAGTCAATTCTGACCAGACTGTTCCCTTCGAAATAAACCCCAGTATATCCACTTGTCACAATTTGTTCACGCTATGAACTTTCTCTACTTCCGGAAGGATTTCCCCTTGTCCGTACGTGAGAATTCTTGTTTTGAATTACTCGAAATTCGTCGTTTTGCTTTCCTACACTCGGGGAAAGCTGATACATGCTATTCTAAAATTCAGACGAAAATTCGAATCAGTTACTTTGTGGTGTAAAAAAAATTTTCTGTTAACCCAGCAAGTAATCTTTGTAAACGTAACTCCCTCCCGCCCATGCCTCTCTCTCTCTCTCTCTCTCTCTTTCTCTCTCCTTTTCAACTAGCAATCGACCTGATTCCATTCCGCCCCGGCTCCCATTGTGTAACCCATTGTCGAACTTCGCCTTGGTCCAAAACTCCGCAACCCCTTCATTGCGGGGGAAAAAGGAGTCTCCCCCCGCATTTTATGGGCCCATTGTAAACCCTAACGTATCACCCCGGGAACCTAAAAAATCCCCTCCAAGTCGGCCTGCCTCATTCTAGGATCCTTAGAGCTCCTTGCCGTCCTGGCGCAACGCGTGTCATCGTTAAAATTAAACCCGAGCTTTCGTTTTTATTGCGTCCCACTTCTTCTTCTTCTCCTAACTTTATACACGTTCAACGATACAGAAATTTTCATTTCAATTACGCGCAAGTTTCCAGAAAATCCAAACCGATAGTTATGTATAGAACGAAGGAAAAGTGTATCCTTGCTCAAACTTGAAATTATAAAATTTTCCAATTCGGTGCCGACGACTTCCATAATCAGGATTTATCTTGAATATTTACCTTAGGCAAGAGGTTTCAGGAACGGGGAAATATTTCCAGGAACGATTGCCTGAGATTGGTCGTAGACTCGTACGGATCGCGAAGGGCTCTTCGAGTGGCATTCACGCCGTATTGTCTCCAAATTCGCCAACTTTCGAATTCCATCTCTTACATAGCATGCGTGTCCTGACATAACCGAAGATCCTTTCGAGGCGCGTATCGTCTGCCTGCCTCTCTTATTTCTCACCGATTCCTCCCTCCGTTCATCCTCTTATATTCTATATTTCACCTCACGCGTACCGCGTGGTCTCGTTCACGGTTCGGCTCTGATTGGTTGGGCCGAGTTTATTACCCGTCGTTACGGGCAAACCGTATATCTATAAATCCGCGGCGCCCACGCCGGCATCCTTTCCCCGCACCCGCCGCCTGCTTCTTTCCTTCCCCTTTTGATACCTCGGTTGGAGGCGTTTGATTACGACTCCCAGGCCTCCGGCGCGATGTTTAATTTCTTTGTACCATTCCGCAGCTGCACCGTATCCACATGCTCTTGGTGCACCTTTACGTACGCCTCGAATAGTAACCAGTACCTACCTACGTAGGCCGTATTCTCTTTGTTCATTTCTAGATATTCCACCGGAGTGCACCGAAATAAGAATTAAAAAACTCAGAGTCCCAATGAAACAGCAACGATCACAAAACACAAGATGAGGTTTTGTGAACCATGTATTTATAAAATTAGATAACACTCAAAAATTTCTAGGGTAAAATCTCACTGTGCGGATGGATCTGAGTTTCCGAACTGCGTTCCAAATTCGAGTCATTTCGCGGGGTTTATAAAGCGGTGGTTAAATCGGCGGCCGAAATGGCGTTGCTGGGGTGCATCGGCAATAAAGGTGTATGAAATAGGCAGCTCGCTAGGCGATAGGCCGTATCCCGGAATTACGATCCAAATAAATTCTGCACCCTGAAGCCGCGTGCTTCGCAGGGTTGATGTGAGGCCGCGTTGGCATGCGGCCGTTGCATCTGGGATCCATCGCACCGCGTTCGAGCCGCAGGCGGTGCAGACGCGGAGGAACGGATCGGTGCTAAGAATTCCAAGACGACCGTGCGGCTTTAGTGGGAGGTACTCGAGTGCGTTCGAACGCATAAATGACGGATGCGCGTTCCTCGGAGATGTTCGTCCTGGACTCCCAGAGACGACTTGCACCCGCAGCGATGTAAAATATGACCCGAAGTTGGCGTTCTTGATCATCGGGACAATTCGGAAGGAACGGAGCAACGAATGTCGATGCAAAGTGATGCGAAACCCTCCGAGTGAACACAAACCGAGGATGAAGACTCGGCGAGTCTGTTTCGTGTTGTGTAAACGGACCCCGACTGCACATCGGAACTCTGCTTATTGGGATGCAAAGTTATTCGGTCCGTATGCCGTTCGAGAGGAAGATATCGGAACGGGAAACTGGATCATGATCCGTCGGAGAATAAGACGCCCGTCAGAATTGAATTCACCTCTCAAATCTTCGAGTGAACCTCCGGTAGTTTCAGGATTTATGAACGAACGCGCGAAGGAAGGCTGATTGATTAAATACTCGGGGTGGTTTCCTTCTTCGCGGCTTTTGGTTCATCGGTTTTATTGACTACGCTTTGGTTTATCAACTGCGAGATCTCTATGAGACTCCAAATTGCCTGAAACTCGATGCGTTCTTCCTTTGTATTCCACCCTCCTGATCTGATTCATGCCGAGTTTATCCTAAGTTGTTATCGTTAGTCCTACACTCGGACGACTCGTCTTTCATCGCCTCTCTTTCTTCCTAGACACATTTGCAGTATAGCACAATTAAGCTTTTCAAAGCTTTGTCAGAATAATTATTGATTACTCCAATTCATCGACGGATGCAGATGTGCGACTAAAGAAGATGCTAAAGTTCGATTACGCTCGAGAGTTTATCGCACCTCGAAAAGCGATTTTTCTTTCGTTCCTCCTCGAAGATAAAAGAATTATTGACGCGAGGTCAGCTGCCTGAATCATTGAACGTTGATGTTGGCTCTTTGTTTCCAAGTCTAGACGTCATCTCTTATGCTTACACGCACGCCAGAAATTCATGATAAGAATTACCCCAACGTAGGTATACAATGTATATATATATTCATCTAAAGTAATATTAGAAATGGACGAAATCGTTCGTGGCAGACGTTCCCGATGCGTATACCTACACGTACGTACTTTTCTTATACTTTTCGGAAAGCAGCGTTCAATTGCCAGATACGAATATCGTACTAAATCCGTAAAAAGGTGATGGAAGATTCGCAATTGCGTTAATATAGCTCGACTCGCTTTGTTCGCGAAATAGAAAAAAGCCAAGGAACGATGCTACGCGTGTAGCTTTCATCGATGTCGACCATTTTCACACGTTTTTATCTCTTCATTCTTTCACGTCATGGGTTTTCATTAATTTTCTCCTTTCGCCCAGTGTTGAACTTCTAACCATTTTACCATTATTCGAGCATAATTTACGAGTAAAAACGCCACGTGAAAACATGTAAAGGCAGCGATGAGCACGCGTCATTATACCCACGTTAAATTCGTCTATTTCTGAACCGACGGAATTTCAATTTAAGGAGTTATGGATCGTTTCGGATGGAGTTTGAAAGAGGAGATTCTCCGAAGCGATCCAAAGTCGCGTATAACTTTCCATGTAATTCATAAATTGCTACTTCTATACGTTTGACTTTTATTGTATTTTGTCAAGCTAAACGCGTTTGTTTTCTCTTCTCGGAAAAAGCTTGCAGCTATTTGTGCTCGACATTTATTCGACTGCGATAATGTATGCCAGGTCGTCCATAAACTAGATCACTGGTTTTAACCTTTTTTTTTGCCCCCTTCGTCCCCTAAAACATCGTTGCTTTTTCGAAAAAAAGTTTATTTTCAAATTCAAATAATACAGACAATAAAACAAGATAGCATAGATAAACATAGTGCATTTTTTAAAAGTAACGTTACTTCAGTGCATTTCACTCCCTCCTGCCGCTGCCAACCTTAGGGGTTTTGATTTTAATCCTCACCCCACCACGGTAAATCAATTCAAAACGAATTGAAAATGATGAAAAAAACACATTTCTTTGCTGCTGATTCTCCTTACAAATCGATTGAATCGCACTTGACTGCTGATTCTTCGGTATAAATACACGATCCGTAACCAATTTTCACCACCGTTTACACATACGATCGCTACCATTATAATTCGATGATAAACGATGATCGGCTTACTTTCACCCCTGCAGGAAACCGTCGGTGTGTAAAAAGGGGTGGTTGGATAAAAAAAAGGGGGGGGGGGGGGGGGAGGGACGAAAAAAAGTAAACACAATTCGTTGATGAGAATCCTGCGGGTAGAGAAGCTCAATTAATGATTATTAAGGATATCAACAGCTGTCTGGGACGGAATTAAAAACAGGTCGATATCACGATATCAAGCATCACGTACACGTAGAACACGTGGTCCCAGAATAGACCGGATGTAAGTGCAGCGCGGCAGCTGATGAAGGCTTTTTAAATCGCCCCTGATGCAGCGAAGGTGCAGCATCGCCGAGATGAAGATTAGCCATGGCGGTTTTCACCGTGTGTTGAAAGTCAAGGGTCGTGCTGCAATGGAGACGGTGAAAAAAAAAAAAAAAAAAAAGTAAAGTAAAGAAAAACGAAACTACAGCCTGCGGTAGAAAATGAATGACTTAAATGTTATTTAGCTGCAGTCCAGGTTTTATCGCCTGCGCGGAACCAGCAGCAACGGCCGGAGACAGAAAGAATAGGTTCGCCGGTTTTTCCATCTCAGTCGCAGATTATTGCGCGCCTCGGGGCGCCGAGATATCCTCCGGAAGATGTCTGATGTCTATATGCCTGCACCTGCATGCGAGGGATAATAACGGAAACGTGTGGACGCGGGATTCCATTGTACAGCAAACTGCACAAGCAATTCATATTTACCGGGGACGATGCTGCTCGTCCGTCCATCCACTCTACGTATACGTCGGCGTATCTTGCGTCGGTGCATATTTATTTAACGCGGGCTATGTGCCGGCTCGCATAGTACGATAAAAATTCATAAGCCGAGCTGCGACGCCATGCAGCCTGCAACCTAACGTGTGTGGGAAAAAGTGATGTCGCAGGGTCCACGTGTCTGCATTTTCTATGCATGCATGCTGATACCCTATTTTTCCCACTAATATTTTATGACGTTCAACGGAATTACTGTTTTCTCGACAAACTTGAAGAAATTTTTATACTTTTCGTACAACGTGTTTGGTTTGTCTAGTTTCAATTTTTTTTTTTTTTTTTTGATTTCGTATTTCCAATTTATTGCAAAATATTTTCATTTATTCTTCATCTCAAGTTTACATACAAATTGAAACATTTTAGTTTTTACGTTGATCGAAAAGAGAATCGTTTGGAAATATCGCTGGAGAATTGAGACCGATTGATTTTTGAGTCGTACGTCGAACGAGTGCTTCAACAAATTTGTGTTTACTAAGGTACGCGAGGTTTTTTTTTTACAGTGACATTTTTATCAGACGTTGATTCAACAATTTCTGATCTGGCAGAGGTATGTGGATAACGGGAGAGCCAGTTTCGTTAGTGAACGTCGGTAACGAACCGAATCTCTGATATCCGATGTTGATAAACCGATAAATATTATTCCTACGAGGTGATCGGAACCGATAAATAGCGCTCAGAGTACGCGATCTTTATTTTTGAACACTGTCTTTCAACTTGGGAGAAATTTTTCCGGCCACACTTGACGCGAACGTAATTTATCAGCGGCAGTTAACGTGTGTCGTTGTTCAAGTGTACTTTCTATCCGGACGTTGGGGAGGCAGACTCCGTTTTACTTGCCGTGCGTCGATATAAAGTTCAGCAGCTTAAGCCGTGGGTAAAAACTTGAAAGCTCGCGTAAAATCTTAAATCCTCGCATGGAAATCCGTGTAGCTAAAACTCTGTGAAATGACAATTAAAAATGTCCGAAAGTTTGAAAGGTATGTGAATTCCCTTAAAACAACGCATTCTTTGAATGTAGAATGTACTGTACACACAGCACGTGACATTATATTTCGTCTGAAATATATTTTCATGACAATCTTTTTATTCGCCCTAATGATGGAACTATCGTTATTTTTGCTCCATCGATATAGTTTGGTATCATGAGAATTCAAAAAAAAAAATTTTATGCGGCTTAGATTTGATGTGTAGAAAAAATAGCGACAATATCGTATACAATAATGTATAATGGATAATTGATAAGCTGGAATGCTGCGCAGCTTGCAACGTAAAATGAAACTCCCCTTAAATCTTCACACCTGACTTCGCCTCGAAAAAAGTATATGCTAAGTTTAGTTTGTTCGTTCTGTTGAACCGTTGAAATTCGATTGTTGCTCGTGCACCGACAGCGTGAACGGAACGAATGCGAAACTTTCATGCGATGGCAAAGTGAAACGCGCCTAGCTTTTCGGTCGATAAAAAAGGTCGCTGTATATAATTTTCCCCTCATAATGCCATCGAGAAGTCTTATTAGTCTACAATATATACCTAAAACGACTGTCACGCGAAAATTGCTGAAAAATAACGTACTGCGCATAGGTTGAGACGGCGATCAGTGTTTGCACATTTTATTCATAATAATATCATTTATACATTATACAATATCCATTTACCGTAAAACTCTGCGTATAAATAGTATCGGCATATAATATAACATATTTGCAATATTTCTTCACGTCAATTATAATCTGGCCTTACAGTTTTTCCATAAGGGAAACTTACGCTGATTTATTGCCTACGCTTACACGTAATATTCTTGCTTTGATTTTTTAATTTTTTTTCTATGCTTTGTCCAAATTATCGTTACTGTATATATTACTTGCGGTATCATTGTTCATCCGTCATTAATTATTTTCCAATGTCAACTCAATCGCTGGATATTTATCATTACATAACACCGTAACGTTGTCGTTATGAATTATTATTATTTTTATTATTATTACTATTATTATTATTACTATTATTATTACTATTATTATTGTTATTGTTATTGTTATTGTTATTGTTGTATTAGCGACACGGTATACCTAATAATAGTACATAATGTGTATACATACATACGACGGTGTGAGTCTATGATAGTATAATTTAGCGTGGTGCATTAGTTGAGAATTATCCTTGCATAATATAGTATGACATACATATCTTATGTATATACATGTAGTACAGATATACGCGTAACAACCCTTGGTACTGTACGATCTTGATAGCTGTACAAATATTGCGTAGGTGTATACATGTAGGTATGTATAATGTCGGGGGCAGGTCGATTTCTACGTGCCGTTGCAAATGCCCAACTCTTCCAGGGCCGCGTTTACGTGATCGTCAAGGGGGGCGTCATCCTCGACATCCCCGTGTTTATAGCCGTTCAAGAAGTGACACGTACCCGGTAAACTGGCCGGTATTTCTTTCGGTAGATTGTCTTTGGTCCTTGGTTCCAGGATGAAACCGGCTCTCTCCGTCAGGCATCTGCGGCAAAAGGAGGGGAGATTTCATAGGGTTGAAAAAGCTTGAAATCCAGACTTGTTTCGATTCACGTATCATGCAAGTCGGTTTGTTCCTCAAATTTGAATCTTTACTCCGAACACACTCACGGATAGGTCGTCGGACTGACGTTGATTCTCAGAGGCTCGCTGGTTGACTCGAATTTGTTCGCCAGCGTGACGTTGTGCCCGAAAAGACAGTAGCGTGGCATCTTTTTACCAACGACACCCGCGAGCACCGTCCCCGTGTGAATGCCGATTCTCATCTGAAATAACGTCGCGACACATTTGGTCGGGAATTTACTACGAACGATAGGTAACGTAGGTACGCGAAAGGATGAGAGAAGGACAAGATTTGTGTTATATTGGAAGCTGGACATTTGTCGTGTACCGCGGTAAAAGTATAATAAATGATGTGAAATAAAAGCGAAACCACTTTGAGATAAACGGCCGACTGCCAATAGACAATGAGAAAAAATATGTGAAAGCGTTTTATTCTCAACGCTCTCCAGACGAGACGATTATCGTTCCGTTATCATTCCGGTATTATGGAGCAATTCTCCGGTTCGACGATGCTTCTTTTTCTCGATCACCCGACGACGGAACCTTTTTTCGCCCATCGATCAATACTCGATCAATTTTTTCACGGCTTCGTTATTTTCGAAAAATATATATATTTTTATATACGAAGGTTGAAACTGCTGGTTCGCAATTTTCTTGGGCCTGAGTTACGAATTTGCGAAAAATATTTCCCTCCGTTTTCCACGAGCTTATATCACGGACGACAATAAATAGGAAGAAAACAACTTCACGAAACTTTCATAAACCCGATGTATTGTCGGCAGGAGAGCGCAGTCCAGAATCGAATTTTGCTACAGCGTACAGCGAAGAAGGCTTCCGCATGGTAGGGGAGAAATCGATCCGATTGGCAGCGATAAGACCAAAAATAACCGATTTCCGATTAATCCTGTATAATCGATTATTTTTCCTCGTAATCGGTCTTTGTTTTTTACTCTTACCGTATCAATTATCGTCATTGTCTTACTTACCGTGTACTTATTTCATATAATAAGTGAAAGTTGAATGAATATTTTTGCCTGAAATCGAATAATCTCTTCAATGAAACTATAAATTGCTAGAAAACGTTTTCGTTTTCAAGACCGCGTACCGAAATATACGAAATTTTGTTTTAACACGCACCGCTTTAAAAATAATAGGAAACAATCGATTAATTTTTACCGATTCAATCGAGTCGCGTTCGATCATCATTCGGCCTCGATTATTATTTTTAGCTCAGTGGGCATCGCCGGACGCAGCGAGCTTCGGGCGGCTGACGAATCGCGTAGCGTAATAACCCGACCCACAATCGTTGACCCCGCGGCGTGTTGGCCCAGCTAATTTCGGAAATACAATCGGCCTCCGTTACACCGCAACTCTCCGATGAACTCTGAGTAATCGTGTTCCCGGCAGCAGTTAGCTAGAAATTCAGTACAGGTACCGCGGAATGGAATCCCGATGGTCGGAGGCACGCGTTCCTCATAAGTTACCGGCATGCCGGTCGCGATTAGGGCTCCCTGCACCGATCTGCTCGTCGAGCTTTCGAGGAGCCGCAGAATTCGTCCTTCGTCAGGGGCGATTTCGAACCACCTTCGCAAAAGGATAAATAAATGAGGCGGCACGGCGGAATGCGCGAGGCGTGCAGGAATAAGGGATGGATGGGATGGATGGAATGGATGAGCGATCAATGGTTGGCAGCGGCATCGGTAATTAGTCCGTGACCTCTTCCCTCTCACCTTTATTGGTCGGCCGTCGTGCGTCAGGTGCCGAGAGCACGTCTCGATCATCTTTAAGGCCATCCAGGCGATCTGCTGAGCGTGCGTTTTCGTGTTCCTGTGGAGTCCGCAGGCGACGCAATAGGCGTCACCGATCGTCTCGACCTGGTGCGAACAAAACATCCGACAGGGTGCAGGCTATGGGTATTATGCCCGAGAACCGGGTTATTATTCACTCCGCCCGCCCCGCTTCGGAAAGCTCATTTCGACTACCGATCGATCGGCCATTTCGCCTCGACGACGACGACACCGAAACCGTTCGTTGCAGCCATTTATTGATTTCTTCGCGAAACGGAATCCCCCGTTGTCGACGAATAATCTACCTACCCCCGTGTACTTATGCCGCCGTGCGGTTTCGCTTCGGCGCGCGTGCAATAATAATAATAATAACTACGACAACAATAACGATGATAAAAGTCGTGAAAAAATTTATGCGCCTCGAAACTTTTTTCCCGATTAAGGCAATTGTCGAATTAGTACGATATATACGCTTTTATTACATCCCATCCTTCGCTCTTCAAGTGCCGAGGGCCCGTGCAGTAACATCGAGTTTTATTCGTTTTCAAAGTTATTTTTCATCCACCCCTTAGAAACGAGCGCGTTTCAACCCCCGGGGTATCGGCAGCCGCTTCTGTACAGGGTATCTCTAATCGCGGACTTTTTTCCCCATCAGACTTTAAGGCACGCTTGATCCAGTACTCGGTCCGTGGTATTGTCAGAGAAAACAGAGGCTCGTCCGAACGTTGGGACAGAAAAATGGGAACACGCGGGGCGCCCGATAAAACGTTGAATCATCCGCTCTTTGGTGACTGTGAAAATATTTTTACACTTTGGCGAAAAACTCTCCAAATATCGTTTATAAAGAACGCGCTCATCCCTCGGGTTACGGAGCGAGTATACGTACGTATAAATGGGTTATTCCCGCACACTTTGAGCTTTCAATATGCGAGCACATAAATTATACGGGGAATTTTACGAGTCTTCGATTTCGAATTCGAGGCTGAAATTTACCGAATTCCATCTACGAACGGTAAATCGAACGCCTATATGCTTCGAACGGGTAGAAAAACCAGCCACCCTTCGTCGCTGCAGGCGCAAAGAATCCTAATTTCAGAGTATCGCGCCCGTCTGAGTACCGACATGCATATGCATGACGCTGTGACACAGCATCGTTTCGCCTCGTTCGTTTTACTAAAAAAATCCCATTTCCCCGCGCCGGCTAACGAGGAAGAACAACAACGTTCGCGTTGTTCCGTCGCTTCGTATTAATTCGCGTCGGTCAAAGAAAAAATAGAATCCGTTTCAACCGCCCCGTGAAAAGTACATGTACCAAGCCTGCGATACTTTAACAATAGGCCGAACCATATGTATAAATGTACCTTGTAGACGTCCAGCTGGCCGCAGTATATGTCGAATTTCTCGTATATATTCTGAAGCATGTTGATGACCATCATCGGGGTGGCGGTTGAGCAAATGGCAGTGAAGCCGACGATGTCGCTGAATAGCATCGTGACGTCGGCGTAGGTCTTAGCTTCGATCGGCTCCCCTGATGTATAGAGGGTAAGTATATGTATAAAACGGGGCGGGGTCTCGCGATTAATACATCTGCTTACACCACGACGGTGTAACGTATACGTGTAAGAGGGTTTTCCGCGGTTCGGTCAGGGTGGCGTACTACGGCCTCCGGGTAACGCTCGGCCCGTCGTCGTCTGGTTCAATTCGGAAAACGAGAATCCACTCGCTCGCGGGGTTATCGGTTATTCCCTTTGCCGCCCCCCCCCTCCCCCCAACACCCTCCTCGAATCATCTCTCGTAAAGAAGAGATACAAGTGTGATTCTCTCGCTCTTTTCTCGGTCAATAAGTCGGGCGACCACGAGCTTCGCGTTACTTACACCACCCCTCGAACCGCCTTCGTCGCTGCGAGTGTCTATGTGTGTACCTACGTACGTGTAATACATGCACGTCCCGAAAACTCACCCAGCCAAAGACGCTTCGCTATGTCTGGCGGGAAGATAAGGTGGAGCAGACTGACGTTCTTCTCCCTCTCGGCGTCTACGGCACGGTTCGCTTCCTCGATGGAACTTTTCAATTTATCCATGCGTCGTCTCAGGCCGTCCTGTATGCAACAAACAAACACACAAACACACACACACGTACACTTACTTGCGAGTGGGGAAACACGGGAGGAAACTGGGTGAAAATTCGGTCTTGTTTATTAACCCTTTTACGATCTCTGTTGCTACTGGATACTATTTTCTATCTACGTTTTGAAACTCGATATAGTACGTCTAATATCGTAGATTCGCAGCAAAGCAGCGAGCTAAATTAACGGGAACGATTGCCGATCGTCAGAGACAGACGGCTCTTCTATCTTACATCGTCCGTCAAATTGCCCGTAACAAACGTGATCCTTCAAGCATGCGTAATGATCGCTCGTTTTGTTCGAGAGAATGAAAGCTCTCGACTCGACGGTGCACGGTGAAGATTTTCTTCTCCTCCCCCGCGAGAGATTACTCGAAATCGTGATCAGCCAGCGATAAAAACGACCCGGTCACGTATCCACTAGGATAGTAAACGATTGTAGGCCGAATTTTTACGGTGCATCACGTACGGAAGAACAATAACGATTTTTCAAAAACGTGCTTATCGCGTTATCTCGCACGCGCGATGCGTGAGTGCAAACCTTACAGGTACTACAAAAGACTGGGAAATTAAATGTCAAAGATATGTGTATACGTGTATTATAGGGGGTTGCTTGCAATCCTTTGTGCTCTGCAAAGGTTAGCGAAGAGAGAGCGAGAGAGAGAGAGAGAAAAAGAGAGAGATAGATAGATGGATGGATAAGATTTATCAAGCCCATGGAAATGTTGGACAAGAATCAGAAACACAAATAAAGCAGTAAGAAGAAAGAAAATTAAAGAGGTAAAACCAAATGAAGTAGAAGTACGAAGGTATACGGGAAATAGAATGATAATACAGTGGGAAATGACAAGCACGTATGAAATAAAGTAAAACTGAAGCGTAATAAAAAATAAAATAATACAGGGAGAGAGAGAGAAAGACATAAAAGCTTTTATTATTAACGAAGGAGGGACGAAGCGAAAGAGCGTCGAGTGTTATACGTCGAAAGAGGCGTTATTTTAGCGCGATTTTTTTCGGAGGGTTAACCTCTGGTGAAATTGGGTTGATGGGAAGAATAATATCTCGATTTTGACCTTGCGAGTTTGACGAAAAATGACCGCCCCGTGTTCGGCTTTCGGCGGAGAATTAAAGTCCCGAAACTCCCTAATTCCGCGATACGAAGCTTTGCTCTACGCGTCGGGTGGAATAAAGGAATCGCCTCGTCCCGCCCTTTTCGAGCGCGATATAAAAAGAAAGGGCTTACCTGCGCTCTGGCCTGCTCGCCGACCAGAATCACGTCCCTGGTAGCGTCGTGGAGCGGAATATCCGAGATGAAGAGGCCGCGGCCAGTCAGGCCCTCGAGGCCGTTGAGGAACGGCGAGCTGACGAACAGGATGGAATCCGATTCCGGGCAGTGCACCATCTGACCTTTCAGCTCCAGACCCTGCGAAAACATCCGATTAGCCACCCCCAGAAACTGCCCCTCCGAGAGGACCGCCGGCGACCCCCGTGAAAGCGAAAGAGCCTTGCCCACCCCGAGTGGTAATAACAGCCCGTGTATACACTGCTCGTGTATTTTCCGGCTGCGGACGCCTCGGTGGGTACGGAAGCGGAACGGCTTTGATCGCGGGAGTGAAGCTTAACAAGTTCGTTTCAGTCTCGGAGATCGTCTCGATCTAATCTCGGTCTATCGAGTGCCTATCGAATGACCCAAGTTTTTCAACTCCGAGCCCCGCGCGACCGTGGAAGAGAGCTTTTAGAGGCTTTTTGCGAGGAAAGTTTCACAGCCTAGATTCAAGACCGAGAAGTTCCTTCGGAATGAACTAACAAAGTGAAATAACTCCTCGATTCGGTCGGTTTATGGGTACAGTTATTAGGGCGTGCAATGGAAAGGGTACGATTTCAGTCTCCTTGATTTTTACGCTCGTATGAGAAGCGCGACCTTCTGCATACCTGCTCGAAGGAAAGGGATTATTCGAGTCAAGTGATATTCGTTTGATTCAAGGAAGCGCGACGAACACGGTATACTTACTTAATTCGACGAGATACTTTTGTCGAATCAACTAAACATTTTGTTGAACCGATAGATCTTGAATTCGGATAAATAAATATTTACTTCGCCGCCCGTGACCGCACATTTAGTTGATTCAATGACTTTTTTTCTCCAAGTGTACCTTCTTCTGCTTTTTGCACGCTCTGTAAAGGATCGGTTTACGAAATTCTCGGAACATCTCGGATTTTCGGCACATTCGTGGAGTTGCGAAACTCGTTGACTTGAAATTCATCGTTATGAATCAACAAATTCGTTGGATACCCTGCATCAAAGATATTCAAACAGTTCTCCACCCTGCCGCTCAGTTTTCGTTTCCTCAGTCCCGAACTCGAATTGTTTGATATAACCGGGATGCAAATAGAGCGAGGCAGGCAATTCCCCGAGGTATACGATATTAACAGAAAGTTATACCATCCCGGTGGTAATCGTTTTTGATCGTTTTCACCTTGATGAATAATTTTGCATCGGTGTAGAGCCGGCTTAGAGGCTCAAGCGGGCTCCACAGCCGAAGGGGTGTAAGAGGAATAAGGGGTTGAAAGGTGAACCGCGAGTTTAACGCGATAATTAAGCAGGCATAGTGGGTCATTAATTACAAGCAATTATTGTATCAAAACAATTGGAACCATCAAGGCAACGAAAGTTGAAAATGTTAAAAGCCGAGCTCCGCGCCAAGTTTTCGCCTCGCAAGGAAAAGTTTGGCGACACGGGCCGCTAAAGAGGGAATATCCTCGGCGAAATTTGGCGCTCTATAGGCATGTACACCCTACGTCCGGAATTAAACGGATCCCGGCCCTTCGGCCTTTCCGTCGGTCCTCGTCGCGGCCTCTCTTCTTCTTATAATTAAATTTCTCAAACCTCGGCCGCGAATTTTTCAACCCCCGGCGGCTTCCGAAGCGTCAGAACGAACGGCGTGTTGGCGCGCTTCAGGATCTCGTGAAAGCTGATCGTCACGCCTCTCGGACGGCTGAAGACGAAGTAGGTCGATATGTCCATTCCGAGCCTGTTGAAGAGGTGCCCGAATATCCGCATGAAACCGGCGCCCAGCTGGACAAGCTCGAGGCGTCGGTCGACGACGAAGTGCCAGGGAAAAGCCTTGCAGAAACTCGTCACGCCGACCATCAGGTCCGACGCGTGCTTTGACAAAGGTTCGAAGCCGCCCGATACGACGTCTCGATCGTCCTCCTCCTCCTCGTCCTCTTCTTCGTCATCCGGCTCGTTCCCCGCCGTCTTTTCGTATCTTTCCGGTGTTATTCGATATCTGAGGGCATCAAGATCGGGGCATCGCCTTATCTCGCTTGTCAATAACCGTGCTCAGTCCCGAGAGAGGGTAGCGGGAGAGAAAGTGGGAGAGAAGAAAAAGAAAAAAAAAAAAAACAAATCAAAAAAAAAAATAAAAAACACCGTGATAAAAATTTGACAACGGAAGGAAAAGAGCGAAGCACGAGCCCCCGGAGCGTGCTTTGAATTTCACGTCGAAATGGGTTTGGCAAACCGGGGATTCGCCCCGAGCTCTTCCCACAACTCGAGGGTTGTAATTATAATAACACGTGCATGCGGAAATTTTCTGCAGTCTCGTATCGCCGCAGTGTTTTCACGTACACGCGAATGCGCGTGTGTGCATATCGCGTATGCTTACCTGAAGAATTTCGAATTGTAAGCGTCGGGTAGAACGCGGACGTCGGCTTTGTCGTTGTAGAACTGCCTCGCGATACCCTTCAGGCTGCCGACCAAAAGGTAAGCAACCGGCGGGTGTTCGGTGGTGAAGTGCAGCTCGAGGGCTCCTCGGTTATCCGTGCAGACGAACTCGGCCTCGTTTTCCGAGCCCGACTGATGCTGAACGACGTCGTTCACCCCGTCGAGGGTCGTTAGAAAGGTGGACAAATCATCACCCAGGCACCGAAAGGCTCGCTCCAGGATTCCGACGCACGCCGTCGCTATTAATTCCTGGCCCAATTCGTCCAGGAAGGTATTTACATCCGTGTCTGAAATCACGCGTTTCTACGGTAAAAGGAGTATCGTATCGCTTTGAGATTCGCGAGTTTGAGGGGAGGATTGGGGCGGGGTAATGAAATTCCGAATTTTAAAAGTTTCAGAAGCGCCGAATTCAGAATTTTTTGCTGGCGAAACTTGAAGCAAGGAAATCAAATTTTGAAGAAACATCAAAGTTTCGGATGGTCCGAAAGCCGACGTGGAAAGTTCCGAATGTGCGAAAATGAGAAAATTTAAAAATCTGAAACGGCGAAATTTCGAATAATCGAAGATTTTCAGTTCCGTGAATTTCCTGCTCGGTGAAATTTCACCACTTTGATCTTTCTTTGTTTCCGATATTCTTACGTTCGGAATCCTGGTCATTCTGATTTTCGGTTTTTTTTTTTTCATTTTTTACACCCATTCGTTGAGCAAACTGCTTGGAATTTTGCTCCATCATAACTTGAATTTTCGAAACATTGAGCCGTCGATTTTCCGACCGTTCGAAATTTTGTCATTTCTCTAATATTTGATTTCTTTACTTCAAGTTTCGCCGCCAAATAATCCGGAATAAGGCGCTTTCGGAACTTTTCAAATTCGGAACTTCAACCCCGTCCCGAAGGTTTCCGCTTTGTATGAGGTTGTTTGAAAAATCGGCACCTGAAATCTTCCCAGGGGATGCATTCAAGAGTGAAATATCGAGCGGCTGCAGGGGCCGATTCATCTCCATGAATCGCAGTCGAATACGCCTGTTCATTCGGCTTTTGCGCAAAATAAATCGTCGAGAAAAATCGCGGGTTTCGGAAATGCGAAGATACCGAACGAGGAGTCCTCGTAAACACGGTCACGTGACGCGACTTGATCCAACAACAAAGCGTTGCTCCGAATTAGCGTGAATCTGTACTCCTGGCGAAACTTTGAGCCCTTTATCGCGCCTCCTTCTTCCGGAGTAACTGGCAATGTTTCAGGGATCGTTACCAAAACGATGTTTATCCCCGGGTATATTAAGGTACTCAGAAATCCTGGGGGACGGGAGCCGTGTATACAGAGAGATTAAACGGGCACGGGGAGCGAACTAAACGATCCGTGACACTCGGAAACTGAGTTAGGTACGAACCCCTTGTGTGCGAGGCTCCGGAGGGGTGGGGGATAAAAAGCTGGGAATCAAGGAGGCACGGTGCAATTTCAGCTCGAGGCTGATGAGTGTTTGCGAGGGTGCAAGCAGGGCGGCGTTTCCGCATCCGTATGCGGAGCGGAGCGAAGGTCGGACAGCTTTCGTCTGGAGAAAGCTCGCGCCGCGATATCAAGTCTGTCGGAAAATTTCATCTCCTCGCAAATTGAGTGCACCTGGAAACCCAGTTTTTCTTTTTCCGCATCTCACCGTCCCCCTCGCCATCGCCGCCCTCCCTGGCCGTCTTGTCGGTTTTTAAACAGCCGCCGGTTCCAGCTCCATTAATCATTCGGCACGCGAACGCGGTAACCGCCAACCTCACGCCTACTGCAATTAATTTCTGCTCCGTTTGTTCCCCGACGAGTTTTCCACCCCTTCAACCCCCGCTAACGATCATCGCCTCGACAACGAAACTCGTCATCGCGACACGTGGCGTACGTGGAGGTACGCGAAACACGATCAGTCGCTGCAGGGTCTGAAGGCGAACTTCCAAACTTGGCAACTTTCAAACTTTGAAACTTTGAAATTTGACAATCGAATTCATCTCAAACGTCTCCAACTTTTTCTTCTTCAGTTTCAAATGTTTACACCCTCACCCTGAGTCAAATTGAACGAGGTATTTTCACTCCGATCTCCGGCTACTTGTACCCGTGAAAAATACACAACTTCAAAGCTGCACGACTTCCAAGCTCTACCCAGCAGCTTTTTGACGCTGGATTTCAGACACTTTTCACAAACGTAAAACAATCAATGTCACAGATCGTAGAAACGATCTCGAGTCGAACGAGAAAGACGCAAGCGAATGATCGACCGATCCGCAAGTCTTACCTCGATATAAACGATGATATTTCCAAGTATGTGCGAATTATGAACTACAAGTTTCGCGAAATCGGACCGTAAAATCCCGTTTTTCTCTTGCCCCGCATCATTTTCATCGCTCTCTCTCTCTCTCTGTCCGGCTCTCTCAATTTCTGCTTCCTTTTTCTTCGCTTTTATTTTCTCCACCTCTATCAGGCTCGACGCGCGCGAGGTAAGGAAAGATTGATGAAATTCGATAGCACGTGGCCGTCGAGCCGTGCAGCGCAAAAACGTCCAGGTCGGCGGCTGGGCGGGTTATGGATATAGGAACACTTTTGTCCCGGCGGGTTTCGCGGTTCTCATCGCGAGAAACGTCCCCCGTCCCTCATTCCGGACCGAAAAAGGTTTCATCTCATTCCCTCCTCCCGCACAGACTGGCAGCTTTTGCGGCATCCTGTTTTCCTTTTATGAGCATCGCGCTCTCCCAATTCCTTCTTCGTTTTTTCGTTTCACGCGTTTCCGACCGCGCACACGTCGGAAGCGCGATAAGTAAAACGTGTAAAACGAATGGAATATCGCATAAGGATGTAAGAGAAATGCGGGAAATGTATAAGAAGGAGCCCGACAATCCTCGGGCATTTATTTCGAGAATGACGCGGCGCAAAGTATAGGCCAAACAAAGCGACGCTACAGGAGCTCTTGTTTGTTCGTATAAAAGTCCGACCCACCTGTCGTTTATTTTCCACCTTCAACCGCTTTCCCAGTTTACGTCCGCCCCTCGAGCCCCGGGACGAAAAGTCCTTTTCCACCCCTCGGCTTTCACGAGACACGCTTTTCCCCCGCGGGGTGACGCGTACCTGCGGGGTATAAGACGCCTCCTGGATTACGAGCATCCGTATGCCTTCCATTTACCGTGCAGCCCGGGCTTACGGACCGTACGGGCGATTTTGCATCGCAGAAACGGTGCTGCCGGCGACTAGCGAGGCTTCCGATCCTAAACGAATCACTGAATAACGTCGTTCGCAGTCGGTATGGAAAATGGATGGGACGGGGAGACGGATGGAAGTGCAGTAAAATTCTTCCCGATCGCTTCTACGCTCGCCGATTATCTATTCGGCGTGTATAATCGCCTAGAGAATCGAAGATTTGAGCAGGTAAACGAAAATGCGACAGCAAATGTGGACTGGAAAAGAAAGTTTCTCCAAAATTGAAGAAAAAAAAAGAAACGATATTAGGCAGGATTATTCGTGTCAGTTTTATTTTTGAAAAATCTTTACCCTGATAGGACCGAACCGTGTATATTATTTTCCCCAGAAACTCATCGCTTACGTCGGAAATAATTTCAGGCCTAAGATTCGAAGCAAAATGTCTTCTTTTTTCTTGTACTTCCAATTGCTCCCGGTGATCGATCGAGGGGTCAAATTATTCATCCGCTCTGTAAAGTTCGCGAAGAACGAATCGCCATGCAGCGTATATAAACCGTAACGTCGTTGTTTGTCGTAAACGTTCCTTCGGCGTAGTTGACAGGTTTTACAACTTGACTCAGCTCGAGCTATTAATTCGTAAAAGTTACACAAGGTGTACTTCCGGAGAGTTGGTGGATGCACGAGCGCAGCTAGGCAGGTGATGTAAAATATACAAGCGACCCGACGCGACGTGCCAAAGATCGTAAATCAGTTGGCGTACACGCGTGTTATGGGTGTACGTATGTACTCACGCGTGTAATATATCAGGCGAGGAAAGAAGAATGAAATTGCTCCATTTCACCGATATTATTATACGCGCGGGGAACGTGGGTATAACACGAAAGCCATGAGCGATAAATCAGCGGGTGCAGGGCGATAAAAAAAAAGGTAATAAATAAATGAATAAATAAAGTGGAAAAAGAAAAAACGGTATACGGTATAATTGCGATATTTATCGCGACGATGAAAACGAACAAGCGAGAGAGTGAGAGAGAGAGAGCGAGAGAGAGAGAGAGAGAGTTGGGAAAGTAAAAAGAGCTCTACTCCCGTCGAAACGAATATAAGCTCCAGCTTTTCCATATCCGTGTCGCGGATTTCCCGCTACTATAACGGCCGGTGAAAATCCTGAACCCGCCTCTCCACTTTTATAAGTCGTAGTGAAATATAAGACTTTGTTACACAGTGTATGAATTGTGCATGCGACTGACACTCGACTATCTACCTTATACACGCGTACGTAAATACATAGATGAAAAGAAAAAGCGGGCAGAGAGAGGAATTCTCGAGCACGAAAGTGTCGGATAAATTCTCATCCATGCACGCGGTGGGCAGGCTTTGAATCTGCGTGTAATTGTGTAGCAAGTACCAGGTTGATTTGTTTGCTGAGCACACACGAGGGTTGGCTGGGGTGTAAAAGCCAAGCTGCTCGACGATTAGCTCGGGAGGTTCGTTGGATCGTCGTGTAAAAAGTGGCCGGATTGTTTGTCGGAGGAGGCGTACAAGCCACTCGGTCCAAACCGCTCGTGACAGAAGCTGGAAGAGAATTATACACCGGAGGTATCGGAGCGTCGAGGGGCTGAATCCGCAAATGGAAAAGCTACCGTTAAATATTTATCGGGGGTGTAGGCGGCGGCATTTATCCCTCTCTTTCCGTTTGTCTGCTCGTCTCGCGTGTTATCTCGATTGCCGATACATCTCTCGGTTCCGCTCCCCCGTCAATTTTCAAAAATCGGACCTACGCGGCGCGGATTACTCTTTGCACGGGAGCCGTACGCAAGCCGAATTCGTATCGACCCTCGCAGTAAGACGCGGCTCGCAATCTGCGACGACGACTTAACTTTTACAATCTAACTTTCTTCAAACGCCCCGCGCTGCATCCGCCTAGAGCGTTAAAATCCGACGCGACGCTCGTTTCGCGACCATCAAACGAGAATTTCACCGCTTCGAGCTCTGCTTGGTAGTCGGGCACGTTTTGTTATTCCCTCCTCGGGCCGAATTTAGGATTCGAGAAACGGCTCGGCTCTTTAGAACGACGAATACAAGCGTATCTGTCTCTGACAGAGGATATTTGCCGTATCGGTGCGAATTGCCCGCTCTACGTTTTTACACATATTTCCGTGCAACCTCGAATTTTCATCGTTATTCGTTATCGAGATACCCCGGTGATCGAGGTAGTAATACTCAGCCGTTCCCTTGTAGCCGGAACTGTCAACGAGTGAAACAATTAGTGTAACAACGGCAAAGCTTGAACTTTGGTTTGCGTCACTGATTCCAATTTCGTCGGTGTAGTTTCTGTAATTGATTTTTTGTTTTTACCTTTTTCCAAAAATAATTACGACGTGACCCGAGGGTCTGCATTTTCTCCATTTGTCAAAGTTAATTCGTACCGGTATTCTGATTAATTATTCTTGCGTCGTCGCGAAGACGGTGGAGCAAAATGAGGAGTTGGAGTTGGAAGGAAAACATGGCACCGGAGTTCCTTTTATTTTCGCTGAGTGTTTTCGCATCATCTTTTTTTCTCCTTATTCTTCCTTTCGCCCTAAGCGTCTTCTACGAAAATAGCAATTCGATCATTTTTCCACGAGTATTATCTGCGATTTTCGGTTAAGCTCAGAACAGCATAAACGAGCTGAAAAAATTTTCCTTATTAATCGGAGAACGAAACCGTCAATCAGGGTGAAAGAGACTCGCGTATAAAACTTTTACCGCGAAAGTTTACGATACAGTCGAAATAATAAAGAACTGCAGAAGTGGATGAATAAAAAGTGATTCGGATTTTACGGACACGGGTTGTAAAATTAGATCGAATTTTTGTTTAACTCGGCAAATTCTCGGCACGCCGAGAAGGAGAAATAACAAAATGAAATTAATCCACGGTTCGTGAAATCGCGCGATTACTCGTCTGCAAATGAAGTTTATATACCCATCGAGTTTGCTTTGAATGGGGCGGAAAAGAGGCGCGGGGTAGTTTGGCAGTAGGCATCCACGTCCGTAAACTCACCGCGTCGCGCTTTCATCTTTACTTTGAATTTAGCCCGGGGTCGCTGGAAGGATGCCGACGCCAGCCGCCTATAACTGTCCGTGGAAGTTTCGAACTTCCTTTTCGGGCCCATCATGCCTATCCGTCTCTGAAACAAGACGATAATCAACCCACTTGGGCCGCACTATAACCGTTAAACAAAAGCCCTTCTCCTACCCGAAGCTCGATGCGAGGGGGCCGAAAAGCTTCCTCGAGTTGAGCGAAAATGAAAATGAAAATGAAAATGAAAATGAAAACAGCGGGACGCCTCGAAACGCCGCCGAGTCTAGACGCCGCGGTTTCTTGTTAAACCCATAACCTGAGATGTAAACTGACTCGGCAAATAGTCCAATTCGACAATCTCCTCTCTAAAAAGTTGCCCCCTGTCAAACCGGGAGGGAATCCTGGAGCGCAATGAGCGGGAAATTTCGCGCTCCGAAACAAACTTCTCGAACCGAAAAGGCCTCCGACTGCAGGAAGGAATTACTTCGATTCGTCAATTTATTTCGAGGTGAAGTTTACCTCGCAGCGTGGCGGAACGAGGGAGAAAAAACGCCGGTTTTTATCCCTCGTCGACAAGTTTACAAGCCATATACGACCGCATCCCGCACTCTCGGCGAGACGGTAACAACCCGCGATAATACGCATAATACGCCCGATACAGCTCTTGGCTGTTGACACCCCGATGCCATTATATATTGACATAATAGTAAATTCGTTACGTTCCGCCGGCTCGCCGCTCCCTTTGATCGTCACTCGTCAGGATCATTATTGTTTCGGTTTATACGGCTAGAGCAGTAAACCCCGACTCCCGTAAAATTGTTTGCTCGCGCTTTCGGTCATAATTTACCTCGTTAAGGTACAAGTTGTCCGCGTCCCTGTCCCGTTATAATTGCAGTGTATAGCCCGTGCAGAGTGCGCGCGCGAAAATTGAAAATGGCACAATGTACGTCGATGAAGCGAGAAAATAACCGACTCTGTAAAGAGAGAGAGAGAGAGAGAGAGAGAAAAAGAACAGAAACAAACAAAACGAACGACAGCGAGATAAGAGTGGAACATATTTTCTTCGTTATGTTTTATTATTACTTTTTGTTTTATTTATAATTCTCATAATTCTCACTCGGTCGAAGGGATCGCGCGATAACGAAAAGAGGAGAAATACTGGGACCTCTTCGTCTTCTTTCCCCCGAGTCTTCTTTACTTTGTACTTTTGCATAACGAAATTATTAATGCGCGAGGGACGCGATGAAAATAATTCAAGTTTAACTGCGCGAGGAGTGGCGGAAGGAAGGGAGGGAGGGAGGATATGGCCGACGGGAGAAGGGGAGGCACGGAATTACGCTGAGAAATGGATCGGAATGGAACTATTTAAACCGGGCGAAATTTAAAAGTGGCTCTCTCCATCCTCCGGCTCCTTCTTCGGCTTTCAATGTCAACGGAGAGCTTTTTTTCTTATCCTTCGAGATCGTTCGACGCGTTGAAACGCAAGTCGCGCGCTAATTGAGGGGATGTCGAAAGAAAAATGTAGCGAATTAGAAAATAGATGTATATATGTACGCCGGATAGCCGGGATAATATAATTACCATCGACGATTCGATCGATGAAAAATTTCTATACCGAAGAATTTTAACCCTCGCTTTGAGGGGGCTCTGAGGGTTGTTAGGGGAATTCAAGGGGGTTGGCTAACCCTTGATGAGTTACCAGTCAATTAGTGCCACTGCATTTTTTACAGCCTCGTAGCCAAATGGTATCGACTTTTAGGCATATACAGTAAATTATTCAGAAGCTCTAACGACGAACTGATTATACCGAGATGAGGGCAGCGAGGAATTCATGATTCTAGAGTTTTTTACCGAATACCTACAGAGGAACTTGAACTTCTTACGACCAGCTTCAATCTTTCCAACTTTCCAAAGTAGGTATCTACTACATTGAATTATATTCCACGGAACCGCAGGTCTGTTCCACTTTAACCAACAACGATTCAACCAGGCAGATGCAATGTATTTTCATTGAAAGAAAGAAATCGAATTTGCTTGACTCGAGGAGTTGCGTTAAGAATAATACAAAAGTTAACGATCGTCTCACCGCAACTGCAATTCAGGGTTTCGTAGATGTCCTGAAGAAGGCTGTAGTTAACATCGGTATCGGGGTTGTCGAGTAATTTGTTCCTGAAAAAAAGAGAAAGGCTCGTGAAAGTATCGCAGCAACACAGGTATACAAGCCAGGCGTCGAACGGAGGGTGTATCCATTAGAGAGATACGGAAAAGAGGGCGGCTAATTCGATTATAAACTGAGCAGCCGGGCCGCGCTTTCAAGGCAGGTTCGAACGTTTGTCGCTACCGAGAAGAAAGCTCGGGGGTTATCGTCTATTAGCATCACGTTTTCGGGAGCCAAGTGTCGGCGTCGTCGCCCTTTCCTCGTCCTCCTTTGTCGCCCTGCGAAGACAGAAGTCGGGGGTCGGATTCGGGGCGAGAAAAGAAACGCGCGCGCCATTTCCGCTGCGGTACGGCCGCGCGGTAAAGCCCGAGGAAACGCGACGCGTCACGGTTCTTACCGCGGTAAGATTTTCATCCCGCCCCAAGCAAAATACGAAAATACGATCTTCTTCGAATTTATTGCCCGGAAACTTGTCCTTCAGTATCGTACGGACGAGCGTTGGGCTCAAACGAGGCGAGACGAGGACGAGGATTTCCGGTCTCCTGGCCTCCCCCCCACCCGCATGACGTCCGCGTTTCATCCCTTTTATCGAATCGCTGCCTCGTCCGAGCCTTCGCCACTTGTGCGAGCCGTTAAGATTCGGACGCGGGTTGATAATTATTAATTATAGTTATCGACGATTATTGTACTTACAAGGCGGTCGACGTCGATTGCGGCAGCTTTTCCTTTCTCACCACCGTGCCAAGAGCCGTCGCGATAGCCTCGTTCTGAAAAGGGAAGAGAATATGCGAGTCATTGGGGCGAAATTGAAAACGTCGCGTATAAGCGGAGGTGTTAACGCCGCGTCGAGAGTCGGGGGATCATTGATTAAGATTCGGAGAGAAAAGGCGGGGGTGAAAAGGGGAAGCGAAAGAAACGTCAAGCACCGCGGGGCGAAAGGGGTGCAGCAAAACTTTTCAACCCCAATCACCGTGAATCCGAGTTCTTGCAGACGCTTCTCGTATAACCCAAGGGGTGATGAAGGAATTTCAAGGAGGAAAAATAAAAAAGAAGATGAAACGAATGTAATGAGAAATATTAGCGCCGTAGAGCAGAATGACTTTGCCTTTTTTAATTCTCTCTTCTCCTTTCATTCATCATCCTCTTTGCTCTCTTCTGCATTTTATGGAATACTCGATATGACTATTAATTCGAGTTTCACGAAGCTTCGAAAAGTTCTCAACTCCGATTTCAGCTTTTTCCTCTTCGACGATATGTATACATATATAGATACGTATATATATATATATATACATATATAATATATCAGCACTTATATAACTTGGCTCGTGTATTTACTAAGTTTTCTTCTGATTTCTCCGCAACAATTTTCTCCCCCTAAGAACCGTTTTGTACCCGAAGTACCCGCGTTCTCGGTCTCAAAACACTCCGGGGGATGATGTATATCCGTTTTTCGATAATAATTCTTTGCCTTGGAAATTACAATCTTACGGTATATTTTGCCCTTTGAAATATATTGTTTATTTAGTATACGGGCTGCGTTTTCAGCCGGATCTGCGCAACGTTTCCTTCGCCCTAAAATTCTTGTATAATTCCTTGAAAAATTATACCAACTTCAATTTTCACCGTGAACGAAATCTTTGTATTGAAAAATTTCAAGTTTTACAATTCTATTCAATCAGCGCGTCAATTACGATGGATAAATGTGCAGATGGCACTTGGCGTTCGTCAGTCATTTGTTACGAGTCTGAAAAGTTCTTCTTTTCAGAAAATAAGCTGTCACATGACTTGATCTGCATTTTGTTGGTTCGCCAGAGATTTCGAAGCTTTTGATCTTAACGTGTATGGAAATATTTTAAAAGTCAGAAGCTTTGCTCCAAATAATTCAACGTATTGGAATAATCTTTTTCGACGTAAATTCGAGTTATAAATTCTTGGGTAGCGACTTACAGCCGCGAGTATCTACTTTCCTTTCACCCCGGCAGGCGGGGGAATTTCGGCCGGTCCGCGATGATGGATCCGGCAAGTTTTACATACGGCTGCCGTTCGGGTTAGATTGATTTGATTTACGAGGATCGAGCGAGTCGACGCGAGTTCCCTGTTAGCGCGCAAATCTACCGACAGGCGAGGGCCACGCACACGTCTCGCGATGTTCATCATTCACCCTCAGTCTGGGAAAAGCTCCTCGCCGCGTCGAGATGCATAATCTGAAAGACTGTCAGTTCGCAGTCATGTTAGCGTCCCGGATCCGAAAATCCACCGGCTGCAGCCGGCAATGTCATCCATCTGGCGAACGTCTTGATGGCCTCCGGTTTCTTCGACGCGTCTCATTACGCGTGGGAGGTGACTTGGCCCGGCAGAAAGGATAACGGAAAGTTATTGGATCGTGACTGCGCGGCGAAAGAATCGCGGCGAATCTTCCCCGGGACTTACCCATTCCGATAACCGGATTGTCGGCGGGGAGGAACCGGGAAGAAAAACAGCGGACACGAGGATCGCGGCGGAATTGTGGGGGTAATTGAATCAGTTAACAGAGAATCACGCGCCTTCGACGGAAAAACAAGGTGCTCGATCAGCGAGGCGAAGGTCCTTTTGTCAGGTGAGGTCAGGCGAATAAAGGACGAGGACCTCTCGAGAGGCAGAGAAAGTCCGGCTTAAGCGGCTCGGCTGGAGACCCTAGAACGAACGGAACCGCCTAGCGGAACGAGAAGCGGCTCTGACAATGGGGCTGAAACTGGCTAAAGGAGTGCGGGAAAATCGTGGGTGAATTTCAAGTGCAAGGCATGTATACTACCGAGGGATTGGTAAGAACGAGGACCGCCGCTCTTAGGTGCTTCAGGTTGAGGGTCTGCGTGTTTTCTTGGTCGTCGACGTCGTCGCCGACGAAGGACGTGATTTGCACGGACGATTGTCTCGTCGGTCTTGTTCGATGATTGTGATCCCCGGGTCGCCGTTCCTCCTGATCGCCGCAACCGGTCGCCGGCACGTGTCGCCGAGAGAACGGACAGGCCATTTTTCCTCGTATTCTTCGAGCCTCGCTGAAACTGCTTCGCGTACTGTCCCGCGGCTTCTTCACCCCGTATGCACCATCAGCTGTGTCGACGAAGCGCAGAGACCATGTTCATGGAATACGATCACAGCCGCTGAGTAAGCGAGTGACTTACTGATGTGCCATTATAAATTCCGCGCGGTTAACGAGCCGCGAATCTGGGCAGGTGACTCCAGCGGCCCTAAGCCCGGGTTCTTGAAAACCGTCCGCAGCTGGTGGATTATTCCTGAAACTGTCCTCCGGCGGCCCCGCGTCTCCATGACGCGGTCATTAAACTCACGGCGTTCAATCCGGACGCGGTTGGAACTATTCGATTCGCGTTGCGGGTTCAAAAGTGAGAAAAAATAGACGCACTGGTGTACACATGGGTGTAATTCGACCCGTTACGCTGGCTTTTGCACCCTTCTATTAGGTGCCGATTTCGAAGTGGCCCAGGAGGTACCGTTTGCGACGATGCCGCGGTATTATGGCAACATGCCGCAGCGCCGGTCGTGACGAGGCGCGTAGCGCCATACTGGATGAAAATTGACCGAGGGAGTTCTGCCAGCTCCGCGACCACCACCACCGTCGTCACCACCACTAGCGCGAGCAGCCACCCTTCGCGAGTTCGGGGGCTAACGCTGCGCGAACCCACCCTGAGACGGGAGGAGAGGGAAGGAGAGGAGAGGAGAGAGAGAGAGAGAGAGAGAGAGAGAGAGCGAGAGAGGAGGAGAGGAGGAGAGGGGTGCGCGTGCGTAACACGCCCTGGCCGCCTCGACTTGGCCAACGACGACGACGACGACGACGACGTGCCTTGATCTTCATCCGTCCCAATTTCCACCCCCGTGAAGGCGGCGTGGTTGCCTCTCGTGTTACCGATGTTGTTACCCGCGTTTAGAAGCACTTAGCTGCCGTGCAGCAGGCCACTTCGATCTCTCGACCGTCACCGTGTAAAATAAACGCTTTTATTTCTCACAACCCCCGAATTATGTTTCACCACGCGAACCGGCGCCGATTGGATCGCTTGTAACAGAAATATTATATAAGTATAAGCCACGATTAGCTCGGTGAAAGTCATTTGGTACCGCGATTTGTTTCTTTTCTTTTCTCTTTCTCTATTTGCAACCCCCCCCCCCCCCCCTCGTACCATAGTACTGATTTACCACCCTCGGTAACCTCCTCCTCTTATTCGGTACCGCGGAGTGTGACTAATAGACTAATCGAGTTTGGCAGGCTGTCGATATTCTCAGGGAAAAATGATCCGCCCGAAGGGCGTGCACAGCTTATGGCAACCCTCCGCATACCCGTTTAATAAGACTTTGGTGATACCGAGGCATTTCTCAATTCTGGTTAAACGACGCCGCGCCACCGACGCACCGACGGGTTGCATATAAATTTTAACCGTGACTACAAATTACTTTATTATTCCGTAATTCTCTCGTCTGCTCCTCTCTCTCTCTCTCTATCTCTCTCTCTTTGCCGTCATTCCCTTTCCCGTTCCGCGGGTAAATTGAACCCGGGTTAATCCCACGTGTGACTCCCCGGCACCTTGGTCCTTTGCCAGATTTCTTGAATATGCATAAAATAAATTAATGCGTAAGTATGAGCAAATTAATTGGGTAACGCGGAATTTCCCAACGCGGCGATAATTTCAGGAGAATCGGACTGCCGGAAAAAAAATGGTAAATTTGCGGGCAGATTAGATTTCCATCGCGGATCGAGTAGCCCGCGGTATCCATTCCATCTAAGTCGACGGTGGAACGTACTTGGCAGCTACTAACCCTCCGGAAATTCATTTCTGCCGTTGGGTTGAATAAAAATCAATAATGGGAGCAGGATCATCTGTAATACATATAAATATCGTATACGTGCATGGAGACGCGTGGGTGGGGTAGCTACACAAAATTTGTGGACAGCCATACGTGCGACTATCCATCCGTGTGGGTATCCTGACTCGGAATATTCAGCGTCTGATATCCATAAAAAAAAGGGGGAAAAAGCGAAGTAAGGAAAGGTAGAAATAAATAAATGTAGGCAGGGAATTTTCTCGGGGCTGCAGGTGGCCGGTCAGAATTTTACCCCCTGTCACCTTAGCCGCGCGGGCGGACGCGGGGTGAAAATTTATACGAAAACGTGCGCCCCGGAACTCGCAGGGGCTGCAGGCTATCAAACTCGCCCCAGGCTCTCCCTTTCAAAATTTCAATCCCGCGAATTCACACCGGTCAACATTTACCCTTGAACAAACACCCCCGGCTTCGACGAACCCGCCTCGCATTCTATATTGACACCTTCGGATTCGAATCTGTTTTCACCGCGTTTGATACAGCGTGGAGTAGGAGTCGATATAAATATATCTATGGATATATTAGGGTGGTCCTTGTTTAGGGTGTTGACGAATTTTTTCCGCCCCGCCGTTCAGAGAAACTTCAAATAATTCAAAAACAATCGGCTAATTTTTTCAGATTTTTATCGCTTATTTGAAGTTGATTCCGGGGTCGGGACGGAAAAAATTCGCAACACCCTGAACAAGGACAAACGTAATATATCCAAACTGACAGAGTTCGGAGGGAGGAATTAATAACGGATTACCGAAAATGGCACGTTGGATAAAAATATATGTGTTTGTGTGGTACAAGAGGATGAGGAAAGGGATGTTATGGGGAAAAACTAGGATGAGATGAGGAGACAAACAATGGGCAAAGTCGCTAGCTTACCAATCGAGCTTTTCCGAGGCGATAAATAAATCCGAGCTCGGAGGGTTTATCGCTCGACGTCACGATATCAACGAGAAATCCATCGTAACGAGCTTATGCCTCGTGTGCGTGTGTCTATGTAACTACAGTTTCTGTGTCCGATCGTTATAAAAATCTTGTTATTTTTACGATCATCCGCAGTACAAACCCCGTGATTGCAAATCGATTTATACGACGTAAAGGCAACGCGAAAGTTCCCCACTCCCCGCACCGTTCATTCCCGTTTCACCTCGCCTCAAATTTTCATCCCCTTTTCCCCTCCCGTACATTTTTCCGCTACTCGTACGCGAACTTTCCAAGTGTTTCCGAGTCCCGTGTATCGATGTTCGTTACCGTATCGATCGGTCGGCAAAGTCGGATATGCCGGACAACCTATCCCTCGGGAAAGACGCGGGACAATTCCTAGGGAGTGTACCGATTCCCCGGTAGCGTTTAACAATTCAAAAAGCGGGATGCGAGGCGGCCCGAGGCGCGTGTCGTGAAACAATAAACGAAGCGGGGGCGGATCGGAAATTCGGCCAAAACTCAGCCTTGCTGGAGGACAGAGTAAATCCACGGCCCCCGCGGTTACCGAGAGTAAATATGCGAGGGAGCCGGACGGTAATGTAACCGTGTCACGGGGCCGTCAAAAACCAAACCCCTCGAGCTTTTTTCTCCGTAACGTAAAGAGCAAAGTTCTCGGAACGCCCGCGGCGGCGGGACAGCTCGAGAAAACTCGCAAAGGGGTTTTTTCCCCTCCCTACCCCTTCAGACCTGCAATCTGCGGGCTTATGCATTAATTAATCTCTATGCATTACTCCAGCCGCGCCGCTTCCTCGGCTCCTAACCCACCCCCGACTCGGAAATTGTTGCCTCATACGTTACGCGTTCGCCTTTCTCTACGCGAGCCTTGGCTAGGCGAGCTATTCCCCATTACTCATCGATATCCTCCTTGGTCGTATATCAACGCTTCAAACCTTCCGCGCATGCTGTAAACACTTTCCCTCCGGCTAGATTTGTCCGTCTGCACACCGCCCCGTGAAAACCAACTCTAGGAAATTTGTTTGCCCAACATTCGCTCTTCTGTGCTTTGTTTTTTATAATTCCTGCAGACGGGAATTTACGACCATTCTACTATCTTGGAGAGCTTCTAACAATCCCGACATCAGTCAGTTCGATCTGTTGGCGAAATTAATACCAACTATCGAAAAAGTCGTCGCCTCAGAAGGACGGAAGTAAGAGAAACCTTGAGAGCGTCTTTCAAGTTGGCGGGCGGGGTGGAATTCACCGTTTCCTAGGATAATTTCCAACGAAGAACTCGACGCCTCTCGGTCAACGTGATAATTCGCGTCGGTTCGTCTTTTGCAGGGCTTCGAGGTGAGCTGCCGGCGACTCGAATTGCGCAATATTCAGGAAGCAAATCGAGCCCCCGGCCAACCAGGGATGCGTGTAAACTCCCGAAGGAGGAGCAAGGCAGGCCGAGTCGCGACGAATGAACCGGAGATAACGCTTTATAAACCCAGTGACCGATTCTCGAGGGTTCGCCGGAATGTCGGATCAGATCCCTTTCCGCCTCTCGGCTCCGCCTAGACGGAGCGTCATTTCCGCGCGGGCAGGACAAACTTTAATCGACAAGTTTCCGATAAAAATCCGGCTCGAGATTGAAACCAGGTCGTCGAAATAATTCAAGTCGGTAGGTACATAGGTACGTATATAGGTCTGCTCGGAGAATCGGGGAACAAACAAACGGCAAATCCTCAAATAATTTACCCCGCGGGGCTTGCAGACCGGTTCTCAACGCACTTAATCCCATTATCGCAAACAAGTCCGTGTCTATCGATCAGCGTGGCGGAGGAGCCGAAGGCGAGCCGGGGAGAAACCTGCGAGCAAAAATCACGAACGGTCGTTTCGTATCGTTCGCGGGTTTGTCAGCTTACGCGATCAGTCTGCGCGCGACACGAATAACGAGCGACTTTTCATCCCCCGAGTATTTTGTTCGCCCACCAAGCCGGCAGCACCTCCATTCGGTTATAATTAACGCCCCGGCGCGAGGAATCTTCGCCATCCTCCCCCTGCACTCGCAGGGTGTGTTTTACCATAGCCTGGCCGCCTTGCCGAACCTTCGCGTCTAGTCTAACCACCCTCGGGCTCTGATCGTATATCTTTACATATTGTCGGAGGAGCGGCGTAGCTTCACTCGAGTAAGTTAAGCGGATTGAAGTTTTCGCGTCGGGTGAAAGAGGGAGCGAGAACGTGGTCGTGGTGGTGGGGGGGTGGGGGCGAGAGAAAAGCTTTCATTGAGGGGCGGGAGAGCTGGAGGGGGAGAGAGTCGGCTATCTAGGTGGCGCAGCTGGAGTCGAAAATCGATACCTATCTTCTCCGGCGGCTGGTTTGCAGTCACTGCCTCGTGTGCACGAGGCGAGCACCATTCCATGGTTGGCTGCGACGCGAAATGGAATGATATTGGCAGCGAGCACATCGGGGGGCACCACGTTCTCGTACATTGTACATAAATTGTAAACAAGTATGGTACGTCCGGCGGAGAGGGTGGAACCACTTCCTCGCCAATTCGAATAATATCGACGTTCTGTCGCAATTTGTTATTTTTCATTTTATTTTATTTTTTTCCAAAATAACCGCACTTATTTGAAAATTTATCCACCTTTCATTTCGTTCGGTTATTCTTCGCCAGTTTGTTGTTACTTTCTCCCGTTATTCGGAGACACCCCGTGGTCGATCATGCGTTTAGTCGATATGACAAAAGAGTTTCAAGTTTCGATTGTACCGATTTTTATTCACGCAATGGTTCGCTTTTAACAAACTTGTCTCGTTTGTTGTGCAGTATGGTTTTGTGAACTACGCCCTGGAATTGCTGGTAGTGAAGACATTCGACACCGAAACATGGGAGATTATAAAGTACGTAATTACCGTCATGCACTTGCCAAATTTCAAACCCTTGATCAATTTTTCACACTCTGTGTGCGATACTGTTTTTATACAATTCCATCCCTCCCTGCACGCGATGCACGAAGCCAGAAAGGAAATCGGTCACTGTTGAATTTCCATGATGTCGCCTACAAAGGAAAAAAATTAGACGTTTTGTGCTTGTTTTTATGCAATTCGATTTTCGTCAAAGTCTTCGTTAGATCTGATTAAAAAATTGTAGGGGTGCAAGATGGAAGACGAGAACACGAGTTGAAACCACGCGACGACACCGATTCGCAAATTCCTCGATCCTTCGAAAAATGCAGTTTTTATTAAAACCTGTGCGATATTCGTCCGGAATTTTTATCGTTATTATCATTATTATTACTATTTTATTGTAGAATTTTTCACGCCTCGTATTCAACGGCAATCGGTAACGAATTAACGTCAATTAAAGTCTGACGCGTTGCGGAGGAGTAACCAGGTTCGCTTTGGTGGATGTGACAAAAAAAGAAAGGAGAAAAATTTGAAACGGCTTAAAAATTGGTTTATCGATATCGAAACCACAGATATCAGCCTGCCTGTTGACTGCTCTGCGTTGTTAAAGCGGCCCAGCCTCGTTTCCACCTCTAATTCAGTACAGATTGAAAACGGAAATTGGCTTAAATTTAATAAAGATCGAAAGATGTCACTTGGACTAGGAGATGAACATTTTTTCCGTCACAGAACCCGCAAATAAATAACGAATATCCCACGGTGACAGTTTAATAACGATGATAATTGATCGATGGACGAGAAATAATGAAGACGCGGATGAAAATGAAATGAAAAAAGAACGGGCGTAAGTGTGATTAAATTCTCCATGAATATTTCAAGATTAATGTTTAAAGAAGCTCGTTTGAAGTTTGTCTGATGAAAAAAGTTTAAGAAAATACTTCTTTTCCATCGTCGGGCAACGCTGATTCGAATACCGAATTCGATTTACTCTCTAAGGAGCTTTCAAACTTGTTGGCAAAATCGTTCTTCCTCGATATCGTCGCTTTTTCTCTTCATCTCGTCGCGCCCAGATCGGCTATCCTGCGGCGCGTAACCAAAGATTCTGCAGCGGGGCTGATCTACGCACGGATTACGTTCATAGGTGTAATATATACACGCAAAATGGGTTAAAGGGGTTGCGTCGACTCGGCGGCCCTAACTACGACCGACGCATAACGTATGTGTGCAACCCTACGAGAAGGGGTAGCTCGGTACAACCGACAGTATCGGCGAAAGTTCGACTTGCGTGATGGATGAGCTTTAGGGGAGGGATAACTGCAATGATAATAACAGTAAGAAAACCGTGATATTGCTGGGAAATATTTTGCCTCCCGAAACGATTTGTCATTTGAATATTTTACAATTTTAAACCCGTTTTGTCGACACCTAAAACGAGAATGATTGTTATCGTTGTTGAAGAAATACGACGCCGCTGAAGCGTGGATTGTTCTCCCTTAATCCTGTCGCGGAGTTCTTATCTTTTTACGCGTCTGTAGGTCGGGAGGGAAAGCTGGCTTGCACGCAAGTGAAACAACCGCTGAACGAAAGCTCGTTTGATAGAAAATTTTGCGACTGGTTAGAGAAGAACTTTTTTCCCCGTGCAAGAGCGCGAGATTAAATTCGATACACGGACCTGTTTGTTTGCTTAATTCATTTTCATCACTTCAGGAAGGACGCCGCCGTCAATATGGAGGGCCAGTTTTTGGTACGGCAGATTTACGACGACGAGATTACGTACAATCTGATAGCAGCCGCGGTCAACCGCCTCAGTAGGTATCATCGATACACCATTGATATTTCATTGATAACCCTCGGCCCGATAAACGCCCGACTCCCATCCAAATTCTCCCCGGGGGCTCTTTTCTTCCCCTTTCTAATTATACCCGTGACGGTGGAGGAAGAAAAGTGGATGAAATCGAAGTAGGATCAAGGAATCGCGAAGTGCTGTTTGACTTGGGGATCTTTATTATTTCGTATATATATGTAAAGGAATAAAAGAAGCTGCAAACAGTCTTCGCAATTTGTTAAAAAAGGTAGTGAGTTTGGTTTTTTTTTTGCTTCTTTTTATCTCCCAAGCAACACAATACAGACCCGCATAGAGACAGTCAGATTATGCAAAATGTGATTTTTCCATTCCTCTCTGCCTCCCCAATTTGCACACGATTCATATCTCTGCATTTCGCTTGTGCAGAATGAAAGTTTAGGGAAGAGTTTTAGCGGGGATTCCGAGTTATTTCCGGGGAATTTACTTCCCGACGTTTCCATTTCTTTATTTTCTTTGCATTACCGTTATCGTTATTATACATTATTTCTTCCCTCTCTTTTGTCCCATTCTTGACTGCAACGAACCTTGAGCGCAGAGCGAAAATCCCTCGCCATTTAGCCGAGCATCGAGGCGTGCGCATGGATTAAATTATTACATTAATGAAATTGCCGTGTAATTTATTGCAGACATCCCGGCTAACGAAATACTCGAACTATTCGGTAAAATGTTCTTCGAATTCTGCCAGGATTCCGGGTACGACAAAATTCTACAAGTACTTGGCGCTACGCCGAGGGATTTTTTACAGGTAAATATTTCACCCTCCCTTGTACAAAAGCGAAGACGAAAAGTCCCATCTCACACAATGAATTTCTCGCAACGCCGCGACGCCAGAAATCGTCAAACCGGATCAACGGCACTTATTCGAATCCTACGTTTTTCCGTACGCGTTTCATGCCGATTGAGTTTGCCCGTCGCTCTGAATATGTATATATTAGGGTACGCCACAAAAAATTATTTTTTTTCAAACATCCGACAAAATTTCGGTAGAACATCTCAAATAGAACATCTCATCCAAATATTCGCGCTTAATATTCATATTTAGAAATGCCTGTTTCGTTTCTTCCATTTTCCACTTAAATAACACGTAAAGAAAGTCGAGAAATTTTTCTTTTCGTATATGGCTTGACGTATAAATTATCTAAATGCAAAGTCTTGTAAGAAATTTCATGCTCTGTAAAAAAGTACCAAGATAAAATATTCCCAACTCCAACCGATTAAGAGATATTTGCATGTAAACATTGGATCATATGCGAATATCTTTTAATCGGTTAGAGTGAAGAAAATTTTATCTCGATACTTTTTTATAGAGCATGAAATTTCCTACAAGACTTTGCATTAAGATAATTTATAAGTCAAGCCGTTTACGAAACGAAAATTAATTCTGTAATTTTTCTATTTTCTTTACGTATTATTTAAATGAAAAATGGAAAAAACAAAATAGGCACCGCTAATATAAGTATCAATAGTAAGAGCTCGTACTTGGATGAGATGTACTATTCGAGATGCTTTGCCAAATTTTGAGGCGCGTTTGAAAAAAAAAATTTTAAATATATAACACATAAATTTACAATTGAAATACATTTTTAATCCAATTTCCATATATACGGAATTCTCTCATATACGTGAACGAAATCCGCCATTTCTACGTCGCGCCACGTCGGATTTAGAGAGGGAATTTTCACCACCTGCAGCCGCTCGTTTCGCCAGTAAAATATTCTACGCGTATTGTTTTTTTCTCTCTCTCTTTTATTTATTAATTTTTGTCTATTTTCCATTTATCCCTGCGCAATTTCGCCCCTCTTTTTTTCCCCGAATTCAATATTTCTCCGAGCACCGATACGCCGTCAAGCCGTTCACATTATTCAATTTTGCATACGACAACGTGTATTATTACGTTGATCGAATTTGATTAAAATACAAGAAACAGAAAGAGAAAGAGATGGAAAAGAGAGGGTGAAAAAAAAAAAATGTCAAAACTCCTTGGGATTTAGTCGCGAGGCATAAAGCGACAATCCGTCAAAACTCGGGGAGCTTTCAAGGCGAGTTATAACCGGGTCGCGAATTTCCACCCACAAAGGGCCGGGGCACGTCTCTTCTGGACGGGTGTAGTTAGTTGCGCGCGGGAAAAGGCGACGAGAGGCGTGCCTTTGAGCGGTGGGAAATACGGTTTATTACGATGAAAAGAACGAAAAGCGAGGGAAGAAGGGAGGGGGGGGGGGGGGGGGACTAGAATGAGGCAAAAGAAGGGAGGAGGGATGAAAATAACATGCAATCCAAGAATTTGGACGCCCTCCACGACCACTTGGGCACGTTGTACCCCGGAATGAGGGCGCCTTCTTTCCGCTGCACGGAGAGGCCTGAGGACGGGGCTCTTATCCTGCACTACTACTCGGACAGGCCTGGACTCGAGCACATCGTCATCGGTATAGTCAAGGTGAGCTTCGTTACTTCGCAGAAGGGGTGAGTTACAGCGCGGACATTTTTAGAACCAAAATATAACACGTTAAAAGCTCCGCTCAATTCAGCTGAATTTTATCACGACATGACTGTTTCGTGTCTAATTTGTGGGAAAAATATGGAAAACTTGATATTCTCTTGGAATTTGTTTACTCTCGGAGAAACAATTTCAAAGCTTCTTGTTAATAAGATACTCTTGAAGTATGTTTCAACGAACAAAATAAAAGCTTTTTTTATTATACTTTTTACTAAAAATGCACATAATTTTGAGCTACTCTGCATCAGGATGACTATAAAATTATCCAAAATAAGCAAAATTTTAAAAGTGTCTGGTGATCGTTTGACGAAAAATGTGTCTCTAACGCGTCTGAAGAAGTGTTTAAATTTTTCTGAACAATCTGTAATTCACACTGTTTTGAGTTGACAGCCTATAGGAGAATCACTTGCCATTTTTTTTTTCTTTTTTTTACACGGAGATTGATTTCAGACAATTTATTTCTGTATTCTCTGAAATTCTTTTTCATTTTCGGTATAAATTTTTTCACCGTTCTCCAACGCGTGGCTAAATTTATCAGCAATATTTTTGTTTCTTTGGCGAAGTGTTCCGCAAAATTTGATGAAACTTTCGTTAGACATGGCAGTGCGACATTTTTTCGTCAAACCGAAAACCTGTCGTGGTAATCTGGCGCAGTACGTGGTGTTCCACACTCCGCGGCCTGCAGATACACACTCGTTGGTTAATTTCCCATTAATTTGCATGAGGGGAAATTGACGTTGAATAAGGAATACCGGCTCGGAAGCTTCGCAAGGATGAAGTTGGGCGGTAACCGGCCGGTCTTCTTCCTTCTCTCAAGTCTCCCGGCCCTCGTTCGTGTTCAAAATTTTCGCCAATGTCAAGATTCACTCCTTTAAAGGAGTGATCCCTTACAATATATCGGATGTAAACTTTTCTCAGACCGTGGCGAAGAAGCTGCACGGAACGGACGTCGACATGCGGATACTGAAGACCAAGAACGAGTGCGATCACGTCCAGTTTCTTATAACGGATTCCTCGACCCCGGGTGTCGTCTCGAAGCCGATGATCGCCGAACTGCAAACTTTGTCCCGCGGTAAGTGGAGATCTGCTCCTGGGCGGATTCCGCCGTCCTTTGTCAAGTTGTTTTTCATCGGTTTCTTCCCGTCTACTTTCTGCTCTTTTGCATTATACTGCACCGTCTGCACAATTTTATTCAGCAGGAAACTTTCCCGGCGAGCAATTGTTTAAAATATCCTGTTTACTCGGGGAGTTTTTGCCGCGAGCTTGCGGGCTTCGGGTAATAAAAAACTTGGCACGGCGGAACTTCTAGTCGCTCTTTTCAAAAGTTAAAAATAGGAGGGAAAATTCTGGGCGAACTGTGTGATATCCTTGCGCTTCGTTTCGCCGACTTCTCGTTTGTTTTCCCGTCGCTTTTCAAAGGCTGACGAGACGGAGACGCTGCCCCCAAAAGGCGCCAGATAAACGCCGACGCTTCGGTGTTACGATTTGAAACAATACCCACGACCGCAATTTCTGGGTAATTAGCTCCGGCTAATCTCAATTCTTGGCTTTCGCAAATTTTACTTCAATTGTAAGGCAAGACAAGCCAAAAGCACTCTCAAGCGTCGGCTGCAGAGCCGTCGGTCGAATCTTATTATCCGAGTAATCTTGTGTGCATTCAGCGAATCGTTCATAAGTGGAATAAGAGAGAGGGAATTGAGGCTTCGGGCTTTATTGTTACATTGACGTAATAGCGGGGGTAATGATAATAATAACAACAACGAGAACCTTCCACGATTTCGACGTACGTCCGACCCTCTCGCTCTTCTCCGAAACGTGAAAAACAAAGGGGACGAGAAAAATGTTTTGTTTTTCATTTCAAAGCTTCGCAACCCCGGCTGACCTGCCGCACGCCAAAATTGAGGGTAAGATAATATCAACAAACCGAGGCACCGGGCAGTTTTCTCCCCCATTTTTAAAATTAAAACGGTTTTGCATGTACGTCCGACTTTACATTTCGCGATGAAGCCCTTTCCCTCCCTCTGTATTTTTATATTTTTTTATTTTTAAATTCCTTTTGTTACACGAAATATCATTGCCGCCGGTGTAAACGCGCTGAATATCGATCGGGGAAATTTTATCGCCGCACGTTTAAACTTCCGTCCATTGAAATATTCGACGGTATATCGAACGGATACCGACTTGGCTCTGCAGGGTGATAAAATTTTTATTATACCTCCCTACAGTGACCGTAAAGGTTCCTTTTGTTGAGCCGGCGTCACTCTTCTGCAGATCTGCACTTCATCGACCCTCGATATTGTCCCTTAATGTTGCAGAGCCCAGGGTTAGTCCGGCTACTTTTTGCCGGGTATTTCCCTTTCATCTAATGTTCAACAGACAACTGACGATCGTGCAGACCGGCAGCACGATCACCCGGGTCATCCCCCAGGTTTCGACCGGTAATTGCAAGCTGAACGACATCCTGCTCACCGTAAGTCACACGCAAGTCCAACGAGTCGAATCGCTCGCTCGTTTCTTCTCGTATTTGTTTTCCAATCTCGTTTTCCCTGTTTTCTTTTTATCCACCTCGGATATTCGGGAGTGGATATTTCCGATATCTGTCAAGTCAACCGACACTCCATTACTCATCGATTCGAGTTTCTCTGGATTGACCTAAGCCCGTTCGGTCCGGGTGACGTAACGTCGCGTTTTGCTTTGTCGACGTTCTTTCACTGGTTTAAGAACTTGATCCAAAACCCGTGGAATCTATTGGGATCAGGTACTCGAGGGGTCTGAAATATTAGAAATCTGATGACGCGACGGGGATGAATGTCCGGGATTGAAAGAAATCACGGGAACCAATGAAACTTTTTGATTATACTCCAATTCTCCCGCATTTTTTTCCCCCTCGCATTCACTCTCCTCCCTTAGTCGATTCATTTTTCCAGGTCCGGCCCCACCTCGAGCTGACTTTTGAAAATATATTATCGCACATCAACACGGTGTACGTCTTGCGAACGAAAACTGGCGTGATGAAGGTCGAGGCTGCCGAGGAATTCTCGAACATGCGTCTTAAAGTGAGACTAAAACACGTTATGCTAACAGTGATTCGAGTGTTTGCACGGGGGAAACCGTTTCAGTGGAGATTGAGCGTTATAGGATTTCGGCGAATCAGTGCGAGAAACAGTCGGGAGTTCTCGCGGGTAACGAAGAGATAAAAGAGAATCGAATTCACCGCCTTGCGGCGGTCGTTTCGGGGGATGTAGAAAAATTACTGAAACGGTAACGCCGAGACGAATGCTAAATAATAAAGTCGAGTAATCGGAGTAATCGGCATTCGCTTTCGCTCGCAGGGCCAGATGCTTTACATCCCGGAAGCGGATCTGGTAACTTTCTTGTGCTACCCGAGCGTGATGAATCTCGACGATTTGACCAGGTAACAGTAATATTTATTTATCTTAGGTCATTTCTCGAGACGGCGTATGAATAAATTGTGTGTATAGAATTACGTCACCTTGTACCATACACGCGATTTGTCTCTTGCATGGCTCGTATAAAATTCCCCCAAACTTCTTCCTCCGCACGGCTTATAAGATTCTCTTCCCTTATTTTATCTTCGCGCACGCACATTTTTTTTTTTTTTTCTTCTATCATTCTTTCTTTTTCCCTCATATCTTTCACACCCGGCTCGTTCCCTCGCAGGCTTTAAATCGCCAATAAATCGCTGCGTTGCACCGAAACCGGAAGGTATAACCTTCTCCGAAACGTCCAATAAATTTTCCCGGATATCACCACATCCCGTTACGTTCATCTCTCGATTAAACACGCATCAATTAAACCCTCCTTAGTCTGATTTCACCTGGCCCTTGTTCCTCGCGTAAGCCAAATCACGCAAAGCCTTGAAATAGGCAAACGTCTGTTCATTTGAGTTACAGTCCGTTGAACCAGTCGCTGGTCTGTAATACGCTCAACTTGAAACTATATTACCTTTGCTCAATTTTCTCCAGTCTCCTCCGCAATTCAGGAATCTAGTCTTGCCCGTAAGTCGAGGTAGAAAAATTTTTTCGCCCCTTTAAATTGGTTTCACAAAAAAAAATTTTTTTTTACCACCGTATAAAATCCCTCGCGCAGCAGTAAATATATCCCGAGTGAAATTTTTTTACCATCAGTTTTGCTGGTACAAGTTGTCTGAAAATCCCTTCCACCGTCCCTTTTTTTCCACTTTATTTTTATTCCTTCACTTTTTACGTTTCTTCTTCTGCTTATATTTCGCATGAATTTCAGCTTACGAATTTGAGCGATATAAAAATGAAGGGGGCTGCCGAGAGAAAAAGGGAGGGCGAATTTGTCACGTAATATCAGGAGGGGTGGAAGTCTACGTGACGGAGTGCGATACGGTAGTGAGTGGGGCGAAAGGGGGTTGAAAATGGGAGAAAACAGCCTGACGAACCTTTTTATTGGTTCCTGGAATCTCGTCATCGCTCCCTCAAACTTTCTGCCTTTCGCGAATATCCATTTTCTCCTATATTTCTTACTTTTCGAACGAGAGAATGGCCCGCGAAGCCTCACGCGCTTATTTTACGTCTCAGCAGTCGTGAACGTAACTGTGAAGGTATTTACCTCGAGCCCCTCGCGACGCATAACTCACTCTGAGATATGTCGTTTAATTCCATTGTTTCTACGGGGTGAAGTGCCCCTCTGTCGACTCGCGAGAGCTTGTAACTCCCCTTACCTACCCCTCTTTTCCTCCCTTCCTCTCTCTCTCTCTCTCTTATACTCGTCTTCTCCTTCTCTATCGATCCCTCCTTGCAGTGCAAGAAACGCCTTTGTTTCACTCGTTTCTTTCCAGGGGGCGACTTTTAGTGCAGAAGGAAACGAGCCCCGTATCAGCCTTCGGGCTACAGCGAGAAATACTTGCCTCTGACACGCGATGTTCAGCCGATTTTCACCGCGGCGGATGTTTCAGGGCAGGAATTTCGCCCCGAGCCGAACCGTGAATTTTCATCCCTTCGATGCACGGCAAAAATTTATCGAGGACAAATCGGGCGGTTCCGACAACTTGCCCCTTTTCTTCCACCCCGTATCTTCAAATCGATTGTTTGCGGCTGCACTTTCCTACACGAACGTTTCGGCAAGCTTCTCGAACATTCTCACCCCTGATAAAGTCTCTTATCTCCCTCGGCGACCCGCGAGAAATGAAATATGCTTCGCCGGCCATGACCGGGTTTTAAGGCAAATCTCTACCCTCGAGATAGTTTTCCCTCCACTTTGTGCACCCGTTTACACTGTACAGGTTATGCACACATGTACGCTTCTTTTTTTCTCTTTCTTCCTCGCCTTTTGTCCCTACCGAGTAATTTCCCGGGCACTGGTAGTTTTCTCTGGAGGGATTTGTAATTAGTGTCTCGGTACGCAATTATTATCAAATTACCTCGCAGGTCTCGTCAAACAGACGCAATTGTTCTCATCTCATTAACCTGTGTTATACCTTAGTTTGCGTGTGTTTTCTGCATTATTCAGGTCTCTCTGAATAATTCGCGAGTCGGGGATGACTCGAGTTTCCTCAACGCCTCCTACCATCCACAAAAAAAAAAAAAAAAAAATCACCGCTTCTAAGGAAGATCATTTTTTCCAAACGACTCTGCGAACAAAAAAAGCCAGGGAACCGAACTTCGTCTTGAGACAAATTCTATATAACCACGAAGTTGAATTATCTTATTTGTTCGTCTGTTTTCATCCCAGAGCACATTGCAGTGACGCAGATCTGATTTCGTAGTAAAAGTTTCTTTTTTTGCTCCATGTTTTTTCCATCTCTCAAGTCTTTCTCCACTACGAAATGGGTCAAAGAATCGAGCGAAAAACAACGCCGTAGTCGTACCGTGAAGAATTTTTTCGTCCTCCCCCTCCATATATACCTACGTATATCAATCCTTTATGGATATTCGATGACGATTTTATCGTACCTCGACGGGACAGACAGACGCCGGTTTCACCCTAACCGTCGAACTTCACCCCTACCAAAGCGAACATTATCTCTTCACGTCTCGCGATAGTAGCTGTAGACGGTTTTTTCGATGGGTCACCCGTGCAAGTGATTTGCTCGAGAACTCGCCTTGTTCCTTTAGGCGCGGACTCTATCTCAGCGACATTCCCCTTCACGATGCGACCCGGGATCTCGTCCTGATGTCCGAGCAGTTCGAGGCCGACTACAAGCTCACCAGGAACCTCGAACTACTGACGGACAAGCTTCAGCAGACCTACCGCGAGCTGGACGGCGAGAAGCAGAAGACCGACAGGTGAGAAGTTCTCAAGGATTCGAATCGTTACATGGTTTCTCATTGCTTTCGCCCCCTTTGCGACAGGCTCCTCTACTCCGTACTTCCGATATCGGTGGCGAGCGAATTGCGCCACTCGCGACCAGTTCCGGCGAAAAAATACGACTGCGTGACGCTACTGTTCTCAGGAATCGTTGGGTTCGGTGCCTACTGCGCTGCCCACACGGATTCCAGCGGCGCGATGAAGATCGTCAACATGCTGAACCAACTCTACATCGCCTTCGACGTGCTCACGGACCCGAAGAAGAACCCAAACGTCTACAAGGTGCGATTACCACTTGTGAAAAATGCCGGCTTTATTACGGTACGGTAACTTGTTAAAATTATTGTTGCCGCGGAAACTTTCCAGCGTCCGCGATTAAAGGCAACGTGCTCTAATTGATGCATTTAACTACATACTCAGAGGAACGGATGCCGAGACCGATGTGCCGAACCAGTCGCGTTGATGCGAGACCGGCAAATTAACCACTTACTGCCAGCAACGTAACACGCGGCTGTTTCTGCCACTTGGTATTGAGGCGACCGTACCTGCGTCGATATAACTTCACTCGTCAATGGTGCTCGTGGTACTCATTCGCTGATTGGGTACAGTAATCGAAGCATGTCTCGGTTACCAATCGTCACGCGGTTGAATCGAAGGGTTCGATAGAGAAGCGGGGGGAATTATTATAAAAGGCTTCCATTCTACCGGGGTTTCATTGACATGGCAAAATTCCACGGTACTTCTCAGCGCTGTTTTCTCATTCATCCCAATCGACCTTGCACCGAAATGTGTAATAACGAAAGCTGCGACGCTCATTCCCAACCTGTTCAATGCCTCCGTCAGGTGGAGACTGTCGGTGACAAGTATATGGCAGTCAGTGGTTTGCCAGAGCCATGTCGAAGCCACGCTCGCTGCATCGCCAGGCTGGCCCTGGACATGATGGATCTGGCAGCGGACGAAGTTCAAATCGACGGGGAGCCGGTGGTGAGCATTTTCTGTTTTTATTATCATCGTTTCCAAAGCGCGGGCGGCAACCCGTTGAAATATTCATTTGGCTGTCGCTCGAAGAAGAGCCACCTCGACGATCAGATCGTTGTAGGATACGGATTTCATTTCCGTATATTTTCTTACCGCCGTCAAAGTTTCTCCTCTGGCTCCTATTTATTTGCATTACAGAAGTCTCGCCCATCGAGTTTCTGTGAATTCCGATAGATCAGAACTTGATGTATGATCGCAAGTTCCTTCGTAACCTTTACACTCAATTCATAAGGTTTTGTGCTCGATTATGATTAACGGTTATGATTTGAGGGTAGTTAAAGTTGGCTCACTGCAATAGTGGCGTCTTTCGTAGAGGTATCGACTTTTCACTTTCCTTGTCAACGTGTTTCTCAAGTTTCGCACAAAAATTCCCGTTCGCCAAAGAGAACAGGTGTTTTTTTTATCTTCAAAAACCAAGCGATTATTTCGTAGATCAGGGTTGATTGATCGGTTGACATAAAAATATAAAGGAAAAACAGTGAAAACAGTTGAATCATGAATCGGAAAGCTTCTTTGTAATTATTGTAGCGAAACTCTCAAGTCCAGAACGAAAGATTGCGAATGAGTTTTCGAGGTAAATGAAGTGTATTTTCAGAAGGCTAAAAGTCCGACGAGGGGAAAAAGGCTTTGATCAAGCAATTAAAATCTTGAATACATAACGGACGATAAGTCGGGCATCCTGCCGAGTTTAAAAGTCCGCTTGTTATTAGCAGCCCCCGCGGTAGTATAGCTGTAGCGGTAGGAGAAAAGAGCCGAATGAAAAACGATTGTTCAATTTGCAGAAAATTACAATTGGGATTCACAGCGGGGAAGTCGTCACCGGTGTAATTGGGCATCGAATGCCGAGGTACTGTCTCTTCGGTAATACCGTTAACCTGACCAGTCGGACCGAGACTACTGGGGAACCGGGAAAAATCAACGTGTCGGAGGATGCATACAGGTATGTACGACGAACATCGAATTCACTCAGCGACACTCACACCCGCTAATTGGCAGGCTTTTCCAAATCAATGAATCCAGGGCGCGGATTGTTCCGCGTGATGAATAACCACGGGTGATAATTTATTATCAAATCCCACGGTACACACGGCTCGGCGGAGTACAATAATTTATTCATAAAACTAGAGTGTTCCTGACACGATCCGCGCCTCATCTCCGCCAAACAATGCTGATCCCTCGATCAGGAATTCCAACTGTCAGTCGGCGAGCAGGTCCAGGTACTCCCGGAGGGACTGGGGTATCCTAAGTTCCTTAATCCCGTGGGGGAGGGCCCAGTTGTCGAAGAGCGACTGTCGCACCCGGCATCTGCAAAGGTGTTTCAGCTCGGGTGGAGAGACGCCGCTTCGTTCGGGGGGCACCAGATTACTCTCGACGAATTTCGGGTATTGATCGTAGAGCGGAACCGTCTCCACCCCGCTTCGATCGGCGATGTGACTCGGGGTGTTGACCCTGACCAGAGGTACCGTCCGCAGAAGCACCCTCAGACAGGCGACCAGCTGAGGCGGATATTGACCGGGCTCCACTTCCAGCTCCGAGAATTTGTTCAGGACCATTTCCAGCGGGGACGGTGATAATCCGTCGGCGAAACTCGACGCTCCGTACCTGAGGAGAAGCAGCAAAATGTCCGGACTTCCGAGCTGGATGACCACCCGGATGGGGATAGCCTGCCCGTAGGACTCCATTGGGACGTCGACGAAACGGCACTTGCCGGTGGAAGCTGGGCTCGAGTAGAGGAGCCGGCCGGAGTTGGCGTGATCCATGAAGTAGATCAAGGCCCTGATGTTCTCTTCGCGGTCCTCGAAGTCGCTCTTCCACCCCGACAGAAAGTGCGTCACTCTGGTGCCGAATATCGCCCCGACGAATATCCTCTCGAAGGTCTTTTCGCAGTAGAATATGTCGTTCAGCAACCGCGAGACTATCTCGTTGTTACGTAGCTCCCAGTCGAAGCACAGCTTCATCGCTACGTACAAGACGTTGTGGAACTTCCCGAGAAGACAGATCGACCCGTTTTCCACCAGCGTCAGGTTGTGGTAACGCAACGCCGCCAGCACCGCCCTCTCGCACACTTCCGTGTTCTCCAGCTCCTCACCTGGAGCAATACGGGTTCTTTGAAGCGGGTTTGGAGGAACCGAGAGTGAGCGCGTTTTTATTTTTCGGTGGGTTGAGAGGAACACGACGGCTAATGCGGGGGATTCTTACTTTGCGTATTTCTTTTTTCCTTTCTTTTACTTACCTTTGGCACAGCCTTGGATAATTGCAGTAAAGTAATTGACTAAGGCACGTCTTTTGTACCGGGATAAAAGGCTGCTGCGTTCCATTTCGGAGAATATTTGATCAAAGTAACAGTCGATCACCACCTCCATTATATTTTGCCCGGGGTCTGAACGTCGGAATGAGATAAAAATCAGCGAATTGTAAATCAACGGAGTCGGACCGACGAGTATTTATGAAAAAAAAAACGTGGTTGACACGACGGAGGCCAGCGTGATTTTGCCGAGGGAACGTCTGTCCGTGGAAGAGTGAAAAGCTGCGTAAATTCGATTATACTTAGGGGTGCATTTAGCCGGCTTCACGGCTGCAGTTCTCGCTCGCTCATCGTATTAGGTACGAGACTCGATATCACGTGACTCTCGCTTTCCGCGTATCCCCGTTGAGAATGTATACGTACCATTCTGTTTACCGTTTCTCATTTATTTTAGTCGAGTGTTTTACGAAAAGGAAAATTATATTTTCACATTTAATTTTCATCCGAGTAGTAAAACGAATGTTTAGCTACTGAGCGTGAAAGAAACGTTGAAAAAAAAAGGAACAACATTGATACGGTTACGGCGTAAAACGTTGTGGAAAATATTTTTTCCCGAACTAATTATAGGAGGCTTTGATCTCGTTGTAATTAACCAGCTCACCGAGCGAGGGCCGTTAATTAAATACCTGCTGGCAATCTTGCATCGCTCAAGAGTTTGAGAAACGTTAAACGATGGAGCTGGGCTACCACATTACCTGCAATAACGAATAACAAGTTGTACAGATCGAAACTGCGTCTGTGCAGTGGATGGATATAGCACGCATCGTCAGGTGCAGGCGATGAAGATATTTTTTACGTGCCAAATGAGTATGAACATATCGAATCCGGGAGTCGATGATATCACGGACGGTGAAGATTTACAGCATTAACAGACAAACCTCGAAATGTCATAAGAATAACGACTATACTAATGACTTTTATTGCCAACGTTCCAGACTCGTTCTAGATTATCATCGTTGTTATGAAGTTTATCAGAGCGAGTCGCGTTATGAATATGTATCGATGATTTCTGACAGAAGATACGTATCATCTCTCTGGTCACATGTAACGTCTAGATTAGATCCGTCGAATCAGTCCCGTTGAAGTGCTTGGAGTGCCTACTTGTGATCCGCGTAATGGACAGTCAGACTCGGCGATAATCAAGCGGCTCGCGACGTCACGCAAGAGCACCTTGGAGTCACAATTACTGTCTGACGAGCCCGTGCCAGGAGAGATGAATACGGTTCGTTAAGGTTTGGGAACCGGCTGCGCCGGAAATTGGTCGAGCCTCTGGCATTTCGTTTCATAAATTGACCAGCAGCAGCTGTACTCTGCATGGTGTGCGCTGCGTCAGATTTAAGTTTCGGAAAGAGGTGCAGGTACCTGTATGGAGGTAGCGAGTATTTCGAACTTTGGATCGTGGTCGAAACGGTGGCTTTCTTATCGGCTTACTTTGTTCCAGATACCTTTGCATGCCGGAGAACCAGGACCCGCAATTTCTTTTGGAATACCGTGGGCCAGTCACCATGAAGGGGAAGTCGGAGCCAATGAACGTCTGGTTTCTCACCAGAGAAAGGGAGCTCGCTGCGTAACTTATGTCTTCAAGGAAAAACGTGTATACCTGTACTCGCTCACGTCATTATTTATTCATTACCGAAAAATTCTCTCAATAGCAATAACGACACGAGTTAACGACCTACATATACATACACACATGAATATAAATTATACAAATACACTTATACAAGATAACTGATGGGTAGGCCTGATAGTAAAATGTAATGATAATGTATACAAATAAATATCGCTGTTAACTATAGTTGCAATAACCGCGTTGGCGCTAAATTGAAAAATTTCAACCAAAGATCGTCGTAATGTCAAGTTTAGGCCGCGCCGATACGCGCCGACATGCGACAGCTAAATGCCTGTAAGTTGAAAATTTTCAACGTCTCAATTAAGATCACTCTGTCTCTTGCGAGCAAGAATCTAAGCGTACCTACTTGGTAATCTCTATTCTTAATGCAAATCAGGAAAGCCTTGTAATACTATTGTTGTTATCGTATTATTATCATCGTCGTTATATTCAAGCGGCGATCAGTAGCTCGCAAATTGCTGTTGCTGTTGCCGCTGTGCTGAAATCACTATACTCACCGTCAGCGACAATTGAAACTACTAAGAAGTCGAGAGAAACGATGACTACGACAACGAGGGGGAGGAGAGGTTCGCACAGCTTTCTTTCTTTCCACGACCGGATTCTGATGAGCCAGCGAAAATTAACGATTCGTCGTGAGTCTTCGATTCGTTTCTCGCTGCTGCTGCATGCAAGACTGAAGTATATACACTACGAAAATTCATCACACGGATCAATGGTTGCTTTTGATCAATTCTTGGATGGACAAGGTTTTAAGAATATCGCATCACTGCACTGAACTCCAAACGTTTTGAGATTCTCTGGCTTGTCGGCCGAACGTGAATCGACATACATGAAATCAGGGAAAGGAGGAGCGAGTAAGTCAGTCAGAAAGTAACTAACAATTAAGTAAGTTTAAGAGCCAAGAGTCAAGTCTGGTCTGGCCCATGAATAAAAAGGTGCAAACATCGTACAGACGACGGTGCAAAATAACCAACGAAAGGAGTGCAGCTCAGGAAATTGAACGATGTGTACCGAGCATACGTAGCTGCACAGTTGAAAAGGATATCAAGAATGCAGAGTCAGAGAGAGAGAGAGAAGGCTGACTGCAGCTTGTGCCCCGCAAGAGAGGAAAAAATAATGATGATTCAAAAAGAGCCGAGGCATGGTGAAAAGGAGAGAAAAAAAGGAGGAACAAACACGACGTACCCACTCGATGCAGGAATGCGGAGAGCTGAGGGAGTGTAACGGAACCTGTTCTAGTCGTATTCTTCCTCTTCCGTGTCTCCGTCCGTGGGCAAGGTCAACATAACGAACCCGCTCTACGATTTCATACGATCGGACCACAGGTGTCTGCGCTCGACGTGCTCGATGACTTGGAAGGCGCTGCGTCTCCGTTGAGTGGGAGTTAAGGACGAATGCTGATGCGAAAGGACGAGGTCCGCCTACCTGAGCGCCGATTTCGGCAGGTATACAGGTAACGCGGATATCGGCGTCCCGTCCATGGAGGTTCATTTAAACGACAAACCGGAGGAGACTGTGCTCGGCGAGTCGTCAGAGGACGCCACGGCCTTCTTACCGGACCGAGAACCCGCTTCGAAACCAGCCAAGGCAAAGGCGAAGGAAGGAGAACCACGGGCCACAGTCACGAGGATCGAATCGACTCGACTCGACTCGACTGGGTTCCCCACCCGAGAAATAAGGCTATTGGAGAAGGAGTGAATCGCGGGCCGACCGCACTCTCCGGTAACAGTTTACGGACAACCGGTAGAGCCGAGCGTTCTCTCAGTGTCTTGGGTTCTACCTTGCTTTTTGCGACGCGTCAATATATACACACATATATATATATACATAGATTTTTTTTCTCACGGCCGATCGGAGTATCGCGAACGGGAGTAAATCCTCGAGGATTATCTAGATTGCGTCGAAGTCAAAGTGCCGTTTCCACTTAGTGATCGTTATCTCGCCTTGAACGAGTAGCCGATATCATCGAATGGATCCGGCGAGTCGGTACAGCGGTATATCGGCGCAGGTAATAACGATGTGAAGATAAGAAACAGAGCGACAGAGAGAGAGAGAGAGAGAGATAGCAGGTGATACGCAATCCGTGGACCGGGTCGTGGAGCCCAAGAGCGACAGACCTTTTCGCCACTCGGGTATTAAATGGACGAGGTGAACGGAATGACCGTCTCTCCGGCACTGCCACCCAAGGAACGGAGCTGCAAGGTAACCGGGCAAGATGCGCGCCAGACGACAATCTCGATCCAGACTATCCAGAGCCTCTCCCTCCCCGTGGTGCCGGTCGGCGGCGGTCCGACTTCCGAGGCCGGAGCAACGGTATTTGTCGGTGGCACAGTGCCACCAACCTCGGCATCGTCGGCCTGGCGAGTACCGGTGGTGCAGAAGTCGAACGGTTATCAGTCGCTCCAGCAACACTCCTCGCAGCACCATCAGCAGTCCTCCCAGCCTGCCCACGTTGTCAAGATCCGTATAAACCCGGACGACTCGGCTGGCAAGGTCGTCTCTACGGTGCGGGTCACTCTGGACGACGAGAAGGTGTACGAAAACGGTAGCGGAAGCGGTAACAAGAACAACAACAACAACAACAACAACAACGAAAAGCACAACAACCACAACAACAACAACAACAACAACAACGAAGGGGAGGAGGAGGAGGAGGCGGAAGGGAAGGACAGCGACAAGAGTAAAAACAACAAGAATACAAACAATACGATACACAACGCGGACGGCGCGAAGGTGCAGAGTGCGGGTGGCGTGGTGAACGGTATCGCGAGTGACCGTGGTTGTGTCCGAATAAGTGTCGGTAGCAACGAGGCGGACATTAATCGGGAGGACATGATAGTACAGCGCGAAGTTCCTGGCGCGTTGAGCTCGTCGGCCGGGAACAGATCCAGTTCCTGTTTCTACTACAGCACGTTTCAGGGCTCGATCGGGACGATGGTGATGTCGAGCGGACAGTGCTCGCCGAGCGATACCTTGGACAGCGGGACCTGCAGCGATCTTGACGGAACGCCGCCGCCCTTGCCGAAGAAGAAGAACGCGAGCACCGTTATCCTGGGAAGCGGGCAGCACAACAGGACCGGGAGCCTGACCAGCAGCGGGGCCGAGATCGACAGCGATGACAACGAGAGCAACGTCAGCTGCGATTCGCTGAACAGCAGCGAGCTGAACGCGGGCGCCGACGAGCTCGGTACCAAACCGAAGGAGCCCGACGAAGCTCGCAATCTCGCCGTCAAGGTGGCACCGATATCCGTCAAACCGCCGGAGCCCGCGTCGCCCGATAACGACGCTGCTCTCAGTCAAAAATCGAGCCTCGACCGCGCTCCGTCACCCGCGACATCATCGATCGGGACCGGCTCCGTCTCCTCGAAGACGTCGAGCACCCCTCGCGTACGGAGCCCCGACGGCCAAGAGCCGATCCGGCGCTCACCGCCGGTGGTCAAGGAGTGCGCCTACGAGGACAAGAAGATGGAACGCATGCGAATGCAGGACGAAACTGCCGCGGCCGAGTTCTACGCCAACTTCAACCGCGGGAACGGGACCAAGTACCTCTACGACGACGACAGGTTCTACAAGTTCCACGTAAGCGAGAACCTCGAGGAGGCCAGGGACGTCGCCGCGGCCGCTGCCGCTGCCCTCGCCGACCCCGGGAGCGACGAGTTCTTCGCCGGGTACAAGATGCTCGACCGCGAGGCCATCCGCAGCGCGCGAGGCACCGTTCGGGGCGTCAAGAACAGGGTGCGAGCCGGCATCGCGACCTTCCTCCAGCAGCCAGCTACCAAGGTGTGTATGCGTCGTCCTTGCCTCGGGTTTCGACCATCTTTTCGCGAGTCTCCGCAGCTCCGCGGCCGGGTAACGGTAGTCCGGTAACGCGTTGCGAGTCGTCCTTGTCCTGCGGCGGTCCGAGCTCGTTGGTCCTGGACGTGGCGCTTCTTCCTCGGTAAATTTCGCCCCGGGCCACGGAGTTCGTTGATCGGTCGCGAGGCGAGCCGTCGACGAGTCACCTTTCTCCAAACTGATTGCAAACGGGCTGAGAGCCACTGTTCGGTACCTGTTTCGGGACCGGCTCATCGTCTTACCGATTTTTTTTTATTCCTCGTTCCTTCTGCTTCTCCTTCTTCTTCCTCTTTTTCGTTTTTCTCGAAAATTTTATTTTTGCACACGCGCGAATACCGCCTTACGTATCGAAGCTGACGACTCATCGGCCCCGGGCCTTCGCTACGTGGTCTTGAAATTATTATCGTCATCATCACCGTCGTCTTTTCGTTGTTTTTATCCCTCTCTTCTCTCATTCGGTTTTTCTCACTCGCGAATACAAAGCCTTTCTCCCCCACCGTTCGCCGTTGACAGACGCATTCTTACAGTACCGTCTCTTCGGCGAGTTTTAGCCTCGAGGTTTTATTTCTGTACGGTGTTCGTCAACCCTTGGAGAAAAGTTTTGGTCCATTCACGTTGAAACTTTTCCCGAAAATCCGCTTTCCTGAAGACGAACTAGGACGTATTATTACATCGCGATTCACAGGCAACCGAAACCTCGCTAGCCTCCGGCGATCGTAGGTAAACCCAGGGTACATGACTAATCTCATATCCTCTCCGTCGCCTCGGGGGCGGAGAGGCAGGTACCAATAACAACGCGGTTGACAGCTGGCCACGTCACGTATTGAACGCGCGTACATAGGAGCGTGTCAATTTCGTACACGGGAAATAAAAACACTCCAAGTAATATATAAACAACAATATGCCATTTTGCAGGCAACGAATCGACGAACGGATCGAACCGTGCAACTCGAGGCGCGGAGCGGAGGAATTTCGCTTTGTGCGGACAACGTGTCGACGTAAACCGTAACTACATAACGGTGTAATTAATTGATAGAAAGTGCATGCGCCGATGGTATAAGACCGCGAAGCGTGCCAGATAGTCGACGCGGTACCGGTGCACGGGCCGATAAGATAACCGGGAACCGGGGTAACAGCGATTTCGATCAGGTATCAGACACGATGCGAGTGTGTGAAACCGTTGCGGAGGAACGGCGCAAGCCAGTGCGCGTCTACGGAAATCGTTTTGCAAGTGCGACACGTTCGCCTGCTATAATAGCAGAGGCGCTCTTCGCTGTTCGACACTTTTCTAATAGCCTCGCCTAGCGTTACCGTTCCGTGGCACGATTCAGTCAATCAGGAAGGACCCACCGTCGACGGAAACGGCGAGCCCCGAATTCCCCAAGTTATCGGAGTCGACGGCCGTTAGTCGGTCGGAATGGACGAGGCGATAGCCCGCGACATTCCACTTGAGAGAAACTTTCGCCCAAGTTACGCGTACCTACCTGAAACTTTTTACTCGGCCTAACGTGATCTGCTGCTGCTGCTGCTGCTGCTGCTGCACTGCCGTAAAAGTATGCGAGTTCACAGACGGGATTTTATCTTGTTGAAAATGTCGCGAAACAAACTTCGGAAAAAATAAACAGTCGGATTCAATACGGTGGCGTATTTTCGTCCATTGTTCTCGACGAAGGATAGACCGAACCGAGGACTCGGATATTTTTTACGAATTCCACGGGCGTCTCGAAGGATTTTCCCCACCTTATACCATCTTTTCTTTCCAAGTTCTATCACGTCGCAGAGCTCGGGGTCTCTACAGGTTCTTCGAGACATCGCAGAGGCGAAGTAAAAGCTGTTTTATGCGGAATCTGATTAACCGTTGCCCAGAAAGTTGCGGCTTTGCAGTGCGAGATCTCTTATGTAGTTTCTAATTGATCGGAAGATCTTACGCCTCCGAAAAAGACTGAGAGAGAAAATAAAAAAAAAGTCATTTTTAATAAGCTTGTCCACTTTCATTTGACAACGAGATTAACAATAAATTGATAAACGATGCACCACTTTACCGCAGGCTGGAAAAATTCTTCTAGTCGAATGAATTGGTTTGGTCGAGATTTTTAATGAAAAAAAAAACCACAAAAAATATGAAAAATGCTCTCACGATGCGCATTAAATTACTTATTGTTAATGGTATTCAAGCCACTGCGTCTAGACACCCTAGGTCTTCGAAGCTATTTTCGCGCTCGTATATTGCGGTTTCGGTTTTTTAAAACATAAATATACACTTAGTTGCGCCCGCTGCAGCCCCATTAAACACCTATCACGGGATGAAACTACGGCGCATCGCGTAAAAAGTCCACCCGATATTCTCCGCCTGATTTCAGTTTGATCAAGAGAGGCTCAAACATTCCACTCGCAGTCTCTTATAGTCGGCCTCTTCAGAGTCACGTTATAGGCATTATCGATGTTTTCGCTGGATGGCGCAACCTATTCAGACCCAGCCAATGCTATTCCAACAACAATCCTGAATCCCCGAGCCTGGACCGTCTTCCGGGTTCTCCGGCCGCAAGGTTGTCGCGGACTTTACAATCTGAACGGTCGATCTTCCCGCCTGACGATTCCAAAGAAGGAGTCGTCGTGCAAGCGCCGTTCGTTACTCGCCGTAACCACGAATGGTAAATTTATTCACGTGTTTATTCAATTAAACCTCTCCGAATAACTTCTGATTAATTATCCCGAGTTGCGACGAGTAACGCGCGATGTCGGTCACAATTAAAACGGAGGCTGGCTGGAGCCGGCGTACGATTCGACGTTTCAAAAAAATTTCACAATTTTCGCCTCTCATCTGGCCGATAAATTTTGGGCAAGGTCGGGCGGCCGGGTGCGCGTTTATTTAAATATTCTCTTTGCAATTTGGCGGCTGAATTATATTGCCCAATGCCAAAGTCCCGATCTCGGGACTTTTTTTAAATTTCTTTATTTTTCTTTTTCTTTATACTTCTCTGGCGAATTTGTCGGAGAGAATCAGGAGTGGGAGAAGACTTCGTGATGTTGAACCGCGTGACTGGGCGTTCATCTCATTCAAGGAATTCATCAAGGATCTCATAGTCGTAGTGTGTTGAACAAAGCGTGCCGGATGTCGGCAACCGGATATCGCTCGCTTCTCGCTCTGGCTTCTCGATTTCCTTCGTCGAGAAAAGAAAAGCTGGCGAGAAAAATACAGGGACAAAATATCGCCGACGACTACTCGGGCATTACATGCCAGAGGCTGGATATTCGATAACCCATGAAAGAAAGTTTTTACAACAGCAAAGTAGCCGTGAGGAATCCGCGAATGTTGACAAAAGTTTCACTAAATTCTCATAAATCTTTGCCGGCCCCTGCAACGCGACGTAATATCTGAATATGTGTGCGCTCGCGATATTTGTCAAGATGTCATACGCATATTTGACGTTCCCAACGCTGGGCCGCCAAGGCTTGAAGAGCGAAATTTTGTAACCGCGTGAGAGATGACGTTACGCACGTTTTTGTAGCCAGCTCCTAGGCGTCGAAGTGCACACAAATCTCTTATGAAATTTTGAAATCCCGAGAGATGAAATAATCGATGAAAGGGATTGCCAATAAAACCGCTGCGCAATACTTGTCGCGATATTTGCATTTAGAAGTGTTTCACTCCTACTCTGAAGTATATAAATAATTATGGATATACGTGTATCTACATACCTATATATGTATATACATATATGTATGTGTATACGCGTACCGCGCATAAAGGAGGTGGAAAAATATTTGGACCAAACGAAACTTGACAGAAATTAATCGACGTCGTTCGTGTTTAATTTCGTTTGCCGGACGATTAATTATCGTTTTATGAAAAATAGGAGCCACGGCGTCGGGAGGCTTGTTATTCACCAACGTAAATAAGATTAATCCAACTTTTGTCAAACGTAGAGTTGTTGGGGGAGCAGGATGTAGACTTTTTACCCACAGAGGGTGACGTGAGTAATCGGCTTGTACGAATAGTTGTTATAAATTGGACGGAATATCATACTGGAACAAAACAATCAGTTGAAACGTACGTTCAGGCAAACATTGCTGAATTTCGAAAGTCGAAGAATGGATCCGCTCGTTAGATTTAATTGCCGTAAACGGTTTCTTTGAAAACTCGGTCTTTAGTCTAAGGAAAAAAGTAAGTGATGGGAATGAAGATCTAGACTCGTCGAAACTCATTTCGGTCTATCGATCTCCGCGGCAGTCAATCGACACGGTTGTGTAAAACTCGAGAAATTACAATTTTTTAACGATATGAATCGGTTCTCTTGAGCTTCCAGATTAATGGGTAATCCAATCGCAGTTCAAAGCCTTATAAATTTTTCACAAAAGAATTACAACACACGTACGTGCACGCTGCACACGAACAGCGATGGTTCGGTCACAATTTTTCTCTACACGCTTCATAATCCCGAAAGCATCGTCGACCTTTTTTATCCCACTCTAAAAATGGTGTCTGATCAAATATTCTCGACAAGAGCGGCGGTAGTTTTCATTTTTCCAATTCGTCGAGGTTCACTCGCGGTGTGGACGTAGCCGTTTAGCAAAGATGCGAATAGGACGGGAAGGAGAACCTTGACACTTGTTCTGAAAACGGAAACCCGCCCGTCTCAAGAACTTTCTACGGTGAGGTTAACAGGTTCCTCGTTTGATAGGCGCGTGATACAAAGTTTCTTGACCTCGTAACGCCGCGTGTCGAGTCGCATTTGAGGCTCCCGATCATCGGGGGCGAGAAACCGGGTAGGAATTTGAATTTCCGCGCCACGATGGGCGAGGACGACCCTAACCGGTCAGTTTGAAACAGCCATCGTCGACCCGGTGAATTTTCCACTGGAAGAAAACCCGGCTGCGGCACTGTCCGAATCAGCCGGAGGACACAGATCGAGGGGGAAAGAGAAAGCAGGTCAAAGAGCCGACGAGCGGCGACAGCAGCGGAGGCAGCAGCAGCAGCAAATCCAGCAGACTTCTCTCTCCGATCCTTACCTGCCGATTCCATCCGCGCCTACTTCTTCTTCTCCTTGCAGATGCGAAACGCGACATTCAGTCACATTCGGCCAGAGAGGAGGAGTCAGTCTTCCACAGGATCGTTTTTGCAGACCGATATAGTGCAAAGTCTCGTCTGGAATACGAAAAAGGAAGAAACAAAGCCGCGATTTTATCCTAATTTTTTCCAACATCATCAGTGGCGGAAAATCGGCTCGTTATCCCCGAAGATTAGGGTCTGCAAAAAGTATTCAACAAAGTAGAAATCCCTCGGGTAATTCACGCTCGCGTTGATCACGCACATCTCGCGGATAGTGTATACATAATGTAAGATGGAGACGGTGTATAATGTAATGACTCCTCTCACACGCGCTTACAAATCGGCGCTACCATGATGAAGAACAAGACCCTGCGGAGCGAGGCGCTTGTTTCAGCGACTACGCACGATCCTTCTCCTTTTTTACACTCGTCGGTTAATGAAAGAGTTTCAAGTGCCGCGGCTCGTGCTCTATCCGCGAGCTTAGTTAGTGAGTATATTACACGAAACACGGGCCACACAAACTCCTGCGCAAGTACGTTGTTTGTAATTATAAAAAGGTTGCTCAATTTTCGATTGCGTCAGTCCAAGTGGGTCGCGCAACGGGCAGCTCGTATCTCCTTCGGAATTTTGCCTTTTTTCTCTCTCTCTCTCTCTCTCCTCCTCCGTTTTGCTTCAATTTTATTGCCTCTTGTTAATAAACCTATTTAATCGAGTCCTCTATTTCTCTCAGATGATTTTCGAAGGAGTCCAAGATGACACTCGATTCCTATTATCATCTTTCTTCCCATTTGTAATCGGTTCACCATCATCCAGGAACGTTCGATCTTAAATTAAATAAAAATATCCCTGCAGAAAGTGAAGCCTACTACAACACAGTCGTGATCACGTAGGTAGCACGTCCTATATATGTTATATACATATGTGTAGAAGCGAGTTTATTAGTTTTTGCGAGGAATTCAATCTGAAAGTTTTGGAACTTGGTACGTATATAATACATAGGTATACATACGTGCTCACACGCAAAGGCACACGCGCGCATTTATCCGTGACTGGAATATCGCGTCGTCGGTGCGGAGGCTTTGTTATTTTTTCTATCTTTTTTCACTTTTCGGTTTGTTTGCTCCATTTCATTCCAGCAGTTTTTCTAAGTCGCGACGCCTCTAGCCACGACCAGTTAGACCCAGCGTATTTTACATACGGCTCGGCGTAATGATCCACGCGCGTGTGCGTGACTTTATACGCGTTACAGGCACGAGAAACGGATTATAGGCATAGACATATAGGCATTTGGACGGACGGTGTGCCGCACAGGTGAGAGTCGGGGACCTTAATAATTCCGGGTCTACCCCACCCGAATTTTGACATGTAACGAAATTGGGTCTAATTGGCAGATATTTGAGCGGGTCGTTAGAGTTTCTCTCGACGGGTCGCGTACGTATAGCCGAGTTTCAGATTTCTGTGCAGCGTTCAAGCCGCGCGGTGAAAAGGCGCATATCTCTTGCATGTGTACAGACAGAAATTGAACCTTGGCCTCGTTGATCGGTTTAGTATGCAGGGTGAATGAGTAGGATCGTTGGTTTGTTCACTTTGTACTTACCTTTTCTTTTTCATTTTTTTCCTCCTCAATGCACCCTAATTGACCGCGTTCGAGTTTCGATCGATCGTGTAAAATTTTCCCAATCGCTCTCTCGATTTCGATACCCGGCACCCATGATACAGCTGATTAATGTTACGATTTCTACTTCCGCAGAATATATCGACGGCATGGATTCGGCGCCGGTTCGAACGCGTGATATCGTAAGATCGTCGTGCAATCGAGGCCGCGGCCGTGTCTCGTTGTGAAATATTCAAACCGCAATATCGTATATGAGGTATTATAATCCCGGGTATATATGAAATCCGCGGAATCGCCGATGCATGTTGCCCGACTCTTAACTCGAGCCCGCTCCGGGCTGCAAGCCGGGTAAAGAGGAAAGTCATATGATCCGTGAAATTAACTCCCGACGATCGTGGTTCTTTTTCTACTTTTCTACTTCGCACACCGATCATAACTTTTAATACGAATTTAAATATCAGCTCAGCAGCTGCGTTTAATTGGAATGATCTGTCGCTCGTGAACGTTATTATAATGAGGTGTAAAAGCAGAGCAAGAGGCGGTAAAGTACGTACCCAGCTAATCTAACAACTCTCGATAAAGGTGCCAATTTGAACGGTGTTACCAGGAAGAGTGATCGCATGTTGTAGGGATTTTCAGAACGAACGACCAGAATCGTGTCCTTTTCTCCCCTTCCGCGATCCTTATTCTGATAAAATATCACCTGCCCCAGTACGCGGTAGCTTGTTACAGTGCGACGCGTACCTTGTAAATAAAGTGGAGCCTTTGTGGGATCGGGAACGCGTGCGGAAATATGCGACGTTCGCAAAAGACCCGGCAGATGGAGAGTACAACGGAGGCTGTGGCGGAAGGGAATGACATGGAACGGAGACGTCGTTTCCGGAGCTTGCGGAACAGAGATTGGGTAAAAGGGTCGCGAAAGAAGCTTTGTTTCAAATCTGCTTCGTGTCTCTCTCATAACTCTCCGGGTGCAATTAGCGAATGCCCTTTCATCCCTCCTCTCGCACAGTTGGACCAGATGTCGCGGTCGCCACGGGCGCAATCGATACCTACGAAGCTTGGCTGGTATTATGCCAACCGACACGTTCCCGGCTACGTGGACGCACCACCGCATTGATTCGCGAAGGGTGCAGGAAACGAGGGGAGGAATTCTGCATGGCTATCCGGCAAGCGTAACCTTCGCGTGACGTCACGAATTACGCGCAGCGTCTCGACGCATTGATTAGTCTCATTGTCACAGCCGGGTTACGCGTACGTAATAATGCAGGAAGAAGGAAAAAGAAGAAGCGTTAGAGAAATGAAAGCATTGCGAAAGCGCCTGATCGTCAAACGGTGTTGCGTGTATCAGTTTTACCATTTCGTTGTGCGGCACCGTCGGGATAAGCTCCTCAACTTTATCGAAAGGTCAACGCTGTGCGTAACTTTGCTATTCGCGGCCAGGGAAATGCAAGTGCCACGTGATCTGCAGAGATTTCAAAGTCGTGGTCGTTCCAATAACGTGCAGACAATCAACAGATGTCAATCTCACCGTTTCCAAAATTGTACCGCATCGGCGAACCTTCTGATATTCCAGACCACATTTCGTTTCTTACTTTTACATATAATTTCCATACTTCTTAGCTTCTGAATTCCCTTCTGAATTCTAGTGCCTCGATTAGTTCACCAAATGTTTAAGCTCTTCCAGTTTTGTGCACTTGTATTGCCAATCAATCAATCTTACGGAAAAAGTGATCCTGAATTTTGGAGAGAGGAGAACGAAGAGGTCGAGAAACAAGAAAAGGAAAGTGGGGATTTCTCTTCTGGAACTCGACTAAACTTCTAAAATATCTTAGGGTTTTCACCAGTTGCGCCGTGGGTGAGATTCTTGCAGGGCATAACAGCTCGGCAGCGGGTGAGATTGTCGTAGATGATGACGTCTCATATTCGACGACCTTATAATTACACGAGAATTGCATCAGGTCGTTACGATACTCCTTTTACTTAATTACACGGCACCGACCCACAATGGGTATTATGAAAAAGACAATTCATGCCATATTGCGCACATCGCGGGTCCTGACAGCCGCATCGCACTATACCACACCTCTCGTAGGAAGCGAAGGCCAGCCGTCCGCGATGAACACTGATCAACTCCGAAACGATCGGTGATCGCAATTTGATGGGACGAGGTGAGATCGAGGCGGATACATCGGGTCGGAAGATGCGATTCGAAGCCGATCTAGAAGCGCAAGGTCAAGATATCGATGTTCCATCCGATTCTCGAAAACAGAGCCGCCGCTTTTTTGAGTCGTTTAAAAAGATTGTCACGACCAGTACCCACTTCTCTGGTGGTAATTACCCGTCTCACCAGGGAACGCGGAACGCCAGTTCCAGCTGCGAGGCCAAAAGGCGATTTAGGTAGTCGCGGAAAACTCCCGATGATTATTGTTCGACTGAGAACCTCCAAGAGGCGGTGGAATCAATCATAATTCCGAATAATTGAAGGGGGTTCCGTGCCTGGTTTAGCGGGCAGCAACGGGGCTGAATCGGACTCATTACAAAAGGGTGTGAAACGCTAACGGCAGACGATGGTGGACACATTGTGGCGTACCGCTAAGTAGCAGCGTTGAATTCCGGTCAGTGGGCAACCTGATCTGCCGTAGCATTACCCCAGTTGGTTGCGACGGAGAAATCGACTCCTGCAGTCGACGCGCAGCGATGCTCGATCTCGGTTTGTTGGCGTCGTTTAACGAAATCGATTTGTTGCTCGGATCACTCGAGAGCAGTTAGTAACCACGGGCCGTCTCGATGCTTACCCTAAGAATTTTCCAAGTGATTCGTCAGAAACCCGCGGAGGTGACCGACAGCTTCGTAACGTTCCCACGTATCGTCGGGCAGATTGTCATCCGATAAACGTGACGACTCGCTATTACTCAGCAGCTTTATTTGATAACGCACTCGCATGACTAAGAAGTGCACAATCAGCCTCCAAGCGGTGTGGATTACGGCGTTATCACGAGGAAAACGGATTGTTTTTGTTCCAATGATAGCTCCGTGGTTTGAATTCGACGATGAGGCTGCCGGCCACTTGTTGTCTCTTATCTCTGCACTCGGGATTTTTCCGTTATCGTCACCGCGTTTCCGATTCTCACTGCAAATTACGAGTGATCAAGTTTTAGGCAGTCCCGTAGAAAGTCCTAGACTCATCTGGCCTCAAGCCGGTAGACTATTTACCGGAACTGCCTGCCTTTCCCGTAACCATTTTACGGTTAAGGGGGCGGCCAACGTGTCTCAGGATAACCACCATAAACGGAGGATCGTCGGCGATGAGCGTTTTCGAAAGCTCGCCAGGCTATCCGTTTGTAATTAGTTCCAGTTATTCTGCACCGTCGCGGGAAGATGGAGGGGGGTGGGAATAAAGGGCGTTGCACAATTATCGGTGTACGTCACGTTAATAAAAGTGTGTAATTTTCGGGCACTTCCTACGATTAGGCGGGCAAGTCGCCGGTCATTGTGCAGCCAACCGTCTACTTCGATTCGCGTCATTTTTAAACGATCATCCATCAGTCAGCCTATTACGTTGTACCTCAATCCGAATTTCAAATTCTGAGGTAAAATTGCGTGCGGCGCTAGGTTTTCCTGAGTTTTCAAGAATCTCGGTTCGTTCTCCATAAATTTACGATGCTCTTTGTCCGGTAATTTTCCGGTGTACACGTTGTACGTATAACCTACCTACCTACTCGTCGAACGGTAATTCGAGAAGTCTCCAATTTTCGAAACAAATGCCGTATCCAATTTTCCACTCGCATTTTCTCTCGTTCTCTTTCCACTTGAATCTCTCACCTCGTTAAACCTTATACACCGTGATATAGGTATACGGATACGGAAAATTTAACGGCCTGTAATTCTAAACCATTGGAAAGCTCCGCCGAGAATTTCGAGAAGCTCTTCGCTTATTCGATCCCGTTACGGTTTGAACCCCCCTGAATTTCGAGAAAATCATCGTACTTGCGTAGAGTTTTGTTAATCCGCTTCCTTTCCCAGAATTCCGTCCTGCTGTAAAAACCATTTCCAAGAAAACCCTCGACAAAGGATCCAGCAGCGACGACACTCCAACTTCTTCATGTTTCACGAATCGCTGCCGATGATCAATGCGATAAGAATCAACCACCGAATATCCTCACCCTCTCGATAAATTGACTGCACAAGTTTTTTCTTTCTTGTATCACTTCATCCTATCTTATTCACGCATTACGGCATATTTGACCGTAAAGCCTGCGGACCAGAGGCCCAGTTTGCGAAGAGACTTCAAGAATAGCCTTGCGGTGCCCGAAGGTCTACCGTAGATATGAATCAATCCGCGTTCTGAGAAACCGTTATCGCGCACCGAGTACCCACTGTGTCAGTCGTAATCGAGCGTATAGACAGGCACACGAGGAACGAGAGACAGTTATGAAAATCGCTCTGCGGTTGTAAGCCGAGCAAATTCCTTCGGCCTGGTTCAGCTGAGGGCGATATCCGCCAGAGCAGCAGGTGAACGATACGGGTCTATAATGCTCGCATGTATGTAGATCCGGTGTCCGTGGTACAAACAGTCTCTCGTATCGCCGCTCCGTTATACCAATAGCTGACTGGGCAGGTAGGTACCTACACCCCGGTGAAAGTTAATTTAACAAAATCATGATCTCTCTGTGGGACCAGGTTACGTAAAACGGACAAGAAAATATTAGAAGCTTGCCGTCGTCGTCGTCGTCGTCGTCGCGAGGCCCGTAGCAATTCTTTCCTTTGCGTAACGTTGCTTTATAAACACCAGCTTGGATACCCGCTGCCTTATGCTCCGTATGTTAGTCCGCGGTCTGCCATGGCTGCGAGGAAGGCACCGAGAACCGGCCGATTCGTACAACGAGCGTCTCACAAAGTGCCAGCCGTGCAGCCGATGTCGATGAATTCTTATCACACGTCCTCCTCGCTGTCCTTTCCGAGGTGAAAAATCGTTCCCATGACTGTCTTGCAGGATGGATGAAACCCAGAGGTCGAGGACGCCGTCGCGGTGTACGCTGATTCCACGCAGCCGGCGGTGGACGCCTCGAGGAAATGGGATCCGGCAGGGCTTACATTTGCCAGCCGCGTACTGGATTATCATTAAAACTTTAGGCACGTGCCGTTTTCCCCCGAGTTATGCTTATACTCACCGGTCCGCACCTCGAGACTTTGAGTACTTCTTCAGGCCGCTGAACCGCGAGTTAGCTAATATCGGACGGTGTAAGTGAGAGTTGGATCGATTTTTCGAGCACCGTTGATCACGCCGATGCGTTTTATGCATCGGAAGAAAGTGTAACATAACGATCAGATCTTCAACAAAGCTGTAAGGAATTTCGACCACCGTCCTTCGTTCAACCGTTTTTGCCGAACACGAATTCGGTCGGAAGCATAATTGGCGCCGTGTAATCCTGACCGCAAACAAAACCGCTCGTTCTCGGAAAAGCAGCGATGCTCTAATCGCGCTCGTCTCGCGATAAAACCGGGTGGCCAGTATTCGCTAATAATCGTTATTGTACCGACCTACACGGAATCGTTATCTCGTCGGTAAATTTTGCGTTTTAAAAATCTGACCATCCGATTGTCCGTGTTACACCGTATGAACTGTGGTGGCAAATGAGTTTCGAAAGGCTGAAAAGGTGGGTGCGGAGACCCGGAAGCTGAGGAATTTCATTACCATCCACCTTCGGTTTCGGTTTCCTGGCACCTGCACCTCTCCCTCCGTCTCGCTCACCTTTCAACTGGACTTTTTTGTTTCAGAATTACAAATTGAAGGACGCCGGGAAGGTTGTCGTCTACACGACGACAATGGGGATCGTAAGAGAGACCTACTACGCTTGTACAAAGGTCAAACAGATACTCAGGACACACATGGTTAAGTACGAGGATCGTGACATGTTCATGAGCACCGAGTACCAGAAGGAACTTCGCGACCGGATCCAGTCCACGACCATTCAGGTCCCCCAGCTATTCATAGACGGGCAGTATATCGGGGTGAGTGCAACAGAAAGCGAATCACGATGCATTCAGCGTCCGGAAAAGCCGTCTGACGTATGGAAATAAAAGTCACTCGAATCAACTAAATCGCGAGAGTTAGTTTCAAAGCAGAGCTGAACTCGACGGTGCGACGAGCTAATGGACAGAAGCGTAATCGACACTTGTTCGCAAATTATAGAAACTCTCTAAACGTCGTTCCACTTTTGTCGACGGACCCAAGCTTTCGGCGTTAGATCGGTTCGAGAGCTCGTGCGAAACGTGGCACACTATTCCTCTATACATATTCATCCCATTCAATCACATGACGCCCACGAATGTCCGAGAATCTATGGTCCCGTGGGCGAAGCGCGCCAAAGCTGGCCTAATTATTCCGTTTGTGCCGTGTCTCTGCAAGCTCCCGGCTAAAGTTCCGCCTACTTTTCTTCCTGCCGTTTTAACATTTCACCCGAGACGTTGACGCAGCCTTGCATCGCACGTGATGGGCGAATACGTGGGACTCTCACGCGGCCTCATCGACGGTTCATATCGTGTGAGCATCTGCGTTTGACGACGTCAGCACTGATCGCTGTTAATCGATGAAAAGAAATGGGCACGTCCGACCTTGGTAATGGGTGAATTCCTCTTTTGTCCTCTCGTGATGCTCCACGTGGAGAATATGCCACGTGATGAGCCCCCCCCCACGGGGGTTCATTTTGATATTCATTTAATGAACTGAATATAGCATCATTACGTAGCTGGTATATACGTCAACAACTTGTCCAGAAGCTCTTCGGTGTACGTTCGAAGATATTTAAGCGAGCTGCCAAAATTATATGCAATGCGCGCCTGTAGCTTCATTGTCAGGATCTCTCCGCAAATTTGGATGCTCATGTCGGCGAATATATAACGAGTATTGATTAATTGATGCGTATCCAGGTGTGCCGTAGATGTAGGCTGTATTCAAGTCGTGCCGATCAATTACCGTACAGCGTTGAGAAGAGACAAATAATCAAGGGAAAAGGGAAGGAAAAAAGAAACGGCACCGATACGTGAATACGTATTTTCTCATAGAATGATCGTGAGAACTTGCAGCGTGCGATGGAGAGATGTTGGTCGCAGGGATTAGTTAGACATCGGTTAAACCACCGGCGTCTCGTCTTGGTCCGATGAAATTTAGTACAATGTACAGCCTCCTGGAATGTTTGGTTGTCAGTTATCGCCGCGACGGGATTAAGGGGAAAAAGATTTTTGAAACACTCGAGACTTCAAAACACGACGCGCTTGAGCTGGCTTAACGAAATGCCCTCCTTCCAGATTTAATGGAAAGGATCCTGCCTTAGCTCATCCTTGGTAACGGTCGTCGATAATCTAGAAGGAGAGGCTCTCGATGATCGAAGGATGTTGCGAAAGTCGCAAGAACTTTGGGACCAGCTTGACCGAGACGTGAAATACTCTCGCACGGTTAAAGGTCAAGCTAGTAGAAAATCAGTGTTTGCCAGGCATCGCGTCGGGCGAAAAAAAAAAAACAATCTCGTCATCCGGCAGAGGTGTACGTAATATCATCTGTTTGCATACCGTAAGACGACTGGCGTGTATGCTTCTAAACGAAACGTTGCGTAAGACCCAGATGGACATGCGTGTGCTCCACGGCTACTCGAGCTTGAAAAAAATGAATGGTACCGTGTGGGGATTAACTGATCAGTATGTGAACATTTTTACGATGACGATTAATTATCGCCGGTGAAGTGTGTCTGCGGTTCCTCGTGACAACAATCCAGTCTCACAGTGCTCGTCGTTGATCTTGATAAATCTGGGAAATCAACAGTCGTAAGAGTGACTGGAAGAATTAAAAAGTGACAACAGATCCGTGCCTTATTTACATTCCGAGAATTCCGTCTCGGAAACTTGACCCGCCAGACGAGATTTTCTTGAAAACGAGATTGGATATTCAGTCTAGCTCCAGTTGGGGGGAATGTGGCAACCAAACTTCAGTTTCAATTCCATTAATCGATACATGCGTTGCACTAGTCTGACAATGAGTCCTCGTCTCCTCTGTTCACTGACCGTTAATATCGATACGCCGAACTAAAACTGTGAAAATTAGTCTTCGTGTCAGTGGCAAAGCCCAGAAGTAACCTTTGGTGTTGACATGTCAGGCACCGCCGAACAAAAGATCGATGAAATTCGAAAACGCTGGCAGCACGAGAGAGAAATAAGGAAGGTTAACCGAACCATTCGAACGGATTCCAACTTTCGTCTTAAGTGTAAAATTATACCCATTCGTGGAAGAAACCAAAGAAGCGTCTAGGTGCCAGGTGGGATCCGAAGTGATTATGATTACTGACGTTCCAACGCAGTGATATGGGTATTTAAAAATCTCTCGGCACTTCGATTGCGGCAGAGGTTTAAAGCTCCTTTCGAATCCAGTATCACGGCACGTTTTTCCCAAACGTCTTGACGTCGACAACGCTCAAAGAGTGTCAATCTTTGCGCAAATTGTTTCCAACGCTTCGTCGCTGTGGCAGAGATCTTCGCGATGGCTTGAACGTGAGAATTCAAGAGACGTCAAAGTCCCTCCGGTCTTCTCGACTCGAGGAGTTGCCAATAAGCGTGAAATACACCGCGAGGAGTTCCAAGCAGGTTGGATACAGCCGGATGGATAGAAACGTGCCTACGCCGTGTCGCGCTCATATGTATTATATTCGAACGAATATGTGTACACATACGCAAGTGAAATGTCAAGCCATTTGATCCAAGGCCGTTGGCGAGAGGTGAGGCCAAGCCTCGCCACCTAGAACCACTTCTTCATTTATACACACATTATCACCTGGACAAGTCTCATGTGCCACAAACCACGTGCGTACAAGTCACTCACACAGATCACTGTAAAAGGCTGCATTCCAATTCTCCTGCGTCACATTATTATTTTACACACTCAGCGAATTCGAAAAGTCGAATATAAGTGCGCTCTTCGCAATAATGACGATTAACGATTGCGGGCGATCGTAACGATCATCGGGAACGCTTGTATTCGATTAAATTTTCATTTTCGAGCCGGATTAACCTGCCCGCTTTTAAATTTTTAGTTACCAGCTTATTTATTTCCTTGAACGCGGCAGAATTTTATATCCCTTCTTTTTTTCCCTCTTCGTCTGATTTTTTCTTACTTCAATTTAACGTCAAAAATGCGGTTACGAGAACCGTTAGCATCGCGTCCTGCATACATTATAAAAGTTTGGGGCCGGCGTCGAGCGGCAAAAATCTCCAATCTTATCCGATCTTAATTTTGGCCCTGAGGAGTTGGGTATTGAAATTTTATCAGCTATTCAGTATCCAGCTGCCATCGCCACTTTCCTCGTCGTGCCGGCAGATTCTTTAACTTCATTTCTTCGTCCAACATCCCCGGGGTGGTCGAAATTTAATTTTTATTCATTTATTTTTCCTCCTTCTATTTTCAACTAGACGTAAGATAAACAACATGTGAACAAAAAATTCGCACTCAAAGTACCTACAAACAAGCGTTTTTCACGTGTCTCGTCAAATTATTCATTAGTGCATAGTACGTCAGACGAGGAGAGGAGCAATAAATAAATTATCATCCCGCCGAGTGCGGAATAGCAATAAGTTGAAAAAAGGAAACGATAAAACTGGCATAATCAACGTATACCGCAAACTGATTATATCATCGATCTGTACAGCTTCTCAGTACGTGCGAGAACAACTCGCTTGATAAACATTCGGAAAAAGCATCTAGGTGTTTGTGCACGTGTGTATATAAACATTGTGCACCGAGCTGCTTTGTTTTATTTTTTTTTTTTTTGTTCTTTTTCTTTGCAGCCTTTTACCACAGTCGACAAAGCTAATTCCCCGCATCAAAAGAACCGCTTTCTCGAATATATATACCTTGTATTACAGATATATACCAGCAAGAAATATTTAAAGTCAAAAATTCTAGAAACTTCGATTCAGTAACGATTTACAGATACGCTGGTGTGAGCTTGGATAGAGGAGTAAAAAAAAAATGTTTTAAATCGCAGCCGATTATCTCAGAAAAAAACGCGTCATGTAACATCAATTAATTTGAATTCGTTCGGCGGATAATCTGCACACTTAATAGTACAATACCACGAGGAAGTGACACAGTAGCCGACAGTAGCAATTTTCTTGGTTACTTATAAAAGCTGTCGGCTGAGAACCGAGACGTGACGAGGCAACATCATTTTTCTTCCTTTTATCTTCCTTCTTCCTGTTCTTCTTGCCTTTGCGCGGTTGTAATCAGTGTCAACGATACTCGAACGTCCAGCCACGTAATTTCAGTACCTACCTCGTCATCGACGAGAGTGACAATTAGCGACGGCTATCCGATTATCCGTGTTCAATAAAAATTCGTAACTCTCGTTTGCGTTTATTGATGATTTTCTTTAACGCTTGTTCTTTCTCTTCTTGCCGCAGGATGCTGAAGTGGTTGAGAGGCTGAACGAGTCCGGAGAATTGCGACGCATGCTGAAGCCGTACAAGGTATGCATCGTCCTGCAACGTCGTCTGGTATAAGTCAACGTCACGCGCCCTTTCAAGTTTTTCATTTAATTTTCCTTCGTATCGTCTGTTTTGGATTTGAATAGGGAATTTTTCAATTTCATCGGATCGGTGACCCCTGAGACGCGTTATTCTAACATATTCACGTCGATGTCGAATATTTTAACGATGTGTTCGCATGCAACGCCGACAAATTTTACGAGCCAATTGCCGTTCGGTGAGGACGTTATTTTATTTACATAAAATCTATTTCTGCCGTTCAACGACGCTCTGCGCGATTATGCTACTACTTTCCAAACTGATTATTCCTACTTTTACATCAATCGTGCGTTTTTACCAGGGAATTACTTGTGAACAGAGTTCGCATTCATCGTCGAAATATAATACAACTAGTAATTACTTCCGTGATGGTGAAATTCGCACCTTGTTCTCTGTCGTTCAATATGGGCTTCGAGAGTAGAATAAACAAATATGAAACACAAGTAAAGGAACCGGTACAACAATATTACCGTTTTATCGTTGAACGGAAAACGTGCAGAGTGAAGGAACAAAAAAATAAATAAATAAATCGCGTCGATGACGTTTCTGCGAGGTGAGAATCCGCAGTTCCCTGGATTTCTTTTATCTGTGATAACTCGGGAAGACTCTTTTATACGCGCTTTTACGCATTCCTTTTATTTCCAGCGCTTTGCGCGGCGAGGCTTGTAAAATTTGCATACCCCTGAATATTTACACGCCGCGTGTATGAAAGCCGGGAACATCGGGATACGAATAACTAATTGAATGAGTCATTTATTCTTCGATTTTCATTTATGTTATTTGATGCGGACAATTTTTGCAAATTTTTCAACCAATCGCAGACGTGCGCGTAACTTCCGTTTATGACGTAATAAGTATAGCAATTTGCATCCCGTTTTTGCGACGCGCCTTACGCAATAAATCACTGCTCAATACTTTGAGATGCTATTATTCAGCTCGCGAAGCTACCCTGAGTTTACAGGAACAGAGTGTTCCGTTTGCCGAATAGTAAAATGAAGAAACCGGCGTGTAAAAAAAGATGGGAAATAAACGTTCAATCCTTATACACTCGGCTGATAAATCTCTTTCCCATATGAATACGGTATTCCTACGTGCAGGCATATGTTCGTACAATGAGTATATTCACACGTGTATACATACATGTAGGTATATCTATGATATGACAACGAGCAGAGCGCTGTAACAATACAACCCGCCGTAATTACCTCTAATTATCATTTCAATCTCACGCGCGTCATTCGATCAGAATAATTTAACTTCCAGTGTTTTGAAACCTGCAGCCAGTGGGGCAAAAATGGTAAAAATCGTATGAAACAAAAACTTTTCACTTCGAAATCGTTATTGTTTCGAAGTAAGAATTTCGCCCGATCGTTCAAGTTTCGACAAATCTTCAGTTCCCGGCGTATTTAACGAAGGGGATTTTCGGTCAGCAGAAAATTTCTCCACGATGCAACTCGATACCGCGTACGAAATTGAAACGAGTTTAATATCAAAAAGATAAGTGGCAAAATGTTGCGCAAGTATATCCAAAGGCAGCACCGTTCGAGCCTCCGAGGAATCCGCAGAAACAGACGACGACGCTTTTGCTGTACCTATCTATCCGACAATCGGCTTATAAGCCGAGCTCGGCTTAGCTCAGATCTCGATTTGGGTTAGGCTAGGTTGTGGCGAACACAAGGTTGTACAAATCCTTTCACTTTTATCTGCCGCTATCTTACAACCCCCTACCACTTTTCCTGATACCTCGCAGAGCCACAGCCTCGCTGGAACACCGCGTTCTTACCGCCGTTCCCGTATTGCATCGTTCGCAATTTTTGGTCTCATGCAATAATGCGCGTCAGATTTTGCGTGCGATAACTCGGAACTCGATTTTTATTATACAGTGTGGGACGTCCCGTGTCAACTTTAAATCAGAGTAGACGTACCGAAATTTTTATTATCCGAGCTTTCGCGTATATGCTTGTGAATTTCGAATAAGTAACGGGTTTTCAAAAATTCCTGCAAGAGAACGTGCCGAGTGCGTTTCAACGTTAACGTAATCTGATCGTGCAAACTTGAGAGGAGAAGAGAAAGAAGACTGTTGATCAAAGCGCAGAACGCTGGGGTTCAACGCCACGATGGTCGAGTGAGCATGGAATGCCCCATATACCAAGTCCGGTAATGCTTAGCTGCAGCAGCAAAGGTCGTTACACCGGGACGGCGGCGACCCGCCTCCCAAAAATTCTAGCATCGACCAGTTGTTCTAGTTTTACTACCCGGCTTATAAGCCGCGGTAACGCTCTGGTAACGTTCTGGTCGCCGCTTACAACGATTGCGGGACCGTTGCACTTGCCTGATGGTCGGTTATCCTCTTTGGTAAATCCTCTCGTTCTCAGACGCTGGCACGAACGGTTTGTGGAGATCTTACAATTCGTAGTAGCGAGTGAGAAAATTTGCCGAATGAAATTACAACTCGTTTTTACAAACAATGAACATGAAGTGAAACCGGTGTAGAGCTGGAATTCGAGAATAAATACCGGAGATTTACGAATTCTCAAATTTTTCTTTGAAACAATAATTAAGCGTCAAACTCGCCAAGACAAACCTAATTTTTTACTCGTGGGGAAAAAAGGAAAGGCGTAAAATCGAACACGATGAATGAGTCGTTTAAAAAAAAAATCTTTTCATCGATACTTGTCCAATTCTTTTACTTGTGCTTGAAATTGGAACGTAATCTCGGGGGTCAAGTGAGGATTTAAGAAAAGTTCAGAGAAAGCCGTATTATGATCGAGAGAGGGAATTCGTTGAAGTTGGGCGTTAATTATCAGTTGCTGAAAAAAAAAAAATGAATAAATTTCCTCGCAATTATTATTCCCACGCGGATTGAAGAATTTCTATCGCTTAATACACGCGAGTGAATAATGCCCGGCAGTACAAAGTCTCTAACAATGTGTGAAATAGGAAATATATGATATCCGCGAAAGCGTTTGAGTGGCTTATACCGGATTGTATATATCTACCTAAATTTACTTTCGTTTCTGACGTTGTATCTCACGTACACCTGTTAAATAGTCGTATCACGCTTTTCGTACGCCACAGCGCCGGTGCGAATACAACGCAAGCGGTGCGGAGATTGTAGGAAAGCAAATAATGGCCAAAAGTTATCCATTCAATTGGGCAAATTTCTATATCAATGATTCATAAGAAAACCTCTAAAAATTTGCTGTGCATTCCCGCAGTACGAGTTTCCGAATGATATTGTTATCGAAACCGGTTGTAATATTGAAGTTGAAAATTTCCTCAGGATAGCAAAAATAGTTTCAAACAAATACCGACCGTATCGCATAATTAGACTTTCGTAAATTGGCTAAATTTTGTTTTATTTCTCGGTTGTCGCCGTTTGAGATTGAGAATATCGTCTCGTCGTAAGATGCGAATGTGTTTTCTAAATTCCAGAGTCCGGACGCGTGCACAACTTGCCAGATCTGCGGCGGGTATCGTTTGCTTCCCTGCTCGGTCTGCAACGGCAGCAAAAAGTCGGTGCACCGCAACGACTTCACGACGGAGTTCGTCGCGCTGAAATGCATGAACTGCGACGAAGTTGGCCTCGTACGGTGCCAGCATTGCTGACCATATGGATAACGTACCTATGATCCTGCTCAACTCGAATCAACTCAACGCTACCTTACAACTCACCTTCGCCCTAACGATTACAAATTGCAGGGACGTTAACTTATACATAGAGAGACACGCGTCGCACGCACATCATATACATGTATGTATATATATGTATATATATATACGTATGTATATGTGTGTATATGTATGTAAAAATGGTGTACGCAGCGATCAAGCTGTAGACGTTACGGTATTTATAAGATTATGCATGTATGTAGGTATACAAATATACATATATTATATATAAATATAAACATAAATATAAATATAAATATGTGAAAGTGCTATACGTGTAAGAGCTATATAAAGTTATATTATAATAACGACAGAGTAATTTCTATTATTTTTTTCTTCTTCTTTTTCGTTCTAATTGATGAAAAAACACTTGTAGGTGAATTAAATATCGTAACTAACGCATATCGTACTCGGAAAATAGTGACTAATTAACGGCAGGGACGAGGTCCGCGCCAGTCGTTAATTAGCTGATATATGTATGACCTACCTATGATCGATAATCAATTGCGTGAACATGCTCGTGCCGTGGTGCGTTTGAAAATAAGATAAACTAAACTAAAATACACTGTATAAATATATTATATTATATATATATACACACACACATATATATATGTATAATTTAATTATATGCGTATAATCGATGTATCAATAAAATATTAAATTTTCTTTTTTATAATTAAAACAAGAAAAACGGGGGAACCAAACAAAGTCTATGTATACGTGTACGTAGGTATGCTATATTTACATTCAGGTTAATATTGCCCCCGAGTGAAAGGTGGATCCTGCTTCATTTTTCCTCGGCTATTAATTTTTTGAAAGGGAATTTTCGATCCCGCCAATCCCCCGGACGTTGCGACAACGGCAACGGCATTAGGGTGGAAAAATATTGTTCTTTCTATCCGGTGAGAGGGAGGGGAGCCTCTTTCAGGCCTGAACCCCAATTTTAAAGTCAACCCGAGACCGAGGAGCCTCGAGAGGTAAGAAAACAGAGATTCGCGTTTCGAATGGCCCTGTGTATTCGCGGGTAAGCTGGGCGGGTTGACGTCTTCTTCATTTTTCCAGAGATAGAATAAAACGGACTGGAACGGAATAGAGAGAGGAGGAGAAAAATTTTCAAAGTACCACCCGCAGCTTGTGTCCGATTTCTCCAGCGGTTCGATTATAACCGCGATTAACGCGGCATCGCGACGAGGATACTCCGGATTATTATTTAGCCTTCTCGTTACACCGGCAGCCCGCAAATCGAAAGGATGCGCGAGCATCACGGATCGAAGAAGCGACCTGATATACAGTTCCGCCACGCCAGGCTAAGGCGACCCAGAGGAAATGACTTTATTGGGAATGTAGCTGCCTGCGAGCGCGTGCTAGACGCGATAAAATGCCGCGCAATTACCCGGATCCATTTTTAGTACCCTTCGATATTCAAGGTGATGCTCGATACAAACTCGAGATCCTTCGTAAGAACGACCACGTCTTTGTAATATTCTCGAAAGACATAACGTATAAGTTACAGGAAATGTTGCTGCGCGGATCCGCGTTGTAAAAATTTTTCACGCGACAATTCGCATGAATAATTCTTACTCCGTTTCAGGTTTCCTAAAGGAATATTCTTATCCACGTCACACGCCAGGATAATCAATCCTGTAGATTATAGATCAATTCCCGGGCGATCGATCGCACGGCTTTCGGGGAAACTCTTCGTTCAAGACGTTCTCTCACATTCCGCGTACAACGGTGAAGATGTAAAGCTGCAGCCGCTTTCGGTGATCGATTATGATGTATCACCCTCGATTCTTCCTCAGCCGATGTGCCTACACCCCTTGGTGTGTACCTATGTATACATTTATACATTTATACATTTATACATTTATATATATATATATACTCGGCGCATTTGTGTTCTCTGGTTCTTACAGCACCGTTTCTGACCTACTTTTGCACAGACGTCTTCACCTTTGTCGATCTCGTTAAGTTCGCGCTTCGCTGTACGGTTATTTTAAATTTTGTAAAAACGTCTTACTCGTTATACGGTTGAAAAATTGGCGGTATCATTTCATCCTGCAAAATGTTTCCTCTTTCGAGATCTGGTATTAAAGAAAAAAGTATACGAACACCCGGTGGAACGACGCCTGGGAAATCGAGTGAATTTAATTCATTGGGATACAAGGGCGAGTTGGGCGAGTTGCGAATGATCGGGATGCTCGTCACGGTTGCAGAAGCGGTACTCGATGATCGAGTTTGGCAAATCAGTTCATTTTCGCTCGCGTCGGTATAACGGGCACGTTTCCCCGTCTGGCATAACGACGCGAGGTGAAATTACCTCGACGATTGCGAGAGTGTCGAATCGGAAAAGGGTGAGAATAATCTGTGGATCGCATTGAGGTTCGGTGAGAAAAAAATGCATCTGTCTCATTCGGTGATAAAACAGGCCTGATTGTTGAAATTCCGCAATTGTCCGAGGGGCCGGATAGTGGATGTTTTTGTACGCCGGCGGGCGAAATTCCTTGCGATATTATGACAGCGCGATTTTTTCGGAATGTTGAAAATTTATATGAGAACAGATGTTTTTGTTATTTTTGCTAGGAGGCTCTATCGATACGATATTGGCGATCGGTTTTCGATACCATTGAATCGCGCAGGAATGAATATACCCGTACAGGTATCTCCTTGGATGTACACAGAATGCATTGTACGTACACACCGTCCCAGACGCATTATGTGTACTGTTGTGTGTACGCTGTATAACGTATTGTAACGTTTCGGATTTTTTTCTTTTCTTTCTTATTTTCGATTCTTTTCACTCTTTCACCGTCATCGAGCAATCTATCAACGTCCTATTACAGTATTATTCGGAGTATAATACACACGGTGTACGTATATTATATACGCCCCGAATTCTTTCCGCGAATACTGACTCTCGAGATAAAAGAGTCGCTTGTCTTTGAATTATATTCGCAATGTTCTTTTGTTTGATCGATAAAATGTTGACGAAAATATATGATAATTTATGCTCGCCACTTGTACATTCGCCCCGAGAGGAGAATAGTGGATAACTAAAAAGGAAAGCCGTCTTTCGAATAACGTCGAAATTATTGTTTGTCACGCCTTTTCGAGCAGGACACAATAAACCGAATGAATGTACAAATGCATGCGACATTTGCATGTTTTTCTTGCAACTGCTGCAGTATCGATTGAACTTGCAGATCAACGTCACGCTATCGGGACTGGAGACATTTCGGAATGCACTCTTGTTCTCAAACAAATATATCTATTGAACGGTTTTGTTTGGGAGATTGCACTTGTCGACTTGGCGGTGAAATATTTCGGAGAATACCGATAAGATATCTTTGAAATATTGTTTCGATTCGTAGTCCGCAGGCTTTGCTCGACGCGTACGGCAAGCCTCGATTACAGCAATCTGTCCCACATCTGCGCCATCGCGAAATAGTTTCTCGAATTGGATAGATTTGCATCAGAGTTACCCAACGCCGTCAAATTTGCAACATTAATTGAATGTTCGGGGGAAAACGTGATGGGACCTCGACATCGGTAATCGGAACCATCACCGTGGTGATTAAATTACCCGTTTGGATTACTCCTCTTCGCGGAATCGGGAGAAGAATAATGGAGGCAACAAAAATTACGCAAATTTCGAATAAAGCAAATTTTCCGTCCAGAATTCGAGAGCCAATTCGCGACTAAAATGTTGCGGGTACAAAAATTGGAAAAGATATGGGGGGGGAGGTAGGGAGGAGGGAGGGGCGGTAGAATTCTCGGGAGTGCTTTACAAGCCTTACCCCGGCGGAGAGAGAGAGAGCTTTGTTTACGTATGCAACAAGTTGAATCGATATTCTCCCTTCGGCGGCCTTGACAGCGCAGAAACGGAGGGTGAGAGTCGGTGCAGGTCGCGAACAGCGGGCTAAAAATGAACCTGCAGCGGTTGTCCGCGCGTCAGGAATCGAGGGTAGTTTGGCAATAATTTTGTGATGAGACACCCCGGCTGATAATCCCTTTTACGCAGTCCGCTCTCCTTGTTTTTGGGCTGTTTTTCTGGCCCCTCGTTTACAGTATCGACGCTCGTGGGTGGGCACCCCGATGTTTTCGGGGGCGCGTTTACTCGGCACCCTCGATTATCGGCTTGTCCTGCACCCCTGCCTCGCCGCCCGTCATTATCTGTACTCAGAGGGTGCAAACGTGATAGCTACTCATTAAGAAGGCTTCCGCTTGTGGGCGGAAAATTAATGCTTTCAGTTACCCCCGACGTATCATCGCCGGCTCGGTATCATTGTCTCTTACGCTTTCTGTTGATCAAATTTCTGCTAGTGATTCGCCACGGTTTAATTCGATCCGCTGCTCGTATTCTCTGATATCCTAGTAATTTTGGGACATTAGACCGCGGGAGTGCCATTAACAGTTTGCATTGTACTGTGAAGGTGGGCGCGATCCAAAAAGTGAGAACCACGTGAGAGGGAATAATTATTTTCATCCCTCGGAAACGCAGGAGACAGATTCGAATGGCGGTTCTATTTGCCAAGATGAAAATTGCACGACGTTGTTGACAGTTTTTTTTTTTTTTTGAGATATTAAAAACAATTATTTTACCCTAGTGGATACAACTCAGAAGCGTATCATTTTTTAGTCTACTGTTCGTTTGACGAGGGAAAAAAATTCGTCAAACACACCGAGTACGGGGACAGAAGTACTTTGTCAACTAAATTAAGTGAGCAGGTATACAAATTTTCGTACGCATCACTTTTCTCTCATATCAAATGCTGTTTGTTTTAGCCAGAAAACCACTCTCTTCGCCATATTTGATCGGCGTATTCCTTAAGGCAAACAAATCCTTTTTCTGCGTGTCGATACAATTTCCCCCTGTCATTGATATTCCGCATTCCGTACGCGGCGCTTCGGCGCTCTTATCGGCATTGCCCAAAAACGTACGCGAAACATATCGATTCACGTTGGTTCAGACGTATCGCGTACGCGTCTCTCGAAATACACCTTCAAATCCCACGCGCGTCTGCGAGCTTTTACGGTATACACACGGGGTTAAGGCCACCGGAGTAGGACGTATCTTATCAATTGAAAGATGACGGTCCCTGAGTTTTTCGCCAAAAAAGAATGGTAGGGAGTAAATTGAAACGCATTTCAATAACGCTGGCTACTCGCAAGCTTTATTGAGCCATGTCGGAACGAAATTTAAAACCTCTTTCCTCTCTTTTTTCAATTTCACGGTACTGCAAGGTACACAATATGTGGATGAAAAAAACGGGGTAAACAAAATGAGTGGAAAAAAGCAACCTTCCGAGAACTAATTAAAGCTAGCGTAAGAAGAACAACGTTTTTCTCAGAATTTACTCGTTTCGAAATTGACATAACGTATTGTTATCATTGTTATTATCATTATTGCTCTTGTTTTACCTTTGTTCTTACCGCTCTCTAATTTTTTCATTTTTCATCTACCTTTCCTTTCGTTTTCGTTTCTTGCGACGAATTCTCGAATTCACGCTTTTTAAATTTGGAACAGACAGGTAAGTTTCACCACTTTCAACAATTTCTCTCAACTACCCATTAATCCGCGGCTGAACGGGCGAACGTTTGGGTAGATTTGAGGTTGAAGGTGGTGGTCGGGGGCTGGGGGGTGGCAAAAGCGCGATCAAACCGTGCCTCGGAAGTCTGGGAGAGAGGAAGACGGCAACAAGTACCCGGTGTACGGAGAACGGTAGTCGTTGCATAGATAATAATGTGTAGAAGAAGGGTGGCCGGGGGCAGGAGCGGATCTCGTCCCCAGGAGTCGCCGCGCGTGGCGGCCGCGTCCTCGGCTCCTCGTCCCCGTCGATCCTGGCCCGCGGCTGGTTTCCCGCGGGATGCAGGGGGAGCGGAGGGGCCGCGACCTTCACCGAGACCCAGTTGCCGGCCCCACGCGTCGACGTTGGTCCCCCAGCATCCCCTGCGGCGCCCAGCCGCTACTCGCCTCCTATCATCCCCTGCCGGCAGGCCGGCCAGGTGAATACGCGCACATGCATCTCCAGAATCGCCACCGCGGCCTCGAATTCTCCCGCAGGTTCACCCGGCTCCCTGGCTTCGTGCACGATGCGTGGGGCTGGGAGCAGCGCGTGACGTCAGCGCTCGGCGCCGGCGCGAATCGCGGACGCGAAGCACACCGCGAGGGAGAGAGAAAAACGACGCCGAGCGGCGTCGGGACGCGTCGGTGCGACTCGCGACACGACAGGTAGCCGACCTGGCTCGACTCACTGAGTTCTCGTCATGGGAGTGGTGAAGACGGCGTCCGAGAGCATCCTCGAGGAAACCGTTATTCCCAGCGAGGAGGCGAACCACTCTCTTCAGGGGCATGCCGGTGAGTCTTCTTACACGCACTGACGGACACTCGATCACGACCAGCACCCTTTCGCAGTGCCCTGTTGCTTTTGTCCGATCCCCGATTCGCAGTCTCGGTACTTGAACTAGACGAACCAGACGACGCGGCGATGACCATGCACTGGGACGTCATCGCGGAATGGGTGTCGTTACGGTCACGCTTGAATAATTACTGGTATACGTTGCGATACGCGAGTAACTGTAATTTAACGAGATCCTGGTCGTCGATACAACACGTCGTCTGGAGATCTCAAGGCTGGCTTGTCTTAATATTTCTTAATTTACGAACATTTTGTCAAATTACCATCGCAATCTTTGTAACAATAACCAGACTTTTTTCGCGTACAGCTGAGAAGTTCGTCTTCTCTAGTCGAAACGTCGAGTTAAATTTTTTTTCCGTGCAGTGCTTCCTCGTAATTGTTCTCACCGTCTCCTGTTGCCACCCTCGCTCCAAATTTCGTCAAAATCGCGGCCCTCTCTTTTCCTCCCTCACGCGGAGGGGATGCAACACGGTCGACCTTGAGTGCGACTAACAGGTGTTTGCAGATACAGATATAGATCTGTCCGTGCCGTCGACGGACGAGGTATACGGTTCCTCGTATACGCTAAGTACAGGCTTCGACCACTCATCTGAGCACACGACCACGTCCCGTTCTCTTGGTTCGTGTTTCAGCACATGCCAAGTACGTACACACTTATCGCGATCACTCGACAGTAAAGCTTGCGGAAACGGGTCGAGCTTTTCTCTATTTACAATTTCAGATATACCTCCTCGCACTTTTTCACCCCATTTATTTCTGTATACATATAATGCTCGTAACACCTTGAACAGAATTTATTATTTCCCATCAATTTCGCGTGCGTAACGAACGATATTAACTTACGTTCTACGATTAACTTACCGTTAGCTTAACTAGGTTCAATTTTCGACGAATCCGTTTTTCAAGTGCCCGCGTACCTGCAATAGAAAATTTTTCTAAACTCGCGCTCTCGAACGTGCTTCGATGAATTCACCAGAGTGTCTCGCAGTCTATGCGTATATTCTCCGAGTGATCGCTGCCAAGACCCGAGCACTTTAATATTCTCCGTATAATCGGAAGCCGAGTTTTCGCGTCATGAAATGTTTGCCGAAGGCTAGCTACGTGTAAGTTTCAGTTAGCGAGTTAATTAAGTGTGCGGAACGGAGGAGATGGGTATTAAATTCCTATACCACGTCGACGAACGCTGAAGGCATGCATGTCAGGGGGCCCAGGGGGGTGCATTGTACGGGTAGCCATACTCACTCCGGGAAACTCGCCGCGTCGCTGTAGAATACGCGCAGCGGATACAGAATGCCGATAATTTTTCATTCCCGCTTCTCGGTCGGGCGATACTTTCCGCAGGCGTGAGTAAAGTGTACAAGAGCCGATCATCGAGATGGCCAGGAACCGATATGCCGTTTGTGCTAATTGATCGCAATTCGCCGCAGTCGTAATTCAGCCAATCCTGTACCTAACTCCTCTACAACGGCTTAGTTTCTTCTATACGGAGCGTTTTTTATATTCCACGAGCACCGTATTCGTATCGGTAATTAAAAATCCTACGGGTTTACTCGGGTTTCGATTTGTTTGCAACAAAAGTGCTTCACGGCTACTTTTTACTATCGACCAGCACTCGCCGCCGTATAAATTCGCGCTTTACGACCCTGTCCAGGGGGTGCAGGGCGCGATGAAACTTTTTTATACAACTTGGAGCTCGCCGACGCTGCGTAACGTCTGTTTTATAGTGAACGCAGTGTCGCTTTTGTGAGCACTTCGTTGAAATTCCCATCTTTTGATAAGCCCGTTCCTCTTATCGCCCTCGTAGAATTCAATTAAAATTTTGTACAGTCGTTAAACAACGATACAGGATGAAATGATTTGGAAAAAAAAAAACAGGGCAGATAATTGCTGGCATACCGCGCTACACCAGCCGTCAACTAACGCGTGTACGCGGGTAACGATCGGCTCTACCGAAGCGCTAATAACGTCGGCAAAAATCAATCATCATCCGGTCGCGGCTCGTTCAATCCATCACGCGAGCTGCCAACCTGTAGATAACCGATCTACTTCGGTCCTAAAAGTCCGACGCGTCCTTCTCATCTTTGCGACGTGTAGTAACCGGAATCAATCGGTCGCGCGGTGAATCGGCGGATTTTTACTTTGCCTCAATTTTTTATCTTCCATTGTTTCTCCCTCATCGCAACTCGAGCCTCGACGGATTATGTCGCGGAAAAAGAAAGGAAAATTGTGTAAGGTGAAGTCATCAAGCAAAGTCTGAGGGTTCACTGGTTCGGAAAAGAGAGTTACGTATTTTTAAAATATCGATTCCCCGACGGAAGAGGGGATCGAGAAAGCTTCTCGCCACGACGCGAGCTAGTCTTCTTCTACTGCTCAGCCTCGTCGGCCGAGCTCCGTGCTCCCCTAGGATCCTCGAGGATTTCGGTGTCCGCGGACTTTGCGCGGGTTCGGTAGAAGGCACAGTCGACCGTCGTTTCCTCGTCGTCCTGGTTCGTCGTCGAGGGTCCTTCCGTCCTTCCAAGGTACCGCTCCGCGCCGCTGTCCACCTCGTCCCGAGGCAGCAGGTCCTGTTGGAGGTCCTCGATCGCCGCGAGCAGCACGCTCATAGTCTCGGTGTAATCAGGCTCGAACATTTTTCCCTCGGGATTTTCCCTGAACAAGTATTCGGCCTGAAATTCGTGCAGAATGAGCGTCGATTTCGCGGGTTCGTTCGATCGATCGGACGGTGCAGAGCACGTGCTGCTCACCAGGTAGTCGACCGGGTCATCGGGCCGCAGCTCGGCCACCTTTACGAGTCCCTGGGTCAGGGTCGGGAATATGTACTTGACGAGGTAGTGGCGCAGGGGCTCGCCCATGATGCAGAGACGGCTCTCCTCCTCTTCTTTCAACTTCTCGAGGAGATTGGTCTGCGGGATCGTGCCGGCGAAAACCGGAAGTCAAATTAGAGCCGAGCACCCGATGCGTGCACTCAGGGTTTTATTACACGCGACGAGGTAAGGCGCGGTGAAATTAGAACCGCGCATCGATTCTCTTATCTTCGTTGGATCGCGAGTGCTCGGCCTCCCTTCGCCTTTTCGTACGATAAATTCGACCGTAATTAACAGGTGGCCGCATCGGGCGGCAGGAAGCCGAGGGTTCTTCGTCCCTGCAGGGTTCAAGTGCGCCCGCCGCCTCTTTGGGCTCGAGTTTAAACCAGGCAATTATAAACCCCCGGGAAGCAACGTAACTAAATGAAATACTCTTTTTGCTCTCAGCATCTCTCGGGGTGATGGTAAATTTGACCCTAGGTTACGGAACATCCGCTTGTTGCTTGAAATAACGACGTTGATTGAAACGGAGTCCTTACTGATCCTGAAGCTTGATTTATTCCGCGAAAAGAAAATTTGAACACGATACTAACAATCGCGATTCTGTAGTGGATCGACCGACTCTTGTTCCAAAAATTATCTCGAGAACGGTAAGAGTTATTTACTCATTGTCAGACGAGTGCGGTTCCCAGTGAGACGTATCGTTAACGCCGGGTTGAGTCTTATTGAACGTACCGTGATCACGTAAACTGCCCTAATTGCAAGGTGAGCGAAAAGAAGTCCAACAAGGAGAGCTGACAGGTTAAAGTTTTTTACCCTCGTTAACGAAAGCGCGAAAACCCATTGAGGAGGTGGAGACAGCAGCCGGCTATACTATTCGGCGAAGAGTGGAAAGTGAAAAAGTGACGGTGAACGTGATTGCGCGTGCGAACTTCGGACGAGAACGCGGGTAAAAAGTTGCAAGGTATCGGTGGAGAAGAGACTGGATAAAAGTGGTTGGAGGCTGATCTGCTCGTGCAGCCGGAGAAGTTGGAATGAAGTTTGGACGTTAGCACTTTCAAGTCGGCACTGTGCCGTTCAAGCACACTCTGTATATTGCGCGTTAGATGAGCATTACAGACGCCCTTGAATGCCCCGGTGTGTTTTTAAAGGAGCCTGCAATTTCTCATCCGGACGATATTTCAGCCGACTCCCTCTCATCCCTCATCCCAGACACCTTTTTATTTCTGCTCCCCTCACATCGCCGTTTAATACCCCGATTCGCCTAATTCTCCCTCGCGGCTTTTCAATCGTATTCTTCGAGTACATATTTTTCTGGTTTTCCTCCGGTCCTATTCTCTGCAAACGAAATTTAGAATCGAGTCACGGAGCATCTTCCATATCGCAAGGCCGCGTTGATGAAATTATATATAAACGCGAACTCGAGTTATTTAATAATAATTGCTTTGCTTCTGACCGAAAAAAAATATATAATAATGAAAAGTTGAGAAAAAAGTGAGGGGTAAAGGTACAATCTCCTAACACTCTCTTTTTATTCCCAGTATATGCACATGCCGCGTTCTTTACGGCTTTGAAGACAAAAGCGTGTACAAATATAGCAGCGGTGTATATTTTTTTTTTATCATTATTATAACTATTTTTTTCCTGAAACGAATAATGTAATTCACAGTTTGTTCTAAGCCCCAGTCTCCTGTTTTTGTTCGTTTCAAGTTTTCCTTCGTTTTTCCCCCTTTTCGATTAAACGGTAAAAGCTGCTACTACAGGGGTATAAAATTTCTCAACCCCACGAAGAATCCCGACCCTTGATCTTGTTCCCCGAAGTCACGCTCGCTTGCATTCCGTGATTTTTCCATTTAGTTTTCAACGAATCTTTTGAAAAAATAAGGCGCGAAATAGCTCCACCATAGAAATACGGGCATACGAGCTTTGGCAGCGACGCACGGCGAGGACAAAGACTTTCATCGAGCAACTTTTCCACCCCAGAGTCGACGGCACGCCTCAGAAACCCCGAAGGTCAGACTGTGAAACGCACTGCCTGTAGTTTAGAGTGTAGACGATCCAGGGGTTGCAGGGGGTTCGTGGCTCGGGGCTTGACGCCCTTCGCTATCCCGACGGTTCACGACCCGCGCTCGACTTGAACGCCGTTTGACCCCGAGCTGCAGAATTTTACATACCCCGATGCCCGTGGTACAGAGACGTGCAGCAGCGCGGTGGCTGAATCTTAGGTCATAAGCCGGGTCGTTTCAAGGTCGTGAAATTCGAGACTGACTTCACCTCAACGACCGTGACGGCAAAGAACCGACTCAACGGGCACGTTATTACCGGGATATTATACAGACACGTGCTTTATGGCGGGGTAATACGAGAGGTTCGGAACTAGGACACTTTCTTGGAATAATAAAAGTTCGAAAGCTCCCGAACGCGACGTCTTTTTTTCGTCTCAGTGACGGATCAACGTTGCATAATGCTCCGTTCTCACAATCAGAATTAGTCACTTCAGATTCGGAAACAGTTTCATCCTCGTTCATTCGGTTCCAGTGGTTTGTACGAAACGTAATTGGACCTTTCCTTTATCGTTGCTTCGATTTGCTTCGATCGATCGACACTCTCCGCTCCAAAATCCCCCTCCTCGTGTGAGTGATTAAAATTTTGCCTTCTTAATCGGTCGATTCTCTGTAACAGGGTATCCCTATACGGACGTGTGCAGACAGAAAGGGAACCTCCTACACCGACACTATTGTTTGTGAAAAGTAATTAAACCGGAACTTTATCGGCTGACACATGTTTCTTGGCGGCTATGACTTAACTGGCTCTTTCAAGTTGTCCCTAACACACTTCAAGACTGCCGGGAGACTTTGTTAATTAAAATCGATTGAATAACCGTGGAATGGTGGTTCTTGAAAGCCCTCTTGCCATACGAGAATTTCAATCTGCCTATAGTATAACCACGAGTCGATGCTTGCGCGCGTTAAACCCTCGCGCTGTGATCTCGTACCAATGCGGGTCTTTCATTTTATTTTATTATTATAATGTCATTTGGACTCTCTGTCTATCCATTCGGTTCGCGTGAAATTGTCAAGGATGTGCACATTCGGACATTATTTCCCGACACTGCACCTTACCTCGATAACTAAATAAACCAGACGGCGTCTTTACGCTTCTCTTACTAATCCGATTTCACCTCGATAATTCTCTTACCCATTCCATCATCTTCTCCTCCCGCTTAGCCTTCCGGTTCAATTCTTCGGCCACTTGTCTCTCCGTCTCGGCTATTACAGCAGCCTTCGCTTCGGCCGCCATTCGCTTCTGAAGATCGGCTAGTTCCTCGGCCTCTAATCCTAATAACAAGCAGATAAAGACTTAACGACAGTATTAATGCAGTTTTCGTTCAAATTAGCTGAAATCCGTTACCGTAATTCCTCGGCCTTCCAATCTTCTTCAGGCAAAGGTTGAAGCTGGAGAACATATTGGGACACGGATCATCCTCGACCCAAATGAAAAGCGGATGTACCTCCATCTCATCAAAGAACTGGAGTGGAGTGTTGTCGTCAGTATTCCGTTCCCTGTGGCGTGAATGCGAAAAGTTAGTCAGGAACTCGCGAGTGAACATCTTCATCAAGACGAACCTATATTCGCGAAATCGTCGAATCAAATGCTCCTCCGTGTAGTGGGTGCCCTGGATTTCATCTTCGGAAAGAATTAGCAGTCTCTCGGTGAGGAATTCGTCGGTTGCATCTAGAACGACGACCAGCTCTGGCATGATTTCCGCGTTGAAGCCCTTTGGCGCCGATTCTTCTTCCTCCCCATCGCCAACGTCATCCTGGTTCTCCACATCCTCGACCGTCCCGAAGAGCTCTTTCGCCTGGCGGAGGGTTTTTGGATATCCGTCGAGGACGTATCCCTGATTTTGGCACTCCTTCGAGGCTAGTTTCTTCGCGAATATTCTGTGAATGAGCATTTGACGGTTCAACGTACGGATCCTGTGAGACGTCCTCACCCCAGGAATCTCTGCAATTTTTTCTCCGACCCGTTTACGGCTCGATAAGAATGCGAACACATGTTCACACCCAGCGTATCCGCGAACCGTGTTTATTGGTTGAAAACGTTTTGCCCGACTACACACGCATGTGATCAAAATAATTAGCTCATCTATCAAACGCGACACCCTTTATACTCTCCCGCTTAGGTTGGTAATTATAGAACAAAGGATTCACCGTGTTCGCTTTGAATATCATGAAAGCATCACTTAATGACGAGGTAATTCGATACCCGAAACAGTGGGCGCGTCCTTCCGCGCGAGATGAGGGATTTGTTCACCGTATGAAAAAAACAAAGTTGGCCAAAATTATTTCGCAACAAGGTGTAACGGAGCGTCAAGAATGTCCAACTAACTTGTTTAAGATCGCGTCATCCAACCGTCCCCGATTCTCCGATAAATTCCGCCTAATTTCGTCCAGTTCCGCCTGCCAACTCTCGACGACGTCAGTATCTTCCTCATCGATTTCATACTCTGCATAGTCGTCGTCATCGTCGTCGTCGGTCTCGTCGCCGGCTCCTCCTAAATCCTCCTCCCCTGTCGCCGGACTCTTGGCCTTGCGCGCTGCCTCGATGTCGTTAGTCTGTAATGCCAGGGAAAGAAATGGGATCAGCGACTGCACCGGAAGCACCAACGACACTACCGAGAGAAGATCTCAACGACAGCTCACGAGCTTGTTGATCCTATCCCTGATCAACGATTCAACGTGAACGTAATGGACCCTGTAATGTTCTGCCAACATCTTGGCGAGGCGAGTCTTTCCCGAGGCTGGCGGTCCCAGGACGACGATTTTAACGGGGTGCAAATTCCTCGCCGTTTTGTACTCTCTCGCGATATCCGCGATGTTCATGCTGAACGGCAGATCCGTGTACCACTCCAAATTGGCATCTTCGAGGTAGGCGGGTTCGATGTTTAGGTCCAGGGTTACCATGTCGTAATTTTGCTGAGTCACACCGTTTAGCAAAAATGCCTCCTCTCTGGCGATTTTTCGCACCTTACCGCTCGCCATGGCTCTGCTGATCTTCTGCCCTCGCAAATGACAGACAGTATTATTCTCGATGACGATGAACGATTCGTTCTAAACCCAACATTTCGCGTGACTTTCACTCAATTTGAACCCCTTGCCAAGTGCGAAGCTTGCTATAGCCCAGATTTTGAGCAGGGTCAATCCCTTCGCTCCGGATGACCCTCGTCGGCTGTTCGCTCGACTGAGGTACATGTTTCGAAACGGCCAAAGCGTACGTACACAACCAACCGGAGATTTGGGGCTGCTTCGTACCGTAAATCGCGCTTTCTGAAGACGGTACTCTGAGCATCAAAATGGATCGAGGTATGTTCAGAAACTCTGGGTCTATTGTCTAATTCCGATAATGGATAGTAGCGGGCGCATGGAAGGGGGTGAAATAAATTAACACCTCGGGTAACCCCGACCCTGCCAGGTGCCTGTGATTAATGAAGAGAAAAAATATTTCAAGGCTGAAAATTTTATCGCTTTGTGACCCGTCGCGCAGATATAATCGCTCTGCTCGAAACGTCTGCTCGCACCTGTGGATAGCGTGACCCCTGCGTTATTCGCTCATCAGTTAAACGCAATCAAGCTCAATTAGCTTTCATTCGAACCGGCAAAATCTGCGGACCTTTGATACTGACGGCAGATTTATACTACATACGGGCCAGTTCTGGGCGAGGAGTTGTAACGTATCTGCAGCACGACCTCGTAGTTCTGTCATTTACGGAAAACAATGAGATCCATTTCCTCGATAGAGCGAGGCTGTTATTGGAGCTCGGACTGTCCGTTAATTGAAATAGTGATAACACCCCGTCCATCGCTCACCCTGAGGTTATAATTGAACCTTCAACCTGGTTCACCGTCACCTGACCATTCCGAAGCCGTTAATTCTTCAACGCAAGCAATGACCGTCGTACACGCACCTTAACGATTGTCTTCTGTGACATGCGCACGTGCTCAACGGCGACGACGTATCGTAACTTTGGCCAATCTCTAACAAACATCAAGACGATCCTGCAATAAGAATTTAAAGCCGCACATAAAATCGCGGGTATTCAAATCGCGGTTGAAGCTTGTAACTCACGTGGGTAGATTGCGAACGTGCAGAACTGGAATCCTGTTGGTACCATCGCCAAAAATAGGTAGCTCGGTCGCGTTGTGCCAAGCCATTTTGAAAAGGTAGTGAAACGGACCCTCCTCGTCGCCGTAAGTTATGCCGCAGCAGAGAACGATCGTCCTTAGCTTGCCTTTCAGTTCGGGGTACTTTTTCATAATTACAACGTCCTTCTCGCACTGAGTGTGCTTCTTGAAATTCGCGTGCGGTCTTCGCTTTCTGTAATCCGCCTCCGTAAAAGGCAGCTCCGGATCTTCGACGTAAATGGGTTTCGATAGTGCCCAAGTCATCACGGTGGAGATTAAAATGAAGTGGCGAACCTCTTGGCTCCGCTTAAAAGCCTTCGGTTTCTCGGCAGACATTTTCAGAAGCTCGCTCGCGATCGCTGCTCACAATTACATGTAAGGAGGTACGTGGTCGCGACATTATTCTCAAATCCCCTCTCTTCAGGGTATTACTCCGCACGGAAGCAAATTCTACCTTACCTTCGAGAGCCCACTGGGCTTCGGCTACTTGAGAGGGATCTTGAGTGATATCGTACACGATTACTCCGCATCTCATCAACTCCGCCAGAAACGCGTCTTCGTGCCCCTGAGCGCGGTTTATTATCATCAGCACATCATCCGGCGGAGAGTACTGCGAAGATTACAGAACACGGTAAGATCTCGAATTTTTTTTATCGATCTCCCCGTCGCGTTGTAAGAAAGCTGATGTGCAATTTAACACCGCTCCCAGTCTACAATTGTTCACATGCAAATGTTCTTCATGCTGGATTCAATATCGTTCGATATTCATCGACAGAAAATAATATTGACAGTGAGTAAGAAATCATGTCTCTTCGATTAATTCCGTTTTTGCTTCAAATATTCTCGGTATATGTGAATCAGCACCGAACACTGTTGAATTCAACGCGAAAAAATGCGAGTCACTGCTAAATTCTGACAGGGTTAGACGAACATCACCAGTTTTTTTACAGCGAGAAGCAATGTATACGTGACAACCTGACCTTACTGTCCATCACGGTGCCAACCACCTCGTACTTCCTGGCTAATTTGGTAGGAGCGTCGGCTTCCTTTATCTCTTTCGTTTCTTCTTGTTCCGCCTCCTCTTCATCCTCGACATCCTTTCCTCCCTCTCCGGTTTCTTCCTCTTCTTGCTCTATTTTGGCTGAATTCTCGTCCTCGTCGTACGTATTTGCGATGTAAATTTGCTCAGGGAAATACTAAGTGAAGTGGGAATTCATTATATATGCGTCTTGACAGAAGTGATAACGTAAAAATTATCCGCCTTTTGCGGTCAAAGTTTTCAAGGTCGGTTCTGCGTCACTGAGCAACTTCTATTATTAACACCCTCCAGGATTACATAACTTATTCGGGGTACGCTAACGGTACTGAATGCCTTTAGTTGCAGCGAGAGAAGTGGATATCAGTCAGTGAATACCTAATGTATAGGACTTATATGCGTAAACATTATACAAAATTCAATTAATTTCTTGTTGTGTTTTGTTGTGTAGTGTTCTTGGCTGTGCTTTGCGCCAGAGATTCGCCCAGTTTTCGAGGGTCAAGGCTAAACGCTAATTTTAACATCAAGCAGCTCAGCTCTGATGAAATTACACTCGCCGCCGCAGCCAGGCACCCTCTTAAAAAGGGACTGAAATCTCAAGTTCTTTAAGAGAGAAAATTTCGCCGACGGCGAAGCGTCGCGCCGCGGCGCCACCCCGTTTCATCCCTGAATTATGCTATGCCTCACGCTAACCGAGATCCCGCGGTAATTATTTCGATAACAAGACAACTTCGCGTGACTTACGTCGGCCAACTTCTTCCCGTGGTAGCTGTCTATCTGATTGACAAAAACCCGCCATGGTACAAAGTCCCGGACTTCGTCGACCTCCATCGTTCTTCCAGCACTGTTCTGCTGACCGTTCTCCGGTTCCTGGATCTTCTGCTGCTCTGTCGACATCGCGTTATCTTAATATCCTGCGGCAGTAGACTGGCAGGCGTTGAAGCGAAGTCGGAAGAAGGACAAACGAAAATCGCGAAGTCGACAATCTCACATCCGCCAGCCATGCTGCCGGAGATCTTGTGTCAATATACCTAAATTTGTGCGGTTATAATTTCGGGCTGGAAAATGTCGCGCAAACCCCCGGCAATGGTGCTTTTTCCTTCGAGGAACGACGAGGACGCACCGGGTCCGCCTCGAAGGCCGAAGAAGAAGCGTTATACCACCAAACCGCAATCCATTGTGGAGCGTTTCGACAAGATGGCGAATGCTCACCTCGACGAACATGACGGGGGTTGTTCGTCGACCGACGAAGATGACAAGCTGCTTTCGGGTCCAGTGGAGAATCGTCGACCGGTGAAAAGCGTGTCCAGGAACCTGGCGGGCAGCATAACAGGCTTCGACATCGCCGAGAGCGTCGGGGTTCAGCACGACAACGAACTCGCCGAAGCTGTCGAGAAGCTCATCAAGGCCGAGGAAACCACCAGGTTCACCGAACTCGTCGTCGCCGCGGAAGCCGCCGTCGCTGCCGCCCCTCCGGATCTCGCCGAGGAAGCCGCGCTCGCCGTTGCCCACGAGTACCAAACCCAGAACCTCAGCATGATACAGGAGGAGATTCCCGGAGAAACCATCATCGAGGTTATCGGTTACGTCGGCATTCGACGTCGCAAGGACAACGCTGACAAACGCAGCTGCGTTTGCTGACGAGGCGTAGTACGTCGCACGTGAATCGGCTTGTCATAATCGTCTGTCTCTCCGTCCGTAGATTCATCAATTCTGTATCGTCAAATACAATGTGACGGATTTTTAGATTGATTGATTATGTTTCTCTGTTGAAGATTTATGTTTATCGAGTGTGTTAGTCACTGGTGTATGATGAAGAAAAATGCCGACGGAATTCTGTGCATCGGGAAAAAGTTTTGCTTGCCATTAATTCAGGGATGTAAAACGCGTCGATCTCTCGAAACTCTCGTTCCATCTAACTGAACTCACATCTTTTCGATCCCCTTCTCTTCGAGTCTGCAGAAATAGGGGAAAAGAAAGGCGAGGAGAAAAAAATAAAATGAATAAGTTTTTAGATACCATGAATGCAAATGGGTTTAGTCGAGAATCGTGCTCCGGACTGGAGACGTTGCGAGAATTTTAATTGAGCGAACGATTTGCGGCAATATATGCGTCCTTGGCTTTTCACACCTCGAGTTTTAGTCACCCTCGCTTATTACCTTCGTTTTATTATAACGTCGACGGAAATTGAGCGTCTAAAATGCACTCGTCCAAAATTTATCGTTATATCTCATAAAGGAAATTTCTTTATCCTCCTCCAATTGTGTTATCGCGTCATTTTGCATAAAGAAAATCCGGCTCCGGGAAGAACGATCCCCGTAATTCGAAGGTCAGGTCATGTCGCCCTCTCTTTACGTAAATATTAGCCATTGAACGAAGTTGAGTATCGTTCTCAGGAAATTGGATGAAAGGAACAAAAAGTAATAATGATAATAAGGTAATGAGGTATTCGAGCTACCCGCAAACGAACTTGAATTATTCTTATTTACTCAGAGAAGCTTTTTTCGGTTTATTACGCAACCATGCAACCAGATCTTTCATAGTCCGAAGATCTTACTTACCAGCATGTTCAGTTATTAACTACCTATGGAGCAATAATTCTCCTCTATTAAACACGCATGGATTTCGTATTGCGGTTTTGCGATGATTGCGCAATTGCAATGTTCGACATTTCTTATGCACAAAGGAAGGCACCTCCCGCGATCCCTCTCCATGACGAGTGAAAACACGAAGAGACTCACTTCCGTAATTGATGTCAATTTGCGATCACTACGGGAGAGCGTTTCGCCTTCCCCTTTGAAGCACGCCGCAAACCTCTGCACTTCGGTGAATCGATAACCATGCCGAGTTTTCTCTAACAAACGCGCTCATCGTCGGACTGTCTGGACATCCATAAAAATCACCGAAATGTTTATGAGCAGCTAACTTCATACAGATATTAAAATTAGCCCTTAGCTCTGCTGGACACGGTTAGGCGGATGATTGCAGGAGGTATCAAATCAATTAGCGGCCGTCAGTCATCCTCTCATAAAAACAACCATAAAAAAAAACAAAAAACTTCAATCCACGTATTCCGGAGAAAAATCATCCACTGAATTGCCTCGTGAATGATGATTGCAGAGGAGTGGACTGGCAGCTTCCCTTACCAGTTATTGATAGGTGTTGGGGTTGGACTGATGGCACTGGTTCTCCTCGCTGCGGCAAGTTTTCAGTGTTCAGCTACCTGGCGTTGGCTGATGGGTGTCTCAGGTCAGAACAACGATGAAGACGCCGACGGCGACATCGGGCACCAGAATGCCATCCGGATCAGCCATTCGCTGCCGGATCTTCAGTCCGAGCCAATCACTCACGAATACGTTCAAGAGCAGAAGGAAAACAAAAAGGTTACAGCGTAGAAATACGTGAATTATTAGGCCGTATGTATCATCCGGAAGGCTGCGCAGTGTAATAGGTGAAATTTTTCTGGTTCCAGGTCCTGCGGCAAACGACCCTGCCGATCGTTCCCATGCGCCATCAAACCTTCCAGCGGCAGTTATCCCATCGGCTGGATTTACCCAACATCAAGTTCAGCATTTGTAGTCTCGAAAACCGCAGCGACTCCAGTCTCGGATTGCTCAAGGCAAGTGAAATTTAGCTCTAGATGAGGAATACCTTGTTTCCGGTATGTTTCCGGTATATCTCCGCGAAAGAGACGAATCAGTAATTCAAGTTTTCGACGAAAATTTCAGCCCGAGTTGTACAAAAAGGATCTAACGCGGCAGGCGAGCACCGAAAGTTCGAGTACCGTTGAAATGGAGTACTCTGGTAAACTTCACTTCGCGTTGCGATACGACAAGGAGTTTGAAGGCCTCGTTGTTAAGGTGAGTTTGAAAGGACGCCTCGGGGCGAATAACACGAATAGGAATTCCGAATTGATCATAATAGCCGTGGCTGTACACTTGGGTAGGAGTGCGAAAATAGCTCGGACCAAGCGGCTCGTGCATGTTTAATTACCGTGCTGAACCGGCGTTAACCAGAACCTCCTAATACGCAACACGCAGTACGAACTTCCCCGTGCCGGAGTCACGAGCTACATTTTGTCATTCCCTTGTACTTCCTGGCATAAAATTCCCCGAGAAATTTAATTAAACCGCGAACGGTGCGACGCACGTACCAGACATTGCAAAAAGCAAGCGGCTTAATGCGTTTTATTGTCAATATGATACGGCCGACAATGGGAAAGGTCGACATTCGCGTTAACGGACCGCGCTGCGGACGGTAAGAGACGCTGGCCAACATTCCTGTCCCAGTTCGCTATCCTTGAGACTTTTAACATACTGATTTATAACTATTATATACCCATTGCATCATTTGCCGAGCTCCTCGTACCGCAATGAAGCAGTGAGATATGCCGTTTCGCCATTTCGGACCGATCGTAGCGGGCCCATGGAAATGGAATAATCATCGGTTATTTTTGCCTAAGAAAAACTAGTTTCGGTTCAAGGTGTTTGAAAAAAATATCAACGAGTCCTGTAACCCCCACTCACCGTAGAAATTACAGAACCGTGCATCACGCGTGAAAAAATACGTAAATTTATCCGTGAAAATTTAAACCGTTCAAACTTTTACCTGGAAGTTTGATTTCTTTGTATTAACTTAGCGACTCCTGCAACTTTCCTACTCAGGTTCTGGAGGCTCGGGAATTGCCAATTAAGGATGTTACTGGGAGCAGCGACCCTTACGTCAAAGTCTACCTCTTGCCGGATAGAAAGAAGAAATTCCAGACGAAAGTTCATCGTAAAAATTTAAATCCCATCTTCAACGAAACCTTCATTTTCAGGTTGGTAAATAGCTCCATGGGTTCATAGTCCGATGTCTTACAATCGATTCTCATCAAGCTTTGAAACTTTTGCACATTTTTCAGCGTACCTTACGACGATCTTCGCGAGCGTTATCTCCAATTCTCGGTATACGATTTCGACAGATTCTCGAAGCACGATCTAATCGGCCAAGTCGTTCTCAGGGATCTTCTCGACTGCACCGACCTCGAACACGAAATCGAATACACGATGGACATTTTTTGTGCTCTTCAGGTATATGGCTTACATGTATATTTATTCCCTGAAATATTCCTTTACATTGACAGCGGGATCAAAAATTAGTTTTCGGCGCTATGATACCGCGACTACATTTTTCCCTCGATCATTTTTCCCGTATTTTTATACATCGCGAACACAACTTCGTACATTTGATAACTTTCATTATTTGATATTGTTACAAATATTCATTAAACCGAATTGCTTCTCATAAACGATTACATACTTTCAAACTGCCGCAGCTCACAGCTTTCGTCTGTGTTTTATTCATTTTTACTTTCTTCCGAACCGTATATAATTGCAGATAACTGCAAAATGAATAAAAACACAGAGTTCTTACGATTATATTATAATAATATCACGACGCGACGTATCGAATACACAGGTAACAATTTTCGGAACAACTTTCTATAAAGAAATAATGAAATAAAAACGAAAACCATTCCTTCGCCCCTCGGTAATTCCCCGAAGTTCTAACTCTTCGAGTAATAACGGTTCCAATAAAACAAATGCTCCCCTTCGGTTATTCGCGCAGGAAAAGGTCGACCGAGGTGAACTTATGCTGTCTCTTTGCTACCTACCGACGGCTGGACGATTGACTCTGACAGTGATAAAAGGCCGGAACCTGAAAGCAATGGACATCACAGGTTCCTCGGGTAACGTAATATTTTATTACATGTTTACCCAGTAATTATGTACACGTACGATTCGCAAATACTCGATAAATTCCCTAGTCCTTGACCCTTAGCGAATGATGCCGCGCTGTTCCAGATCCTTACGTGAAGGTCTATCTTCTGTGTCAGGGGAAGAGGATAAAGAAGAAAAAAACTACGGTTAAGAAAAAAACTCTCTGCCCGGTGTACAACGAGGCCCTCGTCTTCGATGTGCCGTCAGAAAACGTTGAGGAGGTCAGCCTCGTCGTGAAAGTTCTCGATTACGACAGGTACGATATATATACACGGCAATACCTCCTTCCAGCTTCCATTCGCCAAATTTTAAAACAACCTTTGAGTTTTTCATACCGAAGAGATTGAAGTAAATATCTTATTTACATATCGTGACACTGAAATGAAGTAAGACGTTCTAAGGTCCTTTATTGGATCGTTATTTCGTGTTTTTCGGGCAACAAAATCATCCCCCGGTTTTACGTTGCAACATTTGGTGCGATTGTCACGGGCCTCGTAATTCATAAATCGATCGGGTCATTATCCAGTTTATTGAGCATTTTTACGACTGCGGTCGGCTTGTCGAACGAACTGAGGAGCATCTGTGGAACAGCCATCATCGACGAGTGAATAATATAATCTGGTCGGTGAAACACTCGATTCGTTCGTGTCGTCGATTTCGACGGACGATCTTAGTGCCCGTTGTCTCAATAGGTAGTTGTTCTGTTAATTCGCATTAATTACCCCAACGACTCGACGACGAGCATAATTCCCCGAGGCGGTTGGGGCTTGATCCGAGACTCGCGGCACGAACGACTTCGCCCGGACATTTTATCGCCGATCATTTATATCGCTTTTTCACCCCGCTTCAGAATTGGCCCCAACGAGCTGATGGGCTGTACCGCAATTGGCGCCAGCTTCATAGGCATCGGTCGTGATCACTGGCTCGAGATGCTCGATAATCCCAGGAAACCTGTGGCTCAGTGGTACCCGCTGCACGAGACAGTCGCTGGACACATACCAGCAGTCACCTCGGAACCGCTTCCCGTCAGTCTAAGCTGCCTAAACAGCAGGTAACGACAGCGTCAGGTTTTAGAGGAACCTTTTTGCCAGTGGCGATAAAGGTGTTTTTTTTTTTGCTTGTAATAACGAGTCAAAATTCTCTGCGACTTTTAGATGAAGAAAGAATGATTAACGTCAGCGTGGTGGTTGAAAAATTCTCATCGTACCTACTGGGCGTCAGCTGGCTTGAGAGATCATCCCTTTCTGTCCCTACTCGTATTATAATGCACGACGTCCTTTGACTGGCTTATACGCGAATGACGAACGAGTTAAATCTGGCTTTCCAAGTCAGAATGTTGAAAGTTTAACGTCGAAAACTTCTATGCAGGGCACCAATGGAACGCACTGAGCATGTTGTCCGATAACCAGAGTTCAGAGTTGACGATGAAACGTTGTAAACTATGTATTTTTGACCTTAATTTTCCTCTCTTTGTAAAATAACGATGTTGCATCATACATATATATAATGAATTATATATATAATGCATGGTAAAATTCTTATACATATATATATATATATATATATATATAAGGATTTTACAAAGCGATCAAAACTAACTGAAAACAATTATCATGTACAATGTATAACTGTGTTACTCAGACCTCTAAAATAATTACCGACCGATATCGGTTGAGTATCTATTGGAGGTTCACAATTAATGTTGTTATACACATAGACGTGTAAACGGAGATGGCCGGCTGGAAAGAGGATCAAAGTCGCGGCTATAATAAATACTTCCTATAACAGAAATCTGTCAATGTGATATAATTATACACAAATATATCATACATCCATATATATATGTATATATATATGTAACATATAGTATTGTAAACTATACATATTATACAGAAAATTTCACTACTACACACCTGATATACTAACGAATGCATGATCCGCACACTCGTGAACATAATATCCGCCGTATAGACGTAGCTGAAGTAAAATTCAGTGTTCAGGTGATGAAACGACATGTGTTATTGACTGATGTGTAGGAAAACAGAGTTTGTCGAGATCGAGCAAGTGTAATAAGTGGGTAAATATCAATCTGATATACGCACACTACGCGCTATCCGTTCGACATGCAAATCGTCAGTGTTACAGTTCAAGCAAGGATATAAGTATGTATTAATATTTTATCCATCAATTCAGCTTCGTTGATGCAATCCGTGCGGCTCGTGTTGCGCTCGGGCATGAAGTCGTTCAAAGACAAACGTCTAATTGTCAGGAAAATAATAATATAGTGAATGTACAATTGGCATGGGAGAAGGTTACAGTATACACCCTTTTACACCGTTCGATAATTATGTGATGATGATGATGATGAAAATGCTGGTGATGATGATGACGATGTTGACAGATTGTAGAAAGTACTGCGTGAGTAATTAATTTACGAACGTTGACAACATATAATGAAGCTGATGAAATGACGATTTGAGGTATGAACTGAAATTCTGAATTACGTAACAATAACGGAAATGCTTATATCATATTTTACGACTTGTATGTACACAGCTGTTGATGAAATTGGTGTAATGATGTTATGTAAGTGCAGGTCTTTAACTAATAAGTGACGTTATATATTAACATTGAACAAGATTCTATTTATTATATTATACACATATATATACAAATCTGTTCAATGATATTCAAAGCAAAGTTCGATACATTCGTGGATTTGTGTTGTACGTTTACATATCTTTGATTGACTATGTCCTATGAATAAATTTAATTCTAACGTACATCATACACACATAATGATAGGCTACTGTGGACGTGATTACGATAATTTAAGCAAATATCAGTCAGTGTGTATAATAAAGAAACTGCAGTTGCATAGTCAGTATTCCTAATACTTCGAAACTAACCCTGTCATGGCTCAAGTTCATGAAACACATTTCCGATCAATGATAATAATATCGGTTTGTCGCGCCGACCGTCACAGAAAACTCGTATAATTTGTTTATCCAATTTTGATATATTTAACGGATTGATAGGATCATTTCATTCGAACGCTGAAACGACGTGTATTTGTCAGTAATGACCGGAAACAAGTAGAAGTTTATCGTATTTCCTCTGCTGTTGGTGAGACGTGAAGCTGACCAAGGCATGTTTCCGTGATTCTCAGATCACGATGACAAGTACAATGGAAATTTGAGATTCAATATCAGATTTGGAGTGTAAAACATCGTAGCATTTTTTGCGAATGTGGAAAAAAATGGAATAAATTCAATGAGGCGCAATGTCAACGTAATTTTGCGAGAGAAATCGATTGGGCGCAGTCCCAATACGCTGCGATCAACGCATCAAAAGTTACGGCCAAAAAACCAGAACCTGAATTTTCGACATTTTTCAGCAGGTGCTTTTTCGCTCGCCATTTCTCTCCTGTTGGTCCTACGCTCTTTTCGCTGCGATTTCTGAGTTCCTGAGGGTCCGATTGGTCGGACAAGAATCGTTTGAATCGAATCTGAGACCAAAAGTTTTTTGCCGAAAAAAAAAGTAAGGCTAACCCCTTTCCATTTTTGGCGAAAATTATCGCGATTTTGAAAAGTGCTGGAATCAATTAATTGTAGCACTGATCGGACGTACTTTTGCGAGAGAAATCGATTGGGCGCAGTCCCAATACGCTGCGATCAACGCATCAAAAGTTACAGCCAAAAAACCAGAACCTGAATTTTCGACATTTTTCAGCAGGTGCTTTTTCGCTCGCCATTTCTCTCCTGTTGGTCCTACGCTCTTTTCGCAGCGATTTCTGAGTTCCTGAGGGTCCAATTGGTCGGATAAGGATCGTTTGAATCGAATCTGAGACCAAAAGTTTTTTGCCAAAAAAAAAAGTAAGGCTAACCCCTTTCCATTTTTGGCGAAAATTTTCGCGATTTTGAAAAGTGCTGGAATCAATTAATTGTAGCACTGATCATACGTAATTTTGCGAGAGAAATCGATTGGGCGCAGTCCCAATACGCTGCGATCAACGCATCAAAAGTTACAGCCGAAAAACCAGAACCTGAATTTTCGACATTTTTCAGCAGGTGCTTTTTCGCTCGCCATTTCTCTCCTGTTGGTCCTACGCTCTTTTCGCTGCGATTTCTGAGTTCCTGAGGTTCCAATTGGTCGGATAAGGATCGTTTGAATCGAATCTGAGACCAAAAGTTTTTTGCCAAAAAAAAAAGTAAGGCTAACCCCTTTCCATTTTTGGCAAAAATTTTCGCGATTTTGAAAAGTGCTGGAATCAATTAATTGTAGCACCAATCAGACGTAATTTTGCGAAAGAAATCGATTGGGCGCAGTCCCAATACGCTGCGATCAACGCATCAAGAGTTACAGCCGAAAAACCAGAACCTGAATTTTCGACATTTTTCAGCAGGTGCTTTTTCGCTCGCCATTTCTCTCCTGTTGGTCCTACGCTCTTTTCGCTGCGATTTCTGAGTTCCTGAGGGTCCAATTGGTCGGATAAGGATCGTTTAAATCGAATCTGAGACCAAAAGTTTTTTGCCAAACAAAAAAGTAAGGCTAACCCCTTTCCATTTTTGGCGAAAATTTTCGCGATTTTGAAAAGTGCTGGAATCAATTAATTGTAGCACTGATCGGACGTAATTTTGCGAGAGAAATCGATTGGGCGCAGTCCCAATACGCTGCGATCAACGCATCAAAAGTTACAGCCGAAAAACCAGAACCTGAATTTTCGACATTTTTCAGCAGGTGCTTTTTCGCTCGCCATTTCTCTCCTGTTGGTCCTACGCTCTTTTCGCTGCGATTTCTGAGTTCCTGAGGTTCCAATTGGTCGGATATGGATCGTTCGAATCGAATCTGAGACCAAAAGTTTTTTGCCAAAAAAAAAAGTAAGGCTAACCCCTTTCCATTTTTGGCAAAAATTTTCGCGATTTTGAAAAGTGCTGGAATCAATTAATTGTAGCACCAATCAGACGTAATTTCGCGAAAGAAATCGATTGGGCGCAGCCCCAATACGCTGCGATCAACGCATCAAAAGTTACAGCCAAAAAACCAGAACCTGAATTTTCGACATTTTTCAGCAGGTGCTTTTTCGCTCGCCATTTCTCTCCTGTTGGTCCTACGCTCTTTTCGCTGCGATTTCTGAGTTCCTGAGGGTCCAATTGGTCGGATAAGGATCGTTCAAATCGAATCTGAGACCAAAAGTTTTTTGCCAAAAAAAAAAGGAAGGCTAACCCCTTTCCTTTTTTGGCGAAAATTTTCGCGATTTTGAAAAGTGCTGAAATCAATTAATTGTAGCACTGATCAGACGTAATTTTGCGAGAGAAATCGATTGGGCGCAGTCCCGATACGCTGCGATCAACGCATCAAAAGTTACAGCCAAAAAACCAGAACCTGAATTTTCGACATTTTTCAGCAGGTGCTTTTTCGCTCGCCATTTCTCTCCTGTTGGTCCTACGCTCTTTTCGCTGCGATTTCTGAGTTCCTGAGGGTCCAATTGGTCGGATAAGGATCGTTTAAATCGAATCTGAGACCAAAAGTTTTTTGCCAAAAAAAAAAGTAAGGCTAACCCCTTTCCATTTTTGGCGAAAATTATCGCGATTTTGAAAAGTGCCGGAATCAATTAATTGTGGCACCAATCAGACGTAATTTTGCGAAAGAAATCGATTGGGCGCAGTCCCAATACGCTGCGATCAACGCATCAAAAGTTACAGCCAAAAAACCAGAACCTGAATTTTCGACATTTTTCAGCAGGTGCTTTTTCGCTCGCCATTTCTCTCCTGTTGGTCCTACGCTCTTTTCGCTGCGATTTCTGAGTTCCTGAGGTTCCAATTGGTCGGATAAGGATCGTTTGAATCGAATCTGAGACCAAAAGTTTTTTGCCAAAAAAAAAAGTAAGGCTAACCCCTTTCCATTTTTGGCGAAAATTTTCGCGATTTTGAAAAGTGCTGGAATCAATTAATTGTAGCACTGATCGGACGTAATTTTGCGAGAGAAATCGATTGGGCGCAGTCCCAATACGCTGCGATCAACGCATCAAAAGTTACAGCCAAAAAACCAGAACCTGAATTTTCGACATTTTTCAGCAGGTGCTTTTTCGCTCGCCATTTCTCTCCTGTTGGTCCTACGCTCTTTTCGCTGCGATTTCTGAGTTCCTGAGGTTCCAATTGGTCGGATAAGGATCGTTTGAATCGAATCTGAGACCAAAAGTTTTTTGCCAAAAAAAAAAGTAAGGCTAACCCCTTTCCATTTTTGGCGAAAATTTTCGCGATTTTGAAAAGTGCTGGAATCAATTAATTGTAGCACTGATCGGACGTAATTTTGCGAGAGAAATCGATTGGGCGCAGTCCCAATACGCTGCGATCAACGCATCAAAAGTTACAGCCAAAAAACCAGAACCTGAATTTTCGACATTTTTCAGCAGGTGCTTTTTCGCTCGCCATTTCTCTCCTGTTGGTCCTACGCTCTTTTCGCTGCGATTTCTGAGTTCCTGAGGGTCCGATTGGTCGGACAAGAATCGTTTGAATCGAATCTGAGACCAAAAGTTTTTTGCCGAAAAAAAAAGTAAGGCTAACCCCTTTCCATTTTTGGCGAAAATTATCGCGATTTTGAAAAGTGCTGGAATCAATTAATTGTAGCACTGATCGGACGTACTTTTGCGAGAGAAATCGATTGGGCGCAGTCCCAATACGCTGCGATCAACGCATCAAAAGTTACAGCCAAAAAACCAGAACCTGAATTTTCGACATTTTTCAGCAGGTGCTTTTTCGCTCGCCATTTCTCTCCTGTTGGTCCTACGCTCTTTTCGCAGCGATTTCTGAGTTCCTGAGGGTCCAATTGGTCGGATAAGGATCGTTTGAATCGAATCTGAGACCAAAAGTTTTTTGCCAAAAAAAAAAGTAAGGCTAACCCCTTTCCATTTTTGGCGAAAATTTTCGCGATTTTGAAAAGTGCTGGAATCAATTAATTGTAGCACTGATCATACGTAATTTTGCGAGAGAAATCGATTGGGCGCAGTCCCAATACGCTGCGATCAACGCATCAAAAGTTACAGCCGAAAAACCAGAACCTGAATTTTCGACATTTTTCAGCAGGTGCTTTTTCGCTCGCCATTTCTCTCCTGTTGGTCCTACGCTCTTTTCGCTGCGATTTCTGAGTTCCTGAGGTTCCAATTGGTCGGATAAGGATCGTTTGAATCGAATCTGAGACCAAAAGTTTTTTGCCAAAAAAAAAAGTAAGGCTAACCCCTTTCCATTTTTGGCGAAAATTTTCGCGATTTTGAAAAGTGCTGGAATCAATTAATTGTAGCACTGATCGGACGTAATTTTGCGAGAGAAATCGATTGGGCGCAGTCCCAATACGCTGCGATCAACGCATCAAAAGTTACAGCCAAAAAACCAGAACCTGAATTTTCGACATTTTTCAGCAGGTGCTTTTTCGCTCGCCATTTCTCTCCTGTTGGTCCTACGCTCTTTTCGCTGCGATTTCTGAGTTCCTGAGGGTCCAATTGGTCGGATAAGGATCGTTTAAATCGAATCTGAGACCAAAAGTTTTTTGCCAAAAAAAAAAGGAAGGCTAACCCCTTTCCATTTTTGGCGAAAATTTTCGCGATTTTGAAAAGTGCTGGAATCAATTAATTGTAGCACTGATCAGACGTAATTTTGCGAGAGAAATCGATTGGGCGCAGTCCCGATACGCTGCGATCAACGCATCAAAAGTTACAGCCAAAAAACCAGAACCTGAATTTTCGACATTTTTCAGCAGGTGCTTTTTCGCTCGCCATTTCTCTCCTGTTGGTCCTACGCTCTTTTCGCTGCGATTTCTGAGTTCCTAAGGTTCCAATTGGTCGGATAAGGATCGTTTGAATCGAATCTGAGACCAAAAGTTTTTTGCCAAAAAAAAAAGTAAGGCTAACCCCTTTCCATTTTTGGCAAAAATTTTCGCGATTTTGAAAAGTGCTAGAATCAATTAATTGTAGCACCAATCAGACGTAATTTTGCGAAAGAAATCGATTGGGCGCAGTCCCAATACGCTGCGATCAACGCATCAAAAGTTACAGCCAAAAAACCAGAACCTGAATTTTCGACATTTTTCAGCAGGTGCTTTTTCCTCCGTAACTTCTCTCCTGTTGGTCCTACGCTCTTTTCGCTGCGATTTCTGAGTTCCTGAGGGTCCAATTGGTCGGATAAGGATCGTTTGAATCGAATCTGAGACCAAAAGTTTTTTGCCAAAAAAAAAAGTAAGGCTAACCCCTTTCCATTTTTGGCGAAAATTTTCGCGATTTTGAAAAGTGCTGGAATCAATTAATTGTAGCACTGATCGGACGTAATTTTGCGAGAGAAATCGATTGGGCGCAGTCCCAATACGCTGCGATCAACGCATCAAAAGTTACAGCCGAAAAACCAGAACCTGAATTTTCGACATTTTTCAGCAGGTGCTTTTTCGCTCGCCATTTCTCTCCTGTTGGTCCTACGCTCTTTTCGCTGCGATTTCTGAGTTCCTGAGGGTCCAATTGGTCGGATAAGGATCGTTTAAATCGAATCTGAGACCAAAAGTTTTTTGCCAAAAAAAAAGTAAGGCTAACCCCTTTCCATTTTTGGCGAAAATTTTCGCGATTTTGAAAAGTGCTGGAATCAATTAATTGTAGCACTGATCGGACGTAATTTTGCGTGAGAAATCGATTGGGCGCAGTCCCAATACGCTGCGATCAACGCATCAAAAGTTACAGCCAAAAAACCAGAACCTGAATTTTCGACATTTTTCAGCAGGTGCTTTTTCGCTCGCCATTTCTCTCCTGTTGGTCCTACGCTCTTTTCGCTGCGATTTCTGAGTTTCTGAGGTTCCAATTGGTCGGATAAGGATCGTTTAAATCGAATCTGAGACCAAAAGTTGTTTGCCAAAAAAAAAAGTAAGGCTAACCCCTTTCCATTTTTGGCGAAAATTTTCGCGATTTTGAAAAGTGCTGGAATCAATTAATTGTAGCACTGATCGGACGTAATTTTGCGAGAGAAATCGATTGGGCGCAGTCCCAATACGCTGCGATCAACGCATCAAAAGTTACAGCCAAAAAACCAGAACCTGAATTTTCGACATTTTTCAGCAGGTGCTTTTTCGCTCGCCATTTCTCTCCTGTTGGTCCTACGCTCTTTTCGCTGCGATTTCTGAGTTCCTGAGGGTCCAATTGGTCGGATAAGGATAGTTTAAATCGAATCTGAGACCAAAAGTTTTTTGCCAAAAAAAAAAGTAAGGCTAACCCCTTTCCATTTTTGGCGAAAATTTTCGCGATTTTGAAAAGTGCTGGAATCAATTAATTGTAGCACTGATCGGACGTAATTTTGCGAGAGAAATCGATTGGGCGCAGTCCCAATACGCTGCGATCAACGCATCAAAAGTTACAGCCAAAAAACCAGAACCTGAATTTTCGACATTTTTCAGCAGGTGCTTTTTCGCTCGCCATTTCTCTCCTGTTGGTCCTACGCTCTTTTCGCTGCGATTTCTGAGTTTCTGAGGTTCCAATTGGTCGGATAAGGATCGTTTAAATCGAATCTGAGACCAAAAGTTTTTTGCCAAAAAAAAAAGTAAGGCTAACCCCTTTCCATTTTTGGCGAAAATTTTCGCGATTTTGAAAAGTGCTGGAATCAATTAATTGTAGCACTGATCGGACGTACTTTTGCGAGAGAAATCGATTGGGCGCAGTCCCTATACGCTGCGATCAACGCATCAAAAGTTACAGCCGAAAAACCAGAACCTGAATTTTCGACATTTTTCAGCAGGTGCTTTTTCGCTCGCCATTTCTCTCCTGTTGGTCCTACGCTCTTTTCGCTGCGATTTCTGAGTTCCTGAGGTTCCAATTGGTCGGATAAGGATCGTTTGAATCGAATCTGAGACCAAAAGTTTTTTGCCAAAAAAAAAAGTAAGGCTAACCCCTTTCCATTTTTGGCGAAAATTATCGCGATTTTGAAAAGTGCTGGAATCAATTAATTGTAGCACTGATCGGACGTACTTTTGCGAGAGAAATCGATTGGGCGCAGTCCCAATACGCTGCGATCAACGCATCAAAAGTTACAGCCAAAAAACCAGAACCTGAATTTTCGACATTTTTCAGCAGGTGCTTTTTCGCTCGCCATTTCTCTCCTGTTGGTCCTACGCTCTTTTCGCTGCGATTTCTGAGTTTCTGAGGTTCCAATTGGTCGGATAAGGATCGTTTAAATCGAATCTGAGACCAAAAGTTGTTTGCCAAAAAAAAAAGTAAGGCTAACCCCTTTCCATTTTTGGCGAAAATTTTCGCGATTTTGAAAAGTGCTGGAATCAATTAATTGTAGCACTGATCGGACGTAATTTTGCGAGAGAAATCGATTGGGCGCAGTCCCAATACGCTGCGATCAACGCATCAAAAGTTACAGCCAAAAAACCAGAACCTGAATTTTCGACATTTTTCAGCAGGTGCTTTTTCGCTCGCCATTTCTCTCCTGTTGGTCCTACGCTCTTTTCGCTGCGATTTCTGAGTTCCTGAGGGTCCAATTGGTCGGATAAGGATAGTTTAAATCGAATCTGAGACCAAAAGTTTTTTGCCAAAAAAAAAAGTAAGGCTAACCCCTTTCCATTTTTGGCGAAAATTTTCGCGATTTTGAAAAGTGCTGGAATCAATTAATTGTAGCACTGATCGGACGTAATTTTGCGAGAGAAATCGATTGGGCGCAGTCCCAATACGCTGCGATCAACGCATCAAAAGTTACAGCCAAAAAACCAGAACCTGAATTTTCGACATTTTTCAGCAGGTGCTTTTTCGCTCGCCATTTCTCTCCTGTTGGTCCTACGCTCTTTTCGCTGCGATTTCTGAGTTTCTGAGGTTCCAATTGGTCGGATAAGGATCGTTTAAATCGAATCTGAGACCAAAAGTTTTTTGCCAAAAAAAAAAGTAAGGCTAACCCCTTTCCATTTTTGGCGAAAATTTTCGCGATTTTGAAAAGTGCTGGAATCAATTAATTGTAGCACTGATCGGACGTACTTTTGCGAGAGAAATCGATTGGGCGCAGTCCCTATACGCTGCGATCAACGCATCAAAAGTTACAGCCGAAAAACCAGAACCTGAATTTTCGACATTTTTCAGCAGGTGCTTTTTCGCTCGCCATTTCTCTCCTGTTGGTCCTACGCTCTTTTCGCTGCGATTTCTGAGTTCCTGAGGTTCCAATTGGTCGGATAAGGATCGTTTGAATCGAATCTGAGACCAAAAGTTTTTTGCCAAAAAAAAAAGTAAGGCTAACCCCTTTCCATTTTTGGCGAAAATTATCGCGATTTTGAAAAGTGCTGGAATCAATTAATTGTAGCACTGATCGGACGTACTTTTGCGAGAGAAATCGATTGGGCGCAGTCCCAATACGCTGCGATCAACGCATCAAAAGTTACAGCCAAAAAACCAGAACCTGAATTTTCGACATTTTTCAGCAGGTGCTTTTTCGCTCGCCATTTCTCTCCTGTTGGTCCTACGCTCTTTTCGCAGCGATTTCTGAAATCCTGAGGGTCCAATTGGTCGGATAAGGATCGTTTAAATCGAATCTGAGACCAAAAGTTTTTTGCCAAAAAAAAAAGTAAGGCTAACCCCTTTCCATTTTTGGCGAAAATTTTCGCGATTTTGAAAAGTGCTGGAATCAATTAATTGTAGCACTGATCATACGTAATTTTGCGAGAGAAATCGATTGGGCGCAGTCCCAATACGCTGCGATCAACGCATCAAAAGTTACAGCCAAAAAACCAGAACCTGAATTTTCGACATTTTTCAGCAGGTGCTTTTTCGCTCGCCATTTCTCTCCTGTTGGTCCTACGCTCTTTTCGCTGCGATTTCTGAGTTCCTGAGGTTCCAATTGGTCGGATAAGGATCGTTTGAATCGAATCTGAGACCAAAAGTTTTTTGCCAAAAAAAAAAGTAAGGCTAACCCCTTTCCATTTTTGGCAAAAATTTTCGCGATTTTGAAAAGTGCTGGAATCAATTAATTGTAGCACCAATCAGACGTAATTTTGCGAAAGAAATCGATTGGGCGCAGTCCCAATACGCTGCGATCAACGCATCAAAAGTTACAGCCGAAAAACCAGAACCTGAATTTTCGACATTTTTCAGCAGGTGCTTTTTCGCTCGCCATTTCTCTCCTGTTGGTCCTACGCTCTTTTCGCTGCGATTTCTGAGTTCCTGGGGGTCCAATTGGTCGGATAAGGATCGTTTAAATCGAATCTGAGACCAAAAGTTTTTTGCCAAAAAAAAAAGTAAGGCTAACCCCTTTCCATTTTTGGCGAAAATTTTCGCGATTTTGAAAAGTGCTGGAATCAATTAATTGTAGCACTGATCGGACGTAATTTTGCGAGAGAAATCGATTGGGCGCAGTCCCAATACGCTGCGATCAACGCATCAAAAGTTACAGCCGAAAAACCAGAACCTGAATTTTCGACATTTTTCAGCAGGTGCTTTTTCGCTCGCCATTTCTCTCCTGTTGGTCCTACGCTCTTTTCGCTGCGATTTCTGAGTTCCTGAGGTTCCAATTGGTCGGATATGGATCGTTCGAATCGAATCTGAGACCAAAAGTTTTTTGCCAAAAAAAAAAGTAAGGCTAACCCCTTTCCATTTTTGGCAAAAATTTTCGCGATTTTGAAAAGTGCTGGAATCAATTAATTGTAGCACCAATCAGACGTAATTTCGCGAAAGAAATCGATTGGGCGCAGTCCCAATACGCTGCGATCAACGCATCAAAAGTTACAGCCAAAAAACCAGAACCTGAATTTTCGACATTTTTCAGCAGGTGCTTTTTCGCTCGCCATTTCTCTCCTGTTGGTCCTACGCTCTTTTCGCTGCGATTTCTGAGTTCCTGAGGGTCCAATTGGTCGGATAAGGATCGTTTGAATCGAATCTGAGACCAAAAGTTTTTTGCCAAAAAAAAAAGGAAGGCTAACCCCTTTCCTTTTTTGGCGAAAATTTTCGCGATTTTGAAAAGTGCTGAAATCAATTAATTGTAGCACTGATCAGACGTAATTTTGCGAGAGAAATCGATTGGGCGCAGTCCCGATACGCTGCGATCAACGCATCAAAAGTTACAGCCAAAAAACCAGAACCTGAATTTTCGACATTTTTCAGCAGGTGCTTTTTCGCTCGCCATTTCTCTCCTGTTGGTCCTACGCTCTTTTCGCTGCGATTTCTGAGTTCCTGAGGGTCCAATTGGTCGGATAAGGATCGTTTAAATCGAATCTGAGACCAAAAGTTTTTTGCCAAAAAAAAAAGTAAGGCTAACCCCTTTCCATTTTTGGCGAAAATTATCGCGATTTTGAAAAGTGCCGGAATCAATTAATTGTGGCACCAATCAGACGTAATTTTGCGAAAGAAATCGATTGGGCGCAGTCCCAATACGCTGCGATCAACGCATCAAAAGTTACAGCCAAAAAACCAGAACCTGAATTTTCGACATTTTTCAGCAGGTGCTTTTTCGCTCGCCATTTCTCTCCTGTTGGTCCTACGCTCTTTTCGCTGCGATTTCTGAGTTCCTGAGGGTCCAATTGGTCGGATAAGGATCGTTTAAATCGAATCTGAGACCAAAAGTTTTTTGCCAAAAAAAAAAGGAAGGCTAACCCCTTTCCATTTTTGGCGAAAATTTTCGCGATTTTGAAAAGTGCTGGAATCAATTAATTGTAGCACTGATCAGACGTAATTTTGCGAGAGAAATCGATTGGGCGCAGTCCCGATACGCTGCGATCAACGCATCAAAAGTTACAGCCAAAAAACCAGAACCTGAATTTTCGACATTTTTCAGCAGGTGCTTTTTCGCTCGCCATTTCTCTCCTGTTGGTCCTACGCTCTTTTCGCTGCGATTTCTGAGTTCCTGAGGGTCCAATTGGTCGGATAAGGATCGTTTAAATCGAATCTGAGACCAAAAGTTTTTTGCCAAAAAAAAAAGTAAGGCTAACCCCTTTCCATTTTTGGCGAAAATTATCGCGATTTTGAAAAGTGCCGGAATCAATTAATTGTGGCACCAATCAGACGTAATTTTGCGAGAGAAATCGATTGGGCGCAGTCCCGATACGCTGCGATCAACGCATCAAAAGTTACAGCCAAAAAACCAGAACCTGAATTTTCGACATTTTTCAGCAGGTGCTTTTTCGCTCGCCATTTCTCTCCTGTTGGTCCTACGCTCTTTTCGCTGCGATTTCTGAGTTCCTGAGGGTCCAATTGGTCGGATAAGGATCGTTTAAATCGAATCTGAGACCAAAAGTTTTTTGCCAAAAAAAAAAGTAAGGCTAACCCCTTTCCATTTTTGGCGAAAATTATCGCGATTTTGAAAAGTGCCGGAATCAATTAATTGTGGCCCCAATCAGACGTAATTTTGCGAAAGAAATCGATTGGGCGCAGTCCCAATACGCTGCGATCAACGCATCAAAAGTTACAGCCAAAAAACCAGAACCTGAATTTTCGACATTTTTCAGCAGGTGCTTTTTCGCTCGCCATTTCTCTCCTGTTGGTCCTACGCTCTTTTCGCTGCGATTTCTGAGTTCCTGAGGGTCCAATTGGTCGGATAAGGATCGTTTAAATCGAATCTGAGACCAAAAGTTTTTTGCCAAAAAAAAAAGGAAGGCTAACCCCTTTCCATTTTTGGCGAAAATTTTCGCGATTTTGAAAAGTGCTGGAATCAATTAATTGTAGCACTGATCAGACGTAATTTTGCGAGAGAAATCGATTGGGCGCAGTCCCGATACGCTGCGATCAACGCATCAAAAGTTACAGCCAAAAAACCAGAACCTGAATTTTCGACATTTTTCAGCAGGTGCTTTTTCGCTCGCCATTTCTCTCCTGTTGGTCCTACGCTCTTTTCGCTGCGATTTCTGAGTTCCTGAGGTTCCAATTGGTCGGATAAGGATCGTTTGAATCGAATCTGAGACCAAAAGTTTTTTGCCAAAAAAAAAAAGCAAGGCTAACCCCTTTCCATTTTTGGCAAAAATTTTCGCGATTTTGAAAAGTGCTAGAATCAATTAATTGTAGCACCAGTCAGACGTAATTTTGCGAAAGAAATCGATTGGGCGCAGTCCCAATACGCTGCGATCAACGCATCAAAAGTTACAGCCAAAAAACCAGAACCTGAATTTTCGACATTTTTCAGCAGGTGCTTTTTCGCTCGCCATTTCTCTCCTGTTGGTCCTACGCTCTTTTCGCTGCGATTTCTGAGTTCCTGAGGTTCCAATTGGTCGGATAAGGATCGTTTAAATCGAATCTGAGACCAAAAGTTTTTTGTCAAAAAAAAAAAGTAAGGCTAACCCCTTTCCATTTTTGGCGAAAATTTTCGCGATTTTGAAAAGTACTGGAATCAATTAATTGTAGCACTGATCGGACGTAATTTTGCGAGAGAAATCGATTGGGCGCAGTCCCAATACGCTGCGATCAACGCATCAAAAGTTACAGCCAAAAAACCAGAACCTGAATTTTCGACATTTTTCAGCAGGTGCTTTTTCGCTCGCCATTTCTCTCCTGTTGGTCCTACGCTCTTTTCGCTGCGATTTCTGAGTTCCTGAGGTTCCAATTGGTCGGATAAGGATCGTTTGAATCGAATCTGAGACCAAAAGTTTTTTGCCAAAAAAAAAGTAAGGCTAACCCCTTTCCATTTTTGGCGAAAATTTTCGCGATTTTGAAAAGTGCTGGAATCAATTAATTGTAGCACTGATCGGACGTAATTTTGCGTGAGAAATCGATTGGGCGCAGTCCCAATACGCTGCGATCAACGCATCAAAAGTTACAGCCAAAAAACCAGAACCTGAATTTTCGACATTTTTCAGCAGGTGCTTTTTCGCTCGCCATTTCTCTCCTGTTGGTCCTACGCTCTTTTCGCTGCGATTTCTGAGTTTCTGAGGTTCCAATTGGTCGGATAAGGATCGTTTAAATCGAATCTGAGACCAAAAGTTGTTTGCCAAAAAAAAAAGTAAGGCTAACCCCTTTCCATTTTTGGCGAAAATTTTCGCGATTTTGAAAAGTGCTGGAATCAATTAATTGTAGCACTGATCGGACGTAATTTTGCGAGAGAAATCGATTGGGCGCAGTCCCAATACGCTGCGATCAACGCATCAAAAGTTACAGCCAAAAAACCAGAACCTGAATTTTCGACATTTTTCAGCAGGTGCTTTTTCGCTCGCCATTTCTCTCCTGTTGGTCCTACGCTCTTTTCGCTGCGATTTCTGAGTTCCTGAGGGTCCAATTGGTCGGATAAGGATAGTTTAAATCGAATCTGAGACCAAAAGTTTTTTGCCAAAAAAAAAAGTAAGGCTAACCCCTTTCCATTTTTGGCGAAAATTTTCGCGATTTTGAAAAGTGCTGGAATCAATTAATTGTAGCACTGATCGGACGTAATTTTGCGAGAGAAATCGATTGGGCGCAGTCCCAATACGCTGCGATCAACGCATCAAAAGTTACAGCCAAAAAACCAGAACCTGAATTTTCGACATTTTTCAGCAGGTGCTTTTTCGCTCGCCATTTCTCTCCTGTTGGTCCTACGCTCTTTTCGCTGCGATTTCTGAGTTTCTGAGGTTCCAATTGGTCGGATAAGGATCGTTTAAATCGAATCTGAGACCAAAAGTTTTTTGCCAAAAAAAAAAGTAAGGCTAACCCCTTTCCATTTTTGGCGAAAATTTTCGCGATTTTGAAAAGTGCTGGAATCAATTAATTGTAGCACTGATCGGACGTAATTTTGCGAGAGAAATCGATTGGGCGCAGTCCCAATACGCTGCGATCAACGCATCAAAAGTTACAGCCGAAAAACCAGAACCTGAATTTTCGACATTTTTCAGCAGGTGCTTTTTCGCTCGCCATTTCTCTCCTGTTGGTCCTACGCTCTTTTCGCTGCGATTTCTGAGTTCCTGAGGTTCCAATTGGTCGGATATGGATCGTTCGAATCGAATCTGAGACCAAAAGTTTTTTGCCAAAAAAAAAAGTAAGGCTAACCCCTTTCCATTTTTGGCAAAAATTTTCGCGATTTTGAAAAGTGCTGGAATCAATTAATTGTAGCACCAATCAGACGTAATTTCGCGAAAGAAATCGATTGGGCGCAGTCCCAATACGCTGCGATCAACGCATCAAAAGTTACAGCCAAAAAACCAGAACCTGAATTTTCGACATTTTTCAGCAGGTGCTTTTTCGCTCGCCATTTCTCTCCTGTTGGTCCTACGCTCTTTTCGCTGCGATTTCTGAGTTCCTGAGGGTCCAATTGGTCGGATAAGGATCGTTTGAATCGAATCTGAGACCAAAAGTTTTTTGCCAAAAAAAAAAGGAAGGCTAACCCCTTTCCATTTTTGGCGAAAATTTTCGCGATTTTGAAAAGTGCTGGAATCAATTAATTGTAGCACTGATCAGACGTAATTTTGCGAGAGAAATCGATTGGGCGCAGTCCCGATACGCTGCGATCAACGCATCAAAAGTTACAGCCAAAAAACCAGAACCTGAATTTTCGACATTTTTCAGCAGGTGCTTTTTCGCTCGCCATTTCTCTCCTGTTGGTCCTACGCTCTTTTCGCTGCGATTTCTGAGTTCCTGAGGTTCCAATTGGTCGGATAAGGATCGTTTGAATCGAATCTGAGACCAAAAGTTTTTTGCCAAAAAAAAAAGTAAGGCTAACCCCTTTCCATTTTTGGCAAAAATTTTCGCGATTTTGAAAAGTGCTAGAATCAATTAATTGTAGCACCAATCAGACGTAATTTTGCGAAAGAAATCGATTGGGCGCAGTCCCAATACGCTGCGATCAACGCATCAAAAGTTACAGCCAAAAAACCAGAACCTGAATTTTCGACATTTTTCAGCAGGTGCTTTTTCGCTCGCCATTTCTCTCCTGTTGGTCCTACGCTCTTTTCGCTGCGATTTCTGAGTTCCTGAGGTTCCAATTGGTCGGATAAGGATCGTTTAAATCGAATCTGAGACCAAAAGTTTTTTGTCAAAAAAAAAAAAGTAAGGCTAACCCCTTTCCATTTTTGGCGAAAATTTTCGCGATTTTGAAAAGTACTGGAATCAATTAATTGTAGCACTGATCGGACGTAATTTTGCGAGAGAAATCGATTGGGCGCAGTCCCAATACGCTGCGATCAACGCATCAAAAGTTACAGCCAAAAAACCAGAACCTGAATTTTCGACATTTTTCAGCAGGTGCTTTTTCCTCCGTAACTTCTCTCCTGTTGGTCCTACGCTCTTCTCGCTGCGATTTCTGAGTTCCTGAGGGTCCAATTGGTCGGATAAGGATCGTTTGAATCGAATCTGAGACCAAAAGTTTTTTGCCGAAAAAAAAAAGGAAGGCTAACCCCTTTCCATTTTTGGCGAAAATTTTCGCGATTTTGAAAAGTGCTGGAATCAATTAATTGTAGCACTGATCGGACGTACTTTTGCGAGAGAAATCGATTGTGCGCAGTCCCAATACGCTGCGATCAACGCATCAAAAGTTACAGCCAAAAAACCAGAACCTGAATTTTCGACATTTTTCAGCAGGTGCTTTTTCGCTCGCCATTTCTCTCCTGTTGGTCCTACGCTCTTTTCGCTGCGATTTCTGAGTTCCTGAGGGTCCAATTGGTCGGATAAGGATCGTTTAAATCGAATCTGAGACCAAAAGTTTTTTGCCAAAAAAAAAGTAAGGCTAACCCCTTTCCATTTTTGGCGAAAATTTTCGCGATTTTGAAAAGTGCTGGAATCAATTAATTGTAGCACTGATCGGACGTAATTTTGCGTGAGAAATCGATTGGGCGCAGTCCCAATACGCTGCGATCAACGCATCAAAAGTTACAGCCAAAAAACCAGAACCTGAATTTTCGACATTTTTCAGCAGGTGCTTTTTCGCTCGCCATTTCTCTCCTGTTGGTCCTACGCTCTTTTCGCTGCGATTTCTGAGTTTCTGAGGTTCCAATTGGTCGGATAAGGATCGTTTAAATCGAATCTGAGACCAAAAGTTGTTTGCCAAAAAAAAAAGTAAGGCTAACCCCTTTCCATTTTTGGCGAAAATTTTCGCGATTTTGAAAAGTGCTGGAATCAATTAATTGTAGCACTGATCGGACGTAATTTTGCGAGAGAAATCGATTGGGCGCAGTCCCAATACGCTGCGATCAACGCATCAAAAGTTACAGCCAAAAAACCAGAACCTGAATTTTCGACATTTTTCAGCAGGTGCTTTTTCGCTCGCCATTTCTCTCCTGTTGGTCCTACGCTCTTTTCGCTGCGATTTCTGAGTTCCTGAGGGTCCAATTGGTCGGATAAGGATAGTTTAAATCGAATCTGAGACCAAAAGTTTTTTGCCAAAAAAAAAAGTAAGGCTAACCCCTTTCCATTTTTGGCGAAAATTTTCGCGATTTTGAAAAGTGCTGGAATCAATTAATTGTAGCACTGATCGGACGTAATTTTGCGAGAGAAATCGATTGGGCGCAGTCCCAATACGCTGCGATCAACGCATCAAAAGTTACAGCCAAAAAACCAGAACCTGAATTTTCGACATTTTTCAGCAGGTGCTTTTTCGCTCGCCATTTCTCTCCTGTTGGTCCTACGCTCTTTTCGCAGCGATTTCTGAAATCCTGAGGGTCCAATTGGTCGGATAAGGATCGTTTAAATCGAATCTGAGACCAAAAGTTTTTTGCCAAAAAAAAAAGTAAGGCTAACCCCTTTCCATTTTTGGCGAAAATTTTCGCGATTTTGAAAAGTGCTGGAATCAATTAATTGTAGCACTGATCATACGTAATTTTGCGAGAGAAATCGATTGGGCGCAGTCCCAATACGCTGCGATCAACGCATCAAAAGTTACAGCCAAAAAACCAGAACCTGAATTTTCGACATTTTTCAGCAGGTGCTTTTTCGCTCGCCATTTCTCTCCTGTTGGTCCTACGCTCTTTTCGCTGCGATTTCTGAGTTCCTGAGGTTCCAATTGGTCGGATAAGGATCGTTTGAATCGAATCTGAGACCAAAAGTTTTTTGCCAAAAAAAAAAGTAAGGCTAACCCCTTTCCATTTTTGGCAAAAATTTTCGCGATTTTGAAAAGTGCTGGAATCAATTAATTGTAGCACCAATCAGACGTAATTTTGCGAAAGAAATCGATTGGGCGCAGTCCCAATACGCTGCGATCAACGCATCAAAAGTTACAGCCGAAAAACCAGAACCTGAATTTTCGACATTTTTCAGCAGGTGCTTTTTCGCTCGCCATTTCTCTCCTGTTGGTCCTACGCTCTTTTCGCTGCGATTTCTGAGTTCCTGGGGGTCCAATTGGTCGGATAAGGATCGTTTAAATCGAATCTGAGACCAAAAGTTTTTTGCCAAAAAAAAAAGTAAGGCTAACCCCTTTCCATTTTTGGCGAAAATTTTCGCGATTTTGAAAAGTGCTGGAATCAATTAATTGTAGCACTGATCGGACGTAATTTTGCGAGAGAAATCGATTGGGCGCAGTCCCAATACGCTGCGATCAACGCATCAAAAGTTACAGCCGAAAAACCAGAACCTGAATTTTCGACATTTTTCAGCAGGTGCTTTTTCGCTCGCCATTTCTCTCCTGTTGGTCCTACGCTCTTTTCGCTGCGATTTCTGAGTTCCTGAGGTTCCAATTGGTCGGATATGGATCGTTCGAATCGAATCTGAGACCAAAAGTTTTTTGCCAAAAAAAAAAGTAAGGCTAACCCCTTTCCATTTTTGGCAAAAATTTTCGCGATTTTGAAAAGTGCTGGAATCAATTAATTGTAGCACCAATCAGACGTAATTTCGCGAAAGAAATCGATTGGGCGCAGTCCCAATACGCTGCGATCAACGCATCAAAAGTTACAGCCAAAAAACCAGAAACTGAATTTTCGACATTTTTCAGCAGGTGCTTTTTCGCTCGCCATTTCTCTCCTGTTGGTCCTACGCTCTTTTCGCTGCGATTTCTGAGTTCCTGAGGGTCCAATTGGTCGGATAAGGATCGTTTGAATCGAATCTGAGACCAAAAGTTTTTTGCCAAAAAAAAAAGGAAGGCTAACCCCTTTCCTTTTTTGGCGAAAATTTTCGCGATTTTGAAAAGTGCTGAAATCAATTAATTGTAGCACTGATCAGACGTAATTTTGCGAGAGAAATCGATTGGGCGCAGTCCCGATACGCTGCGATCAACGCATCAAAAGTTACAGCCAAAAAACCAGAACCTGAATTTTCGACATTTTTCAGCAGGTGCTTTTTCGCTCGCCATTTCTCTCCTGTTGGTCCTACGCTCTTTTCGCTGCGATTTCTGAGTTCCTGAGGGTCCAATTGGTCGGATAAGGATCGTTTAAATCGAATCTGAGACCAAAAGTTTTTTGCCAAAAAAAAAAGTAAGGCTAACCCCTTTCCATTTTTGGCGAAAATTATCGCGATTTTGAAAAGTGCCGGAATCAATTAATTGTGGCACCAATCAGACGTAATTTTGCGAAAGAAATCGATTGGGCGCAGTCCCAATACGCTGCGATCAACGCATCAAAAGTTACAGCCAAAAAACCAGAACCTGAATTTTCGACATTTTTCAGCAGGTGCTTTTTCGCTCGCCATTTCTCTCCTGTTGGTCCTACGCTCTTTTCGCTGCGATTTCTGAGTTCCTGAGGTTCCAATTGGTCGGATAAGGATCGTTTGAATCGAATCTGAGACCAAAAGTTTTTTGCCAAAAAAAAAAGTAAGGCTAACCCCTTTCCATTTTTGGCGAAAATTTTCGCGATTTTGAAAAGTGCTGGAATCAATTAATTGTAGCACTGATCGGACGTAATTTTGCGAGAGAAATCGATTGGGCGCAGTCCCAATACGCTGCGATCAACGCATCAAAAGTTACAGCCAAAAAACCAGAACCTGAATTTTCGACATTTTTCAGCAGGTGCTTTTTCGCTCGCCATTTCTCTCCTGTTGGTCCTACGCTCTTTTCGCTGCGATTTCTGAGTTCCTGAGGGTCCAATTGGTCGGATAAGGATCGTTTAAATCGAATCTGAGACCAAAAGTTTTTTGCCAAAAAAAAAAGTAAGGCTAACCCCTTTCCATTTTTGGCGAAAATTATCGCGATTTTGAAAAGTGCCGGAATCAATTAATTGTGGCACCAATCAGACGTAATTTTGCGAAAGAAATCGATTGGGCGCAGTCCCAATACGCTGCGATCAACGCATCAAAAGTTACAGCCAAAAAACCAAAACCTGAATTTTCGACATTTTTCAGCAGGTGCTTTTTCGCTCGCCATTTCTCTCCTGTTGGTCCTACGCTCTTTTCGCTGCGATTTCTGAGTTCCTGAGGTTCCAATTGGTCGGATAAGGATCGTTTGAATCGAATCTGAGACCAAAAGTTTTTTGCCAAATAAAAAAGTAAGGCCCTTTCCATTTTTGGCGAAAATTTTCGCGATTTTGAAAAGTGCTGGAATCAATTAATTGTAGCACTGATCGGACGTAATTTTGCGAGAGAAATCGATTGGGCGCAGTCCCAATACGCTGCGATCAACGCATCAAAAGTTACAGCCAAAAAACCAGAACCTGAATTTTCGACATTTTTCAGCAGGTGCTTTTTCGCTCGCCATTTCTCTCCTGTTGGTCCTACGCTCTTTTCGCTGCGATTTCTGAGTTCCTGAGGGTCCAATTGGTCGGATAAGGATCGTTTAAATCGAATCTGAGACCAAAAGTTTTTTGCCAAAAAAAAAAGTAAGGCTAACCCCTTTCCATTTTTGGCGAAAATTATCGCGATTTTGAAAAGTGCCGGAATCAATTAATTGTGGCACCAATCGGACGTAATTTTGCGAAAGAAATCGATTGGGCGCAGTCCCAATACGCTGCGATCAACGCATCAAAAGTTACAGCCAAAAAACCAGAACCTGAATTTTCGACATTTTTCAGCAGGTGCTTTTTCGCTCGCCATTTCTCTCCTGTTGGTCCTACGCTCTTTTCGCTGCGATTTCTGAGTTCCTGAGGTTCCAATTGGTCGGATAAGGATCGTTTGAATCGAATCTGAGACCAAAAGTTTTTTGCCAAAAAAAAAAGTAAGGCTAACCCCTTTCCATTTTTGGCGAAAATTTTCGCGATTTTGAAAAGTGCTGGAATCAATTAATTGTAGCACTGATCGGACGTAATTTTGCGAGAGAAATCGATTGGGCGCAGTCCCAATACGCTGCGATCAACGCATCAAAAGTTACAGCCAAAAAACCAGAACCTGAATTTTCGACATTTTTCAGCAGGTGCTTTTTCGCTCGCCATTTCTCTCCTGTTGGTCCTACGCTCTTTTCGCTGCGATTTCTGAGTTCCTGAGGTTTCAATTGGTCGGATAAGGATCGTTTGAATCGAATCTGAGACCAAAAGTTTTTTGCCAAAAAAAAAAGTAAGGCTAACCCCTTTCCATTTTTGGCGAAAATTTTCGCGATTTTGAAAAGTGCTGGAATCAATTAATTGTAGCACTGATCGGACGTAATTTTGCGAGAGAAATCGATTGGGCGCAGTCCCAATACGCTGCGATCAACGCATCAAAAGTTACAGCCAAAAAACCAGAACCTGAATTTTCGACATTTTTCAGCAGGTGCTTTTTCGCTCGCCATTTCTCTCCTGTTGGTCCTACGCTCTTTTCGCTGCGATTTCTGAGTTCCTGAGGGTCCAATTGGTCGGATAAGGATCGTTTAAATCGAATCTGAGACCAAAAGTTTTTTGCCAAAAAAAAAAGTAAGGCTAACCCCTTTCCATTTTTGGCGAAAATTATCGCGATTTTGAAAAGTGCCGGAATCAATTAATTGTGGCACCAATCGGACGTAATTTTGCGAAAGAAATCGATTGGGCGCAGTCCCAATACGCTGCGATCAACGCATCAAAAGTTACAGCCAAAAAACCAGAACCTGAATTTTCGACATTTTTCAGCAGGTGCTTTTTCGCTCGCCATTTCTCTCCCGTTGGTCCTACGCTCTTTTCGCTGCGATTTCTGAGTTCCTGAGGTTCCAATTGGTCGGATAAGGATCGTTTGAATCGAATCTGAGACCAAAAGTTTTTTGCCAAAAAAAAAAGTAAGGCTAACCCCTTTCCATTTTTGGCGAAAATTTTCGCGATTTTGAAAAGTGCTGGAATCAATTAATTGTAGCACTGATCGGACGTAATTTTGCGAGAGAAATCGATTGGGCGCAGTCCCAATACGCTGCGATCAACGCATCAAAAGTTACAGCCAAAAAACCAGAACCTGAATTTTCGACATTTTTCAGCAGGTGCTTTTTCCTCCGTAACTTCTCTCCTGTTGGTCCTACGCTCTTTTCGCTGCGATTTCTGAGTTCCTGAGGTTCCAATTGGTCGGATATGGATCGTTCGAATCGAATCTGAGACCAAAAGTTTTTTGCCAAAAAAAAAAGTAAGGCTAACCCCTTTCCATTTTTGGCAAAAATTTTCGCGATTTTGAAAAGTGCTGGAATCAATTAATTGTAGCACCAATCAGACGTAATTTCGCGAAAGAAATCGATTGGGCGCAGTCCCAATACGCTGCGATCAACGCATCAAAAGTTACAGCCAAAAAACCAGAACCTGAATTTTCGACATTTTTCAGCAGGTGCTTTTTCGCTCGCCATTTCTCTCCTGTTGGTCCTACGCTCTTTTCGCTGCGATTTCTGAGTTCCTGAGGGTCCAATTGGTCGGATAAGGATCGTTTGAATCGAATCTGAGACCAAAAGTTTTTTGCCAAAAAAAAAAGGAAGGCTAACCCCTTTCCTTTTTTGGCGAAAATTTTCGCGATTTTGAAAAGTGCTGAAATCAATTAATTGTAGCACTGATCAGACGTAATTTTGCGAGAGAAATCGATTGGGCGCAGTCCCGATACGCTGCGATCAACGCATCAAAAGTTACAGCCAAAAAACCAGAACCTGAATTTTCGACATTTTTCAGCAGGTGCTTTTTCGCTCGCCATTTCTCTCCTGTTGGTCCTACGCTCTTTTCGCTGCGATTTCTGAGTTCCTGAGGGTCCAATTGGTCGGATAAGGATCGTTTAAATCGAATCTGAGACCAAAAGTTTTTTGCCAAAAAAAAAAGTAAGGCTAACCCCTTTCCATTTTTGGCGAAAATTATCGCGATTTTGAAAAGTGCCGGAATCAATTAATTGTGGCACCAATCAGACGTAATTTTGCGAAAGAAATCGATTGGGCGCAGTCCCAATACGCTGCGATCAACGCATCAAAAGTTACAGCCAAAAAACCAGAACCTGAATTTTCGACATTTTTCAGCAGGTGCTTTTTCGCTCGCCATTTCTCTCCTGTTGGTCCTACGCTCTTTTCGCTGCGATTTCTGAGTTCCTGAGGGTCCAATTGGTCGGATAAGGATAGTTTAAATCGAATCTGAGACCAAAAGTTTTTTGCCAAAAAAAAAAGTAAGGCTAACCCCTTTCCATTTTTGGCGAAAATTTTCGCGATTTTGAAAAGTGCTGGAATCAATTAATTGTAGCACTGATCGGACGTAATTTTGCGAGAGAAATCGATTGGGCGCAGTCCCAATACGCTGCGATCAACGCATCAAAAGTTACAGCCAAAAAACCAGAACCTGAATTTTCGACATTTTTCAGCAGGTGCTTTTTCGCTCGCCATTTCTCTCCTGTTGGTCCTACGCTCTTTTCGCTGCGATTTCTGAGTTCCTGAGGGTCCAATTGGTCGGATAAGGATAGTTTAAATCGAATCTGAGACCAAAAGTTTTTTGCCAAAAAAAAAAGTAAGGCTAACCCCTTTCCATTTTTGGCGAAAATTATCGCGATTTTGAAAAGTGCTGGAATCAATTAATTGTAGCACTGATCGGACGTACTTTTGCGAGAGAAATCGATTGGGCGCAGTCCCAATACGCTGCGATCAACGCATCAAAAGTTACAGCCAAAAAACCAGAACCTGAATTTTCGACATTTTTCAGCAGGTGCTTTTTCGCTCGCCATTTCTCTCCTGTTGGTCCTACGCTCTTTTCGCAGCGATTTCTGAAATCCTGAGGGTCCAATTGGTCGGATAAGGATCGTTTAAATCGAATCTGAGACCAAAAGTTTTTTGCCAAAAAAAAAAGTAAGGCTAACCCCTTTCCATTTTTGGCGAAAATTTTCGCGATTTTGAAAAGTGCTGGAATCAATTAATTGTAGCACTGATCATACGTAATTTTGCGAGAGAAATCGATTGGGCGCAGTCCCAATACGCTGCGATCAACGCATCAAAAGTTACAGCCAATAAACCAGAACCTGAATTTTCGACATTTTTCAGCAGGTGCTTTTTCGCTCGCCATTTCTCTCCTGTTGGTCCTACGCTCTTTTCGCTGCGATTTCTGAGTTCCTGAGGTTCCAATTGGTCGGATAAGGATCGTTTGAATCGAATCTGAGACCAAAAGTTTTTTGCCAAAAAAAAAAGTAAGGCTAACCCCTTTCCATTTTTGGCAAAAATTTTCGCGATTTTGAAAAGTGCTGGAATCAATTAATTGTAGCACCAATCAGACGTAATTTTGCGAAAGAAATCGATTGGGCGCAGTCCCAATACGCTGCGATCAACGCATCAAAAGTTACAGCCGAAAAACCAGAACCTGAATTTTCGACATTTTTCAGCAGGTGCTTTTTCGCTCGCCATTTCTCTCCTGTTGGTCCTACGCTCTTTTCGCTGCGATTTCTGAGTTCCTGGGGGTCCAATTGGTCGGATAAGGATCGTTTAAATCGAATCTGAGACCAAAAGTTTTTTGCCAAAAAAAAAAGTAAGGCTAACCCCTTTCCATTTTTGGCGAAAATTTTCGCGATTTTGAAAAGTGCTGGAATCAATTAATTGTAGCACTGATCGGACGTAATTTTGCGAGAGAAATCGATTGGGCGCAGTCCCAATACGCTGCGATCAACGCATCAAAAGTTACAGCCGAAAAACCAGAACCTGAATTTTCGACATTTTTCAGCAGGTGCTTTTTCGCTCGCCATTTCTCTCCTGTTGGTCCTACGCTCTTTTCGCTGCGATTTCTGAGTTCCTGAGGTTCCAATTGGTCGAATATGGATCGTTCGAATCGAATCTGAGACCAAAAGTTTTTTGCCAAAAAAAAAAGTAAGGCTAACCCCTTTCCATTTTTGGCAAAAATTTTCGCGATTTTGAAAAGTGCTGGAATCAATTAATTGTAGCACCAATCAGACGTAATTTCGCGAAAGAAATCGATTGGGCGCAGTCCCAATACGCTGCGATCAACGCATCAAAAGTTACAGCCAAAAAACCAGAACCTGAATTTTCGACATTTTTCAGCAGGTGCTTTTTCGCTCGCCATTTCTCTCCTGTTGGTCCTACGCTCTTTTCGCTGCGATTTCTGAGTTCCTGAGGGTCCAATTGGTCGGATAAGGATCGTTTGAATCGAATCTGAGACCAAAAGTTTTTTGCCAAAAAAAAAAGGAAGGCTAACCCCTTTCCTTTTTTGGCGAAAATTTTCGCGATTTTGAAAAGTGCTGAAATCAATTAATTGTAGCACTGATCAGACGTAATTTTGCGAGAGAAATCGATTGGGCGCAGTCCCGATACGCTGCGATCAACGCATCAAAAGTTACAGCCAAAAAACCAGAACCTGAATTTTCGACATTTTTCAGCAGGTGCTTTTTCGCTCGCCATTTCTCTCCTGTTGGTCCTACGCTCTTTTCGCTGCGATTTCTGAGTTCCTGAGGGTCCAATTGGTCGGATAAGGATCGTTTAAATCGAATCTGAGACCAAAAGTTTTTTGCCAAAAAAAAAAGTAAGGCTAACCCCTTTCCATTTTTGGCGAAAATTATCGCGATTTTGAAAAGTGCCGGAATCAATTAATTGTGGCACCAATCAGACGTAATTTTGCGAAAGAAATCGATTGGGCGCAGTCCCAATACGCTGCGATCAACGCATCAAAAGTTACAGCCAAAAAACCAGAACCTGAATTTTCGACATTTTTCAGCAGGTGCTTTTTCGCTCGCCATTTCTCTCCTGTTGGTCCTACGCTCTTTTCGCTGCGATTTCTGAGTTCCTGAGGTTCCAATTGGTCGGATAAGGATCGTTTGAATCGAATCTGAGACCAAAAGTTTTTTGCCAAAAAAAAAAGTAAGGCTCACCCCTTTCCATTTTTGGCGAAAATTTTCGCGATTTTGAAAAGTGCTGGAATCAATTAATTGTAGCACTGATCGGACGTAATTTTGCGAGAGAAATCGATTGGGCGCAGTCCCAATACGCTGCGATCAACGCATCAAAAGTTACAGCCAAAAAACCAGAACCTGAATTTTCGACATTTTTCAGCAGGTGCTTTTTCGCTCGCCATTTCTCTCCTGTTGGTCCTACGCTCTTTTTGCTGCGATTTCTGAGTTCCTGAGGGTCCAATTGGTCGGATAAGGATCGTTTAAATCGAATCTGAGACCAAAAGTTTTTTGCCAAAAAAAAAAGGGAGGCTAACCCCTTTCCATTTTTGGCGAAAATTTTCGCGATTTTGAAAAGTGCTGGAATCAATTAATTGTAGCACTGATCAGACGTAATTTTGCGAGAGAAATCGATTGGGCGCAGTCCCGATACGCTGCGATCAACGCATCAAAAGTTACAGCCAAAAAACCAGAACCTGAATTTTCGACATTTTTCAGCAGGTGCTTTTTCGCTCGCCATTTCTCTCCTGTTGGTCCTACGCTCTTTTCGCTGCGATTTCTGAGTTCCTGAGGTTCCAATTGGTCGGATAAGGATCGTTTGAATCGAATCTGAGACCAAAAGTTTTTTGCCAAAAAAAAAAAGCAAGGCTAACCCCTTTCCATTTTTGGCAAAAATTTTCGCGATTTTGAAAAGTGCTAGAATCAATTAATTGTAGCACCAATCAGACGTAATTTTGCGAAAGAAATCGATTGGGCGCAGTCCCAATACGCTGCGATCAACGCATCAAAAGTTACAGCCAAAAAACCAGAACCTGAATTTTCGACATTTTTCAGCAGGTGCTTTTTCGCTCGCCATTTCTCTCCTGTTGGTCCTACGCTCTTTTCGCTGCGATTTCTGAGTTCCTGAGGTTCCAATTGGTCGGATAAGGATCGTTTAAATCGAATCTGAGACCAAAAGTTTTTTGTCAAAAAAAAAAAGTAAGGCTAACCCCTTTCCATTTTTGGCGAAAATTTTCGCGATTTTGAAAAGTACTGGAATCAATTAATTGTAGCACTGATCGGACGTAATTTTGCGAGAGAAATCGATTGGGCGCAGTCCCAATACGCTGCGATCAACGCATCAAAAGTTACAGCCAAAAAACCAGAACCTGAATTTTCGACATTTTTCAGCAGGTGCTTTTTCCTCCGTAACTTCTCTCCTGTTGGTCCTACGCTCTTTTCGCTGCGATTTCTGAGTTCCTGAGGTTCCAATTGGTCGGATATGGATCGTTCGAATCGAATCTGAGACCAAAAGTTTTTTGCCAAAAAAAAAAGTAAGGCTAACCCCTTTCCATTTTTGGCAAAAATTTTCGCGATTTTGAAAAGTGTTGGAATCAATTAATTGTAGCACCAATCAGACGTAATTTCGCGAAAGAAATCGATTGGGCGCAGTCCCAATACGCTGCGATCAACGCATCAAAAGTTACAGCCAAAAAACCAGAACCTGAATTTTCGACATTTTTCAGCAGGTGCTTTTTCGCTCGCCATTTCTCTCCTGTTGGTCCTACGCTCTTTTCGCTGCGATTTCTGAGTTCCTGAGGGTCCAATTGGTCGGATAAGGATCGTTTAAATCGAATCTGAGACCAAAAGTTTTTTGCCAACAAAAAAAGTAAGGCTAACCCCTTTCCATTTTTGGCGAAAATTATCGCGATTTTGAAAAGTGCCGGAATCAATTAATTGTGGCACCAATCAGACGTAATTTTGCGAAAGAAATCGATTGGGCGCAGTCCCAATACGCTGCGATCAACGCATCAAAAGTTACAGCCAAAAAACCAGAACCTGAATTTTCGACATTTTTCAGCAGGTGCTTTTTCGCTCGCCATTTCTCTCCTGTTGGTCCTACGCTCTTTTCGCTGCGATTTCTGAGTTCCTGAGGTTCCAATTGGTCGGATGAGGATCGTTTGAATCGAATCTGAGACCAAAAGTTTTTTGCCAAAAAAAAAAGTAAGGCTAACCCCTTTCCATTTTTGGCGAAAATTTTCGCGATTTTGAAAAGTGCTGGAATCAATTAATTGTAGCACTGATCGGACGTAATTTTGCGAGAGAAATCGATTGGGCGCAGTCCCAATACGCTGCGATCAACGCATCAAAAGTTACAGCCAAAAAACCAGAACCTGAATTTTCGACATTTTTCAGCAGGTGCTTTTTCGCTCGCCATTTCTCTCCTGTTGGTCCTACGCTCTTTTCGCTGCGATTTCTGAGTTCCTGAGGGTCCAATTGGTCGGATAAGGATCGTTTAAATCGAATCTGAGACCAAAAGTTTTTTGCCAAAAAAAAAAGGAAGGCTAACCCCTTTCCATTTTTGGCGAAAATTTTCGCGATTTTGAAAAGTGCTGGAATCAATTAATTGTAGCACTGATCAGACGTAATTTTGCGAGAGAAATCGATTGGGCGCAGTCCCGATACGCTGCGATCAACGCATCAAAAGTTACAGCCAAAAAACCAGAACCTGAATTTTCGACATTTTTCAGCAGGTGCTTTTTCGCTCGCCATTTCTCTCCTGTTGGTCCTACGCTCTTTTCGCTGCGATTTCTGAGTTCCTGAGGTTCCAATTGGTCGGATAAGGATCGTTTGAATCGAATCTGAGACCAAAAGTTTTTTGCCAAAAAAAAAAAGCAAGGCTAACCCCTTTCCATTTTTGGCAAAAATTTTCGCGATTTTGAAAAGTGCTAGAATCAATTAATTGTAGCACCAATCAGACGTAATTTTGCGAAAGAAATCGATTGGGCGCAGTCCCAATACGCTGCGATCAACGCATCAAAAGTTACAGCCAAAAAACCAGAACCTGAATTTTCGACATTTTTCAGCAGGTGCTTTTTCGCTCGCCATTTCTCTCCTGTTGGTCCTACGCTCTTTTCGCTGCGATTTCTGAGTTCCTGAGGTTCCAATTGGTCGGATAAGGATCGTTTAAATCGAATCTGAGACCAAAAGTTTTTTGTCAAAAAAAAAAAGTAAGGCTAACCCCTTTCCATTTTTGGCGAAAATTTTCGCGATTTTGAAAAGTACTGGAATCAATTAATTGTAGCACTGATCGGACGTAATTTTGCGAGAGAAATCGATTGGGCGCAGTCCCAATACGCTGCGATCAACGCATCAAAAGTTACAGCCAAAAAACCAGAACCTGAATTTTCGACATTTTTCAGCAGGTGCTTTTTCCTCCGTAACTTCTCTCCTGTTGGTCCTACGCTCTTTTCGCTGCGATTTCTGAGTTCCTGAGGTTCCAATTGGTCGGATATGGATCGTTCGAATCGAATCTGAGACCAAAAGTTTTTTGCCAAAAAAAAAAGTAAGGCTAACCCCTTTCCATTTTTGGCAAAAATTTTCGCGATTTTGAAAAGTGCTGGAATCAATTAATTGTAGCACCAATCAGATGTAATTTCGCGAAAGAAATCGATTGGGCGCAGTCCCAATACGCTGCGATCAACGCATTAAAAGTTACAGCCAAAAAACCAGAACCTGAATTTTCGACATTTTTCAGCAGGTGCTTTTTCGCTCGCCATTTCTCTCCTGTTGGTCCTACGCTCTTTTCGCTGCGATTTCTGAGTTCCTAAGGGTCCAATTGGTCGGATAAGGATCGTTTGAATCGAATCTGAGACCAAAAGTTTTTTGCCAAAAAAAAAAGGAAGGCTAACCCCTTTCCTTTTTTGGCGAAAATTTTCGCGATTTTGAAAAGTGCTGAAATCAATTAATTGTAGCACTGATCAGACGTAATTTTGCGAGAGAAATCGATTGGGCGCAGTCCCGATACGCTGCGATCAACGCATCAAAAGTTACAGCCAAAAAACCAGAACCTGAATTTTCGACATTTTTCAGCAGGTGCTTTTTCGCTCGCCATTTTTCTCCTGTTGGTCCTACGCTCTTTTCGCTGCGATTTCTGAGTTCCTGAGGGTCCAATTGGTCGGATAAGGATCGTTTAAATCGAATCTGAGACCAAAAGTTTTTTGCCAAAAAAAAAAGTAAGGCTAACCCCTTTCCATTTTTGGCGAAAATTATCGCGATTTTGAAAAGTGCCGGAATCAATTAATTGTGGCACCAATCAGACGTAATTTTGCGAAAGAAATCGATTGGGCGCAGTCCCAATACGCTGCGATCAACGCATCAAAAGTTACAGCCAAAAAACCAGAACCTGAATTTTCGACATTTTTCAGCAGGTGCTTTTTCGCTCGCCATTTCTCTCCTGTTGGTCCTACGCTCTTTTCGCTGCGATTTCTGAGTTCCTGAGGTTCCAATTGGTCGGATAAGGATCGTTTAAATCGAATCTGAGACCAAAAGTTTTTTGTCAAAAAAAAAAAGTAAGGCTAACCCCTTTCCATTTTTGGCGAAAATTTTCGCGATTTTGAAAAGTACTGGAATCAATTAATTGTAGCACTGATCGGACGTAATTTTGCGAGAGAAATCGATTGGGCGCAGTCCCAATACGCTGCGATCAACGCATCAAAAGTTACAGCCAAAAAACCAGAACCTGAATTTTCGACATTTTTCAGCAGGTGCTTTTTCCTCCGTAACTTCTCTCCTGTTGGTCCTACGCTCTTTTCGCTGCGATTTCTGAGTTCCTGAGGGTCCAATTGGTCGGATAAGGATCGTTTGAATCGAATCTGAGACCAAAAGTTTTTTGCCAAAAAAAAAAGTAAGGCTAACCCCTTTCCATTTTTGGCGAAAATTTTCGCGATTTTGAAAAGTACTGGAATCAATTAATTGTAGCACTGATCGGACGTAATTTTGCGAGAGAAATCGATTGGGCGCAGTCCCAATACGCTGCGATCAACGCATCAAAAGTTACAGCCAAAAAACCAGAACCTGAATTTTCGACATTTTTCAGCAGGTGCTTTTTCCTCCGTAACTTCTCTCCTGTTGGTCCTACGCTCTTTTCGCTGCGATTTCTGAGTTCCTGAGGGTCCAATTGGTCGGATAAGGATCGTTTGAATCGAATCTGAGACCAAAAGTTTTTTGCCAAAAAAAAAAGTAAGGCTAACCCCTTTCCATTTTTGGCGAAAATTTTCGCGATTTTGAAAAGTGCTGGAATCAATTAATTGTAGCACTGATCGGACGTAATTTTGCGAGAGAAATCGATTGGGCGCAGTCCCAATACGCTGCGATCAACGCATCAAAAGTTACAGCCGAAAAACCAGAACCTGAATTTTCGACATTTTTCAGCAGGTGCTTTTTCGCTCGCCATTTCTCTCCTGTTGGTCCTACGCTCTTTTCGCTGCGATTTCTGAGTTCCTGAGGGTCCAATTGGTCGGATAAGGATAGTTTAAATCGAATCTGAGACCAAAAGTTTTTTGCCAAAAAAAAAAGTAAGGCTAACCCCTTTCCATTTTTGGCGAAAATTATCGCGATTTTGAAAAGTGCCGGAATCAATTAATTGTGGCACCAATCAGACGTAATTTTGCGAAAGAAATCGATTGGGCGCAGTCCCAATACGCTGCGATCAACGCATCAAAAGTTACAGCCAAAAAACCAGAACCTGAATTTTCGACATTTTTCAGCAGGTGCTTTTTCGCTCGCCATTTCTCTCCTGTTGGTCCTACGCTCTTTTCGCTGCGATTTCTGAGTTCCTGAGGGTCCAATTGGTCGGATAAGGATCGTTTAAATCGAATCTGAGACCAAAAGTTTTTTGCCAAAAAAAAAAGTAAGGCTAACCCCTTTCCATTTTTGGCGAAAATTTTCGCGATTTTGAAAAGTGCTGGAATCAATTAATTGTAGCACTGATCGGACGTAATTTTGCGAGAGAAATCGATTGGGCGCAGTCCCAATACGCTGCGATCAACGCATCAAAAGTTACAGCCAAAAAACCAGAACCTGAATTTTCGACATTTTTCAGCAGGTGCTTTTTCGCTCGCCATTTCTCTCCTGTTGGTCCTACGCTCTTTTCGCTGCGATTTCTGAGTTCCTGAGGGTCCAATTGGTCGGATAAGGATCGTTTAAATCGAATCTGAGACCAAAAGTTTTTTGCCAAAAAAAAAAGGAAGGCTAACCCCTTTCCATTTTTGGCGAAAATTTTCGCGATTTTGAAAAGTGCTGGAATCAATTAATTGTAGCACTGATCAGACGTAATTTTGCGAGAGAAATCGATTGGGCGCAGTCCCGATACGCTGCGATCAACGCATCAAAAGTTACAGCCAAAAAACCAGAACCTGAATTTTCGACATTTTTCAGCAGGTGCTTTTTCCTCCGTAACTTCTCTCCTGTTGGTCCTACGCTCTTTTCGCTGCGATTTCTGAGTTCCTGAGGGTCCAATTGGTCGGATAAGGATCGTTTGAATCGAATCTGAGACCAAAAGTTTTTTGCCAAAAAAAAAAGTAAGGCTAACCCCTTTCCATTTTTGGCGAAAATTTTCGCGATTTTGAAAAGTGCTGGAATCAATTAATTGTAGCACTGATCGGACGTAATTTTGCGAGAGAAATCGATTGGGCGCAGTCCCAATACGCTGCGATCAACGCATCAAAAGTTACAGCCGAAAAACCAGAACCTGAATTTTCGACATTTTTCAGCAGGTGCTTTTTCGCTCGCCATTTCTCTCCTGTTGGTCCTACGCTCTTTTCGCTGCGATTTCTGAGTTCCTGAGGGTCCAATTGGTCGGATAAGGATCGTTTAAATCGAATCTGAGACCAAAAGTTTTTTGCCAAAAAAAAAAGGAAGGCTAACCCCTTTCCATTTTTGGCGAAAATTTTCGCGATTTTGAAAAGTGCTGGAATCAATTAATTGTAGCACTGATCAGACGTAATTTTGCGAGAGAAATCGATTGGGCGCAGTCCCGATACGCTGCGATCAACGCATCAAAAGTTACAGCCAAAAAACCAGAACCTGAATTTTCGACATTTTTCAGCAGGTGCTTTTTCCTCCGTAACTTCTCTCCTGTTGGTCCTACGCTCTTTTCGCTGCGATTTCTGAGTTCCTGAGGGTCCAATTGGTCGGATAAGGATCGTTTAAATCGAATCTGAGACCAAAAGTTTTTTGCCAAAAAAAAAAGTAAGGCTAACCCCTTTCCATTTTTGGCGAAAATTATCGCGATTTTGAAAAGTGCCGGAATCAATTAATTGTGGCACCAATCAGACGTAATTTTGCGAAAGAAATCGATTGGGCGCAGTCCCAATACGCTGCGATCAACGCATCAAAAGTTACAGCCAAAAAACCAGAACCTGAATTTTCGACATTTTTCAGCAGGTGCTTTTTCGCTCGCCATTTCTCTCCTGTTGGTCCTACGCTCTTTTCGCTGCGATTTCTGAGTTCCTGAGGTTCCAATTGGTCGGATAAGGATCGTTTAAATCGAATCTGAGACCAAAAGTTTTTTGTCAAAAAAAAAAAGTAAGGCTAACCCCTTTCCATTTTTGGCGAAAATTTTCGCGATTTTGAAAAGTACTGGAATCAATTAATTGTAGCACTGATCGGACGTAATTTTGCGAGAGAAATCGATTGGGCGCAGTCCCAATACGCTGCGATCAACGCATCAAAAGTTACAGCCAAAAAACCAGAACCTGAATTTTCGACATTTTTCAGCAGGTGCTTTTTCCTCCGTAACTTCTCTCCTGTTGGTCCTACGCTCTTTTCGCTGCGATTTCTGAGTTCCTGAGGGTCCAATTGGTCGGATAAGGATCGTTTGAATCGAATCTGAGACCAAAAGTTTTTTGCCAAAAAAAAAAGTAAGGCTAACCCCTTTCCATTTTTGGCGAAAATTTTCGCGATTTTGAAAAGTACTGGAATCAATTAATTGTAGCACTGATCGGACGTAATTTTGCGAGAGAAATCGATTGGGCGCAGTCCCAATACGCTGCGATCAACGCATCAAAAGTTACAGCCAAAAAACCAGAACCTGAATTTTCGACATTTTTCAGCAGGTGCTTTTTCGCTCGCCATTTCTCTCCTGTTGGTCCTACGCTCTTTTCGCTGCGATTTCTGAGTTCCTGAGGTTCCAATTGGTCGGATAAGGATCGTTTAAATCGAATCTGAGACCAAAAGTTTTTTGTCAAAAAAAAAAAGTAAGGCTAACCCCTTTCCATTTTTGGCGAAAATTTTCGCGATTTTGAAAAGTACTGGAATCAATTAATTGTAGCACTGATCGGACGTAATTTTGCGAGAGAAATCGATTGGGCGCAGTCCCAATACGCTGCGATCAACGCATCAAAAGTTACAGCCAAAAAACCAGAACCTGAATTTTCGACATTTTTCAGCAGGTGCTTTTTCCTCCGTAACTTCTCTCCTGTTGGTCCTACGCTCTTTTCGCTGCGATTTCTGAGTTCCTGAGGGTCCAATTGGTCGGATAAGGATCGTTTGAATCGAATCTGAGACCAAAAGTTTTTTGCCAAAAAAAAAAGTAAGGCTAACCCCTTTCCATTTTTGGCGAAAATTTTCGCGATTTTGAAAAGTACTGGAATCAATTAATTGTAGCACTGATCGGACGTAATTTTGCGAGAGAAATCGATTGGGCGCAGTCCCAATACGCTGCGATCAACGCATCAAAAGTTACAGCCAAAAAACCAGAACCTGAATTTTCGACATTTTTCAGCAGGTGCTTTTTCCTCCGTAACTTCTCTCCTGTTGGTCCTACGCTCTTTTCGCTGCGATTTCTGAGTTCCTGAGGGTCCAATTGGTCGGATAAGGATCGTTTGAATCGAATCTGAGACCAAAAGTTTTTTGCCAAAAAAAAAAGTAAGGCTAACCCCTTTCCATTTTTGGCGAAAATTTTCGCGATTTTGAAAAGTGCTGGAATCAATTAATTGTAGCACTGATCGGACGTAATTTTGCGAGAGAAATCGATTGGGCGCAGTCCCAATACGCTGCGATCAACGCATCAAAAGTTACAGCCGAAAAACCAGAACCTGAATTTTCGACATTTTTCAGCAGGTGCTTTTTCGCTCGCCATTTCTCTCCTGTTGGTCCTACGCTCTTTTCGCTGCGATTTCTGAGTTCCTGAGGGTCCAATTGGTCGGATAAGGATAGTTTAAATCGAATCTGAGACCAAAAGTTTTTTGCCAAAAAAAAAAGTAAGGCTAACCCCTTTCCATTTTTGGCGAAAATTATCGCGATTTTGAAAAGTGCCGGAATCAATTAATTGTGGCACCAATCAGACGTAATTTTGCGAAAGAAATCGATTGGGCGCAGTCCCAATACGCTGCGATCAACGCATCAAAAGTTACAGCCAAAAAACCAGAACCTGAATTTTCGACATTTTTCAGCAGGTGCTTTTTCGCTCGCCATTTCTCTCCTGTTGGTCCTACGCTCTTTTCGCTGCGATTTCTGAGTTCCTGAGGGTCCAATTGGTCGGATAAGGATCGTTTAAATCGAATCTGAGACCAAAAGTTTTTTGCCAAAAAAAAAAGTAAGGCTAACCCCTTTCCATTTTTGGCGAAAATTTTCGCGATTTTGAAAAGTGCTGGAATCAATTAATTGTAGCACTGATCGGACGTAATTTTGCGAGAGAAATCGATTGGGCGCAGTCCCAATACGCTGCGATCAACGCATCAAAAGTTACAGCCAAAAAACCAGAACCTGAATTTTCGACATTTTTCAGCAGGTGCTTTTTCGCTCGCCATTTCTCTCCTGTTGGTCCTACGCTCTTTTCGCTGCGATTTCTGAGTTCCTGAGGGTCCAATTGGTCGGATAAGGATCGTTTAAATCGAATCTGAGACCAAAAGTTTTTTGCCAAAAAAAAAAGGAAGGCTAACCCCTTTCCATTTTTGGCGAAAATTTTCGCGATTTTGAAAAGTGCTGGAATCAATTAATTGTAGCACTGATCAGACGTAATTTTGCGAGAGAAATCGATTGGGCGCAGTCCCGATACGCTGCGATCAACGCATCAAAAGTTACAGCCAAAAAACCAGAACCTGAATTTTCGACATTTTTCAGCAGGTGCTTTTTCCTCCGTAACTTCTCTCCTGTTGGTCCTACGCTCTTTTCGCTGCGATTTCTGAGTTCCTGAGGGTCCAATTGGTCGGATAAGGATCGTTTGAATCGAATCTGAGACCAAAAGTTTTTTGCCAAAAAAAAAAGTAAGGCTAACCCCTTTCCATTTTTGGCGAAAATTTTCGCGATTTTGAAAAGTGCTGGAATCAATTAATTGTAGCACTGATCGGACGTAATTTTGCGAGAGAAATCGATTGGGCGCAGTCCCAATACGCTGCGATCAACGCATCAAAAGTTACAGCCGAAAAACCAGAACCTGAATTTTCGACATTTTTCAGCAGGTGCTTTTTCGCTCGCCATTTCTCTCCTGTTGGTCCTACGCTCTTTTCGCTGCGATTTCTGAGTTCCTGAGGGTCCAATTGGTCGGATAAGGATCGTTTAAATCGAATCTGAGACCAAAAGTTTTTTGCCAAAAAAAAAAGGAAGGCTAACCCCTTTCCATTTTTGGCGAAAATTTTCGCGATTTTGAAAAGTGCTGGAATCAATTAATTGTAGCACTGATCAGACGTAATTTTGCGAGAGAAATCGATTGGGCGCAGTCCCGATACGCTGCGATCAACGCATCAAAAGTTACAGCCAAAAAACCAGAACCTGAATTTTCGACATTTTTCAGCAGGTGCTTTTTCCTCCGTAACTTCTCTCCTGTTGGTCCTACGCTCTTTTCGCTGCGATTTCTGAGTTCCTGAGGGTCCAATTGGTCGGATAAGGATCGTTTAAATCGAATCTGAGACCAAAAGTTTTTTGCCAAAAAAAAAAGTAAGGCTAACCCCTTTCCATTTTTGGCGAAAATTATCGCGATTTTGAAAAGTGCCGGAATCAATTAATTGTGGCACCAATCAGACGTAATTTTGCGAAAGAAATCGATTGGGCGCAGTCCCAATACGCTGCGATCAACGCATCAAAAGTTACAGCCAAAAAACCAGAACCTGAATTTTCGACATTTTTCAGCAGGTGCTTTTTCGCTCGCCATTTCTCTCCTGTTGGTCCTACGCTCTTTTCGCTGCGATTTCTGAGTTCCTGAGGTTCCAATTGGTCGGATAAGGATCGTTTAAATCGAATCTGAGACCAAAAGTTTTTTGTCAAAAAAAAAAAGTAAGGCTAACCCCTTTCCATTTTTGGCGAAAATTTTCGCGATTTTGAAAAGTACTGGAATCAATTAATTGTAGCACTGATCGGACGTAATTTTGCGAGAGAAATCGATTGGGCGCAGTCCCAATACGCTGCGATCAACGCATCAAAAGTTACAGCCAAAAAACCAGAACCTGAATTTTCGACATTTTTCAGCAGGTGCTTTTTCCTCCGTAACTTCTCTCCTGTTGGTCCTACGCTCTTTTCGCTGCGATTTCTGAGTTCCTGAGGGTCCAATTGGTCGGATAAGGATCGTTTGAATCGAATCTGAGACCAAAAGTTTTTTGCCAAAAAAAAAAGTAAGGCTAACCCCTTTCCATTTTTGGCGAAAATTTTCGCGATTTTGAAAAGTACTGGAATCAATTAATTGTAGCACTGATCGGACGTAATTTTGCGAGAGAAATCGATTGGGCGCAGTCCCAATACGCTGCGATCAACGCATCAAAAGTTACAGCCAAAAAACCAGAACCTGAATTTTCGACATTTTTCAGCAGGTGCTTTTTCCTCCGTAACTTCTCTCCTGTTGGTCCTACGCTCTTTTCGCTGCGATTTCTGAGTTCCTGAGGGTCCAATTGGTCGGATAAGGATCGTTTGAATCGAATCTGAGACCAAAAGTTTTTTGCCAAAAAAAAAAGTAAGGCTAACCCCTTTCCATTTTTGGCGAAAATTTTCGCGATTTTGAAAAGTGCTGGAATCAATTAATTGTAGCACTGATCGGACGTAATTTTGCGAGAGAAATCGATTGGGCGCAGTCCCAATACGCTGCGATCAACGCATCAAAAGTTACAGCCGAAAAACCAGAACCTGAATTTTCGACATTTTTCAGCAGGTGCTTTTTCGCTCGCCATTTCTCTCCTGTTGGTCCTACGCTCTTTTCGCTGCGATTTCTGAGTTCCTGAGGGTCCAATTGGTCGGATAAGGATAGTTTAAATCGAATCTGAGACCAAAAGTTTTTTGCCAAAAAAAAAAGTAAGGCTAACCCCTTTCCATTTTTGGCGAAAATTATCGCGATTTTGAAAAGTGCCGGAATCAATTAATTGTGGCACCAATCAGACGTAATTTTGCGAAAGAAATCGATTGGGCGCAGTCCCAATACGCTGCGATCAACGCATCAAAAGTTACAGCCAAAAAACCAGAACCTGAATTTTCGACATTTTTCAGCAGGTGCTTTTTCGCTCGCCATTTCTCTCCTGTTGGTCCTACGCTCTTTTCGCTGCGATTTCTGAGTTCCTGAGGGTCCAATTGGTCGGATAAGGATCGTTTAAATCGAATCTGAGACCAAAAGTTTTTTGCCAAAAAAAAAAGTAAGGCTAACCCCTTTCCATTTTTGGCGAAAATTTTCGCGATTTTGAAAAGTGCTGGAATCAATTAATTGTAGCACTGATCGGACGTAATTTTGCGAGAGAAATCGATTGGGCGCAGTCCCAATACGCTGCGATCAACGCATCAAAAGTTACAGCCAAAAAACCAGAACCTGAATTTTCGACATTTTTCAGCAGGTGCTTTTTCGCTCGCCATTTCTCTCCTGTTGGTCCTACGCTCTTCTCGCTGCGATTTCTGAGTTCCTGAGGGTCCAATTGGTCGGATAAGGATCGTTTAAATCGAATCTGAGACCAAAAGTTTTTTGCCAAAAAAAAAAGGAAGGCTAACCCCTTTCCATTTTTGGCGAAAATTTTCGCGATTTTGAAAAGTGCTGGAATCAATTAATTGTAGCACTGATCAGACGTAATTTTGCGAGAGAAATCGATTGGGCGCAGTCCCGATACGCTGCGATCAACGCATCAAAAGTTACAGCCAAAAAACCAGAACCTGAATTTTCGACATTTTTCAGCAGGTGCTTTTTCCTCCGTAACTTCTCTCCTGTTGGTCCTACGCTCTTTTCGCTGCGATTTCTGAGTTCCTGAGGGTCCAATTGGTCGGATAAGGATCGTTTGAATCGAATCTGAGACCAAAAGTTTTTTGCCAAAAAAAAAAGTAAGGCTAACCCCTTTCCATTTTTGGCGAAAATTTTCGCGATTTTGAAAAGTGCTGGAATCAATTAATTGTAGCACTGATCGGACGTAATTTTGCGAGAGAAATCGATTGGGCGCAGTCCCAATACGCTGCGATCAACGCATCAAAAGTTACAGCCGAAAAACCAGAACCTGAATTTTCGACATTTTTCAGCAGGTGCTTTTTCGCTCGCCATTTCTCTCCTGTTGGTCCTACGCTCTTTTCGCTGCGATTTCTGAGTTCCTGAGGGTCCAATTGGTCGGATAAGGATCGTTTAAATCGAATCTGAGACCAAAAGTTTTTTGCCAAAAAAAAAAGTAAGGCTAACCCCTTTCCATTTTTGGCGAAAATTTTCGCGATTTTGAAAAGTGCTGGAATCAATTAATTGTAGCCCTGATCGGACGTAATGTTGCGAGAGAAATCGATTGGGCGCAGTCCCAGTACGCTGCGAGCAACGCATCAAAAGTTACAGCCAAAAAACGAGGACCTGTGTTTTCGTCATTTTTCAGCAGGTGCTTTTTCCTTCGTAATTTCTCTCCTGTTGATCCCACGCTCTTTTCGCTGTGTTTCTTGAGTTCTAGGGGTCCGAACAGCGTAGATGGGGTCGTCTTGTTCGATCTTCAGCTGAAAACCTGACCACCCTAAAAATTAGATTTTCTATAAAAATATGATATTCTCCGAACATTTCCCGACCATACCGAAAAATGCGACAATGTTCACAGTGAGGCAATTCAACAATAAGCCTGCTTCATGCAGCTAATTAAAAGTCACGTCTGAAAAATAGATCATCATCTTTCATCTTTCCTGGATCCTCCCAGCTGCTCATTTCGTACTGACTAAAATGAATACCCCATAAATCTGGATAGTCCAACCCAGTCGATTTGAAAACAAGTTGCCGGCCGCAAAGCTCGGAAGAAGAACGATTTTGTCCGTTGGCTCATTTTTGTAATAAAGTCTGTTAATAATCGTGTACGTGGTGAGGTGTCGAAGTAACAAAACCCAAGAATGAATTAGGCAGAGTAATAAATGTACCATGAATCTATTTCACTAATTTTCACAATATAATCTACCTTAAGCTAGATTACAACTTGTTTAGTAGGTTACTTTTTTTTTACATGACATTGTTATTCTAAGTATAAAATAAGCCTGAAAGCTCATGCGTTATATGTTTATAATCTAATAATTCAAGGTTAGCGACGACTCAATTATTTCTACATTCAATACTTCTAAAGCCTGCCAAAATCAATTGTGGCGATGATGCCGCAAAAAAGGGTTTGATGATTGTATCGATTACACATTCACTCCGACATGACCAGATCATCCATCAAGTACTTGTATTGTTCAAAGCAATTTTGTACGTCGACCAATACTTACTTCTGAATCGTTTTCCACTTTATGTCGTTTCATTTATTCATACTGAATTTTCTACAGTGAAATACGTGTACGTCGTATATCGTGCTGACTACAGCGTTTTGTACCGCTAGCTATAGTTTTCGATTTCGTATAGACCTACACAGACATTTCTTGTCGATTTTGAGAGAAGTTCAGGAGGTCGGACATTGATTCAATATCCGTTATCGTTTTCACTTTGCAACGGTATTTTGCAACGAAATCGACACATGGATCGAATACTTTTCGGATCGCAACTTTTGTCATTAATAAATAAGTGTTTTGACTTCAAACATATTCTTCGGATTATTTGAAGTGATTATTATTTTAATTTTTTTGTCAATTTTCTAATGTATGATTTTTGTCCTCCCTTCAATTTTCTTCGAAGTGAGGCTTTTTCAAAAGAATCTAACAATCAAATGCCTGAATGCGCATCGTCACTCAATCCATTCATTATTATAACTTCTTTTTCTTTATTATTTATCATTTTTCTGTTCACCTTTTCATCAGGAATGAGCTCTTCATTTTTGTAAATGTTCTGTAAACGTAGTACATATCAGTAATAATTACTCGTAACATTATGGATATTATATCATGTATGATCTATTTCAACGGCAGGCTTACACATTATAACAGACCAGATAAAACTTTGTTACACGATTTTACTCCTATACCTTAATTATATTCTATTCGTAATAATAGTAATAATAATTATGTAAGCTAGTAAACTTTTTCAAAGATTCCACGCATGAACATTGAATATGTACCTAATCGTAGAATGTACAAATGTATACTTTATGCTTCATCAAGAATCAATATTCAATGGTAATAATGACAAAATGATAAAAAGAAACAACAATAAAGACAATAATAGTATAGGCAAACTCTTATTAATTATTTACCTATATAGCATTGTACTTAGCGTTACTTATAATATTTTACAGGTATACGCATGTGTATATCATCATGAATTATATGCATACTGACGAGTTACATAAGTTCGGACAGAAGTTGATTTGACTTACTCTTTTTTTTCCACATTATTCTCGCCATTTTAGTATATATATATATATATATATATTTTTTTTTGGTTTTTTTATTTTTATTTATTAATTTTTTTTATTCTATTTTTCTTCAATTTTAGCAAAATGGAGGGATTTCACTAACAACTTGCTTGAAAAATGCGCTGCACCATTCACACCTATAAACAAATATAAAAACCTCTGCGGACACATTCATCATCCCAATAATACGCTGCATTTTTGAACTTTTTTCTAATTATGTATATGTATGCATGTGTGTAATTTATATCGAATAATATGAATATTTATTCGTTAACGTTATCATTATTATACATAGCTGGGCATGGCAATTAAATATAAGTGAGATGTATGTAACATCGGAGGATGTCTATTGTTTGCAGGTCGGACATTGATTAGCATAGCTTTTCGTTACACCGCGACATTCTGAACTTTCAATGCAATCTATAAAAACGAACAAGATGATGCATACATATAGGGCAAAAAAACTACATACACTGTTTCTACAATACAATACTGCATTACTTAAGTAACGTACACACGATATTTTATAACATATAATCTAAATGCGCATAAATTTATGTCGAATACTATTTGAGTTTTACAATCACGTAAGCGGGATTTCTTTCATTCGGTTATTTTTTACGTTCCTTCTTTTCTGCATAGTCCTTAAATGTAGATAAAACTGTGCAACAAACACCTTGCAGTTAAATCGGCACAACTATGGATCATATCGTCCGATTAGCCCTTAATATAATGTGTCTTCGAAGTATCTATTTACTATTGATTAGCGGATTATTTATCTGGTGCATTTGATAAAAGTAGACTCTGTTAAAATCGATAATAGTAATAATAATGATGATGACGATGACGATGATAATATTAATTAAATGTGTGTAAGTGATGTATTTGCAACACAGAATTAATGTGTGCCTTTATATTTATATCAATGCGTAGATTAGAATACTATTTATAATTGTACAATACTCGTAAGAGCATAATAAATTATTTTTGATTGCTGAATATTGTGGTTTTTCAAATATTTTTTCGCTTCCTATTACTATTATCTGCAATTTTTAATCATGTGGCACCTACATTTGATGCATTTTTCTATCTCTTCTATTCCGATTCGATTTTTTCCATTTGGTATTTGTGAATTAATTGAAAGTTGAATTTGTTGTTTGTTCCTTTCAATTTTTCAGAGCTTCTCGAATTGTAACTTTTACCCACCGTACATGTGTAAAGTAAGTGAAGCTTACTTGGTTTACTAACTGCGCCCTTATACATACTAAATGTTTTTCTTTAATTTGAAAAAATGATAAGAGTTCCGATTCGGCAGACCAATTAATATCTACGTCGTTTTTATTCATGTCCCATTGATTATTATTAATATTAATATTGTTATTATTATTATTATTGTTATCATTATTATCATTATTATTATTACCATAATTATTATGTTTTGCATGCGAAAATATTATCATAAGAAATATCCTCCACAGAGTTAAGCTGGACGGCGTTGATGAAATTATAGGATCTTTGTTAATTAAAGCACAAGGATGAGTTATACATATAGGTATGTATATGGTTGGGGCAGTAGGGAGATCAAAGTGATGGTTCATCGATATTTATACACTCTGGATAAAAACTTCAGACAGTATCGCGAAAGAATTATCTACGTAATTCGAATTGGCGATCTTCGCTACAACGGAATTATACATTTATGTACCTGTGTCAAGTATGTATACATATGTATAGTTTGTGACAGTGACTATAAAAACTCTTTCTCTGAAAATCCTCCATCCACAGGGAACAGAATTATGATCCGATATTGCATATATTGTACATATGTAAGGTAGACATATGTATATAGCGTATAGGTAAGTATGCAGGATATTATTAATATGTATTATGTACAACGGGTACCACGGTATAATTTATTGAGACAAATATTGGCGCCAAACTTACGTTCAAAGATGCATAAAAATAATTTACGCACAGTTTGGCATCTCATGAAATGTTAATTTTTAAACGTTTTATTTTACTTTATTTTTTTTTTTTTCGTAGTCGTAAGCTTTCGAAAGATTGCAACGTAGACAGTTATATAATAGATCAAAGTCTCCGTAATTGACTAGCGTTAATGTTAATAACAAATCTTTTAGTTACTTATTATATACACATAATTATGTATGTATATAAATAACCAAGCTTTTATACGTTATGCAGTAAACAATTCGAAAACTATCATATACTCGACACAATCATCATAATTATTAAATATCTCGGCTGATTCAGTTGTGAATTGTTTGATTTACATGTATTATCATTGTTAATTTTCTCTCAATTTTTTGCCTCAAACGAATTTCTGTGCAGCATTAAGAACTGTAGTTGTATTAAGGTTGAATAATGTTGTTTATACGAAAAATACCGAGATACATATATACATATGTACCCTATTATTTAATACATAATCAGAAAGTACTTTCTTAACAACACTATCATATATATAAACCACCTAGGCGTAAGTACATACTGTGCCTAACGATCACGCGGCAAATCGGCGATCGATCTGATACGTTAAAAATTATAATAATCATGATAAACACCGATTGCACATAGACGACTGTTCGTATAATTTAGAGATTACACGGTATAAATATTTGAAACATATTTTTTCTTGTTTGACGTCGCGAATTAATGAATAAATTATATATTATAAATTTATATCCGCGGTCATTTTTAATAATGTAACATATAGTTCGAACAAGATTAGTATATAATACTACATAGTATTCGTTGTTGAAAATTATCTTCTCATTCTTTCCTTTGATTCTTATTTTCGCATTTCTTTATAGGGGTGAAAAAACAATTTAACAAAGAGAACAACTAATGATGATAGTAATGATTAACAAACAATACTTACAAAGTAGATTTCGCAATCATGCTAGAATCATATTACGTAAACATAAACGTAATTGCTCCAAAATAAAATCTAATCGAAATCCTGTTTCGATTGTACATATCTCTATCCTCCTTCTTTCCTTTTACCAAATAAATAACACTGTTTAAAACAGAATCAAAAGTTACAATTATAATTATAATCATAATGGAACCCACTCCAAAGTCTATTTTTTTAAGGAAAATAAACGAATTTTGAACGCAGATCTGATAAAGAGTTGAAAATCCAGTCAAAATATGTCTTAAAAAAAATATCCTCTTAATGGAGGTGGACATAAAGTAAATTTAATTGCTGAGAAATGGAGCGAAAAGTTTGTCAGCGTTATTCAAGCAATTTTCTAGACTTATAATATAAGTGTATCAAGTTCCAATTATTACTATTCTTTTCTATTCTTTTTTTTTGCCATTTTTTTGTGTTTAGTTTTATCAATTTGCGTCTGTTCCAGAGTACAAAAATGCGTATCATCACAGCGATAATGGAATGACGGATTTCTTCTTCACTCTCGATTATCTCGCTCGAACGCTTTATCCCGCCGCTCAGAAGAATTCAGTAGCGTTGCTGAAACTCGTGATGCCATCTGTTAAAATCTATGTGGAAGATGACCATTGAGCCGTTTGCCAATCCGGCTAGAAGGAATCTGTAATAAAAGAGTGAAACAGAAAGGAATGAGTACAGAAGAACGGAGGGGATCTGACGTATCGCCGACGGTAGGCTAGACCGTGGCGACACCTACGTCAGGTCTATACTTTCTCTTGGCGTCAAGACGCCAGGGTGATACGTACTTTTGGTCGTGCGATAGCGCCAGCGATCTGACGCTGCTTTCGCAGGCCGGGAATGCGTAGAGCAGCGCGAGATTGAAGGTTCGCCAGACTTCAACGATCCCCTTATCTCCTCCAGTCATCAGGTACTCGCCGTCGCGGCTCAGGAGCAGGCACTGAACAAGGAATAATGGGAGTTTTTAAAAATTGCAGACATTTTATCACCATTCCAGGTTCCGCAAATGCATGCTGCAGTAAGAATACTTCCAATGAACTTCTCTAATTATTATGAGAGTAGCGAAGTTCCATTTCGATACTCATCGCCAACCTTACCTGAAGATTATCGTTGTGAGACTCGTGACGAAGTCGTTTTCCATTTATCGTGAAAGCCGCGACGTGTCCCCGCTCGTAATTGACTACTATGACACCTTCCCGGGACATGGCGATGTTCTCGGGCGAAGAGTAACCCGACGGAGCATCGAGGGACCGGAGAAGATCACCGAAGGTCGTGTGAACGAGGACGGGGCCATCTTTAACATAATTTGAGGGTGAAAATGGACGATTCGAAAGTTTGAAAATCGTCGGGGCTTTCGGGGACTTACAATGCGATCCTGAAACCACCAGGCCAAGCTCGGCAGAGATGACGACGGCTGTCACCGGCTGCTCGTGACCCGTCAATGTCGCCCGGGGCGCGGGAGCCTCGCCTTCGCCGACTATTGTCTGGGTACGCGCGTTCCAGTGCCAGAGAAGGACCGTGCAATCCGCGCTTCCCGACGCTATGTAGCAGTCGGATGTGATGTTGCACTCGCTTCGGGAGAGGCAGGTCACAACTCCGTAGTGCCCGAAGACTATCTGGACTATTTTAGCTGCGGGAGAAGATAACTTGTGATGAAGAACTTGTGATGAGAGCTGGGAATTTATTTCTTTCGAGATTTTGATACGCGTGCGGATTGTTTCATCGCACGGGGTTTTTAGGGCACTTCGAGAGCGATTAGAGTGCCCCTACGATTTCTGCCGTAAATCTACCGTTTGTAGACTAAACTCAAACCTTTTGAATTCTAAAAGGTGTCCAAATTGACATGTTGCTTTTGTCTGTTTCAACTAAATCTAAACGTGATGCGTGAAGCGAGAAAAGCTTCTTCACACCATCAGACGGAGTATTTAGATCAAGTCATTAGACAGCTGAAACTTCCCATTTTAATATGAATTCTTCGAGTTGTTTCATAAGGTAGGCTAAACGTCGTTAAGTTGGACCTAATTTTTTTCCATTTTGTTTTTGATTTCTATAAAATTGAATGGTTCTACCTGTCTCGGTAGAAAATACGCGGAAACTGTTGTCCCAGAATCCGCAAGCAACGAGAAATCTGCTGTCAACTGTAGTGACGAAGCAGTTGCTCCGAATCTTCAGCTTCTGACTGAAATTATCACCCAAGTGTCGTCGGAGCGCCGGATTTGAGCTGTTTGACGTTTGAGCTGAAACGCGAAGGGTGGAAGGAAACAAACATTGCGGCGATAATGTGAAAACTGAACAGCGATAGAAATGCTTTTTTTGTTCAACTCACAAAGAACCGGATCCATCGACAAGGGCTGATTGACCGCCTGCGTTTGCGGAGTGTCAGCGTAGCTCGGAGACTGGACCGATGCTGAAACGGTCAATACATGGGAATATTGAGCTTGAGATATGGAATCAGCAAACAACGTGAATTATTTTCCAGATAATCTTACCAGCGTAGGTTGTGTTCCACCGATTAACAGCGAACTGTTGTCCCGTGGTTACCGTCACGACGGAGGGCAACGGAAGCTGGGGATAAGTGTTGGCCGATATGTGGCAAATCGGCGAGTTGGACGGGAACTTGATCGTCATGCATACGTCGTCCGGAATGCTCGAGAACATCATTGGGGACTGCGGAGAGAGGAGGAGGGGGGAATTTTATTTCATCATTTAAAGTTGTATAATAAATTTCGCGTTATTAGACTTGCAAAATCCTCACGGACTTGGGTCAGAATTTCTTCCTCCCACTTACCAGGTGCATCGCCGAGCTTCTGGGAGGATGCGGTTCCATCAGCAGCTGAGACGGGGTCTGTCCAAAGTTACGGATCTGGTTCTCGATAGCCTCCTTCATTACCGGGTCTCCGATAGAGTCTAGTTCCACGCTGCCCTCGTAGGTCAGGTAGTAAAATACGTTCGTGGCCCTGACGGCTTCCGGACCTGCGGAAAATAAAGTGTTTTTGCCTTCCGAACAACACGTAGAAGACACCGAACGTGTCGCGAGATCGTAATAACGCGAATGAGAAATACGACCTCCACCTAGAACGCATTAATTCCTTTCTGAATAAAAAGTAACAGATACGAGAAGCCCGGTTGTCATTTTGTTATTATTTTCTTTTCCCGTTGGGATACGTGTCGCATCACGCAAACGCCCGGATGGAGAGGACAAGGAAACGTGTTGCGTATTACAGGGTGAGGCCGAAAACACGTGGCTAATTGGCGAGGAGTTGCTTTTTCTCTCGTTCTCTCCGGATTCGTAGGAAAGGCGATCGAGCCGAACTTAAACCTGCACGGCTGAAGAAAACTTGCGAGTAAAAGCCGTCGAGAGAATGAGAAACGGATCGGGGACCGGGTGCAAACTAAAAACTAATTCCTTCCATACGGTCTCGCCTCCTACGCGAAGGGAGGGTAAAACTGTCTCCCGCATCAGAAACAGGGCTCGGGGACATCTTCGGGGAAGCGCCGGATATAGAGGCGTCTCAAACAATTAGCATCAGCCAAAAATTTAATTTAAAACGATCCCTGTGTACCGACACTCCGGCAGAAGGCGGCGCCGTCGCGACGCGACTCGTGGAGGATTTTAAGTCGTTCCTAGGATCTCCTTTTTTTTTTTTTGTTTTTGATTAGAAATTACTCACCTTTCTGCTTGTACCCGAATATCAGGTCGATCCACTGATGCAGCTGGCAGGAGACAAACTCGGACTCGAGTGCCTGCGGCGCAAAAATAAATGGCGTCATTTAATTGCAGTTTCATTTTCTAAGCATAAGATTGGAAATTTGCTCACCATTCGATTGATGCGAATAAATTCTTCCGGCGAAGATGCCCACGGTGGTAAATCGACGTCGCCGACAGCGCTTCCGTCCTCCTGTCTGCCCAATCGGTAGCGATTACTGTTGACAAGCATCTCGGGCAGGAAGAAGAATTCCGGGATTAATTCCTGGATGCAAGAAAAATGGAAGAGAATAAAAACGTTGGCATGAAAATAGAACGCGGGGCTATTTCGTGTACAAACCTTGACATCCGACGTGTCTCTCTGGCAATTCTTCCAGGATAGTGCTATAGACGAGAACAGTCTGTTGGGATGGTCAAATTTGCCCCCCTGGAGTGCTAGGAACATTGTTGTCATCGGTTCCTGAATCCAGAAGGTGCACGTTGAGTTTGAATAAATGGTAACGGATAAAAAAGCAAGAATCTCATTTTTCACGGCAGATATTTTTGGCACGAATCAAAACGGTACTAGTACGAGTTCGATCCTTATTCTCGTCTGAATCCTGTTCTTGTTCAACTGAATTTCTGTTTTACGTTCCGTAGAATTGGATTTAATTCAAGGTTCTATTCAAAAGACCGTATCTATACATTCGGGCTGGTTATGAAAATACAAGGTGACAAATAAAACGAGGTTTTCGGACGGCAGACGCGGTGTCGGAGTAAACGAGGCCTGATAAATACTCGGGTCATTTAGATGCGAGTTTAATTCCGAATAAGTGATTATTCTGAAAGCGCCTGGTCACGCGTGTTTTCGTGTAAACGAGAGAGCCCTTGGCCTCGTCGTATGTGCGAGTACGGCTCAATTATTTCCACCACCAGGTGAATATTGAACCTGCTCCAGGAAGTCGCATGGTTTTTACACGTCCCGGAGGAAGTAAGGAGGCAGCCGAAAAATCCGGGGTAAGGAGCGCCGCGCTAAGGCAGCGTTGTTTACCATTTCGGTGAGGAAGAGAAAAAAAAAAAAAAAAAAGGAATGGAAAGAAAAAAATAGGAAAAAAATAAACTCGTCTATGCTCCGTAACACCAGGCGGTGCCGAGTCCGTCTTCAAGACCTAAAAGCCGCCACTTAGCGACACTCAATTCTCAACGGGGCCCTCAACGCGCTTCCTGACATCCTCGAGGCGCCTCGACGCCTTGACGAATGTTACCCAAGTGTCCCGCACTTTGACTGGAAACCAGAGGACTCGTCAAAGGCTCTCCTTCATTCTCTGTCTGTCCCTCTCGCTCTCTGTGCTTTGCGAAAAAAAAGTAAGCGAAAAACGACGTTTCGCGACATTTTTAAAGAGAGAAGAGAAGAGTAGAGTAGTTTTGTTGCTATATGTTGGGCAAAAAAAAAAAAAAAAACTACAATATTGTCACAACATTACAATCGTCATGTTCTTACACACAGCACAAGTCGGTGTTTGATGGTTTTTTTTTTCATTCTCGATCAAATGTTACGTTAAACTATTAGAAAAATAGGAATAAGGTCGGTTAAGAGTAGCAGGAGAATTAGAATAAAAAATTGTAAAATTTAACGACTGCACAGTAAAGCTACTCCGAATCGGGGTTTCAACAAGCGGGACGCTAAAGCTGCAGGGTGTCTGCTTAATTTACGATCTGTAAATGAGTTGACTACTCAACAAAAGATAGTCGGAAGCTCTACTCTGCGCACAGCCGCAGCCATCGTTGTTCCATATCTCATCCGGCTTCGGGATGAAACAGCGACTGCTACAAACTACTTAACGAACGACTGACCTTCTCCCATATGTTACACTCCTTAATACCCGTAAGGCTAGATGTAAGCCCGTGATAACGAGTCAAGAAGACTTTGGGCAAAAAAATATTTATCGAAAAAATTTTCTGTGCCCCAAAGTTTAGATGTATCACCGCGAAAAGCATCTTCTTGGACTCAGGAACAGGCATCGTCGCTTGTTCATGCATGAAAAAATTGTTCATCGCTACGAAACTCTTTTTACACCTCATCTCGCGTCGAGTGTTTGTTTTTCACTCTAAAATCGCATTGCCCAAGGAGAGCAAAAAAACGAAATCCAACGTCACTCACCACGCGAATGAGCCAGTTGAGAACGAAGGCAGCGGTTGAGTAGTGAGTGCCGTAGTGAAACGGTGGAATACTATCATGTTCCCAGCTCTGGTAACGTTCCTCAAAGTAGGCGCGACGACTCGGGTTCAACGCGCCGATGGGCTGGAAACAGGGTGAAAACAGAGTGTTCAACACCGGTGTTAACAAGAGCGAACCAAGTTCACTGCACAGGCGAGCGAAGTACCTTCGACTTGTATGTTGTGTAACGCACCTTAGATAGGTCCCGATAGTTGCTCGGGAGGCTCAGGTCCAGTTCCTTGGTCTCGTAGTTGGTCAGGACCCAAGGAAAAACGGGGTACTGGTTGAGGTCGTTGTAGGTTCGCCCTGGAATCAGAAACGAGAATGGATGAGGAAAAAGAGATGCGCCACAAAGCAAAGAGACGATCTCACCGCCATCCTGAGGCAACGAATACTGCGAGCCTCAGGGAACTTTCGAACGGATCAACTCGAGTGTCTCGATATGACGAATGATACGCGGTTTTGGCTTGGCCTCGGTGCCAACTCGGGGTTCCGATAGGATCGAAGCGATCCGTCACCGACGGTCGTAGGTGGACGTGCAGTCTCCAGTTCTTATCGCAAAGTTTCGCCAGAACTAAGTCTGGCTACACGCGAAGTACAGGCGGTATTACATATTACACGAGGATCATGCAATGCCCGGGACAAGGATTGACTTAATAAATCGGAGGATGTGAAGTCTGTTTGCATTAGCATAAGGAGCGTGTAACGTAATTATGTACGGACGCACGTGTACCGGAAACGGTTATCCTTTTCCACGACGAGAGCAACTCGCGTGTACAAGCTCACGGTCGTCGCGGGTTCGGACCGCAGTTCGAATCGCACCGCCAGGATTTACTCGCCGCATGTGCCTTATACCCGGAGGCCTCCCACCGCACGGACGATGCGCCGAGTTAGTCAGCTCATTAATAACACTCCGGGGATGGTTTTCAATTAAGAAAGTAAAATACTGGCTTTGCAATTACTCATCACGTGCCGAGCACGTGAGGAACGGCGGGATGCTTTTTCGATACCGAAATTGTCGGTGTAACGTCAACTCTGCATCGCTATCGGTGTCGTATCAAACGAAATTGGAGTATCATTTGGCCCAGTGATTTCTTAGGAGGCCGAATTTCACTGTTACGATTTGAAATTTTCGAGTTCCAGTTTTACAAGTTATATGATCGCATCTACGTACCCGTGATCAATTTTCTACGATCATTAATAGTCCGATATCATTGACATTATCGACTTCGTTTACCGATTTGAAGAACAACTGAAAAAGAAGCGAAACTTATGGGTACAAAAAAAGAAAAAAAAGGAAGAGATAATACAAAAACCCTTGAGGTAAAGTCAAACTCATTTACGTCCAACCTCCGAGCGGGACAAGAGAGTTCAGGTATAAAAATGAACAAGCGTGATAATTAAGGCAGGTTCATTCCTCGGTTCAGACGTCGAGTATCATTGACGGGCGTGAATGTACGCGTGCCCTGAGGGGTGAATTTCAAGGATTGCGTTAGTCGAGGACCACCCACGCGATGTGCGGGTTTTGTTTTTCAGCAAGTTGCAGCGAGGTATGTAATACCGAGCTTTGGTAAACGATGACTGAATGTCACCCGCGTAACGAAGACGACCAGAAATTCTTTCGGACATATTTTTTGTCGAAGGGTTTAAAGTTACACTCGTGGCGCGTATCGATGCCGGAGACTTTCCCCTTATGATAAATGCGAATGAAACGTGATCCTCCGAGCACGGAGTCGCGGCGATATTGCTATTCGTTGGTATACCAAGCCTCGAGATCCGAGCTAAGTTTATCGTTAATAATTAATGCTTCTTTTATAATGCCGCGAAGTTATGCCGCCCGCCTCGTTACTACAACCGATCTGGTCGCTAACGTCGTCCAACATTTTTTTTTTTTTTTTTTATAAAGGCCGATAGAGCGGCTAACCACGTTCTTAGAGCGACGAGTGCACACCTTGGTTAGAATGCTCTTCAACTCACCGTCGCTCAAGGGTCATTCGAAGTTTCTCGAAACGAAGCCGCGAATTAACGCAAAGTCGTGCAAAGATGAGGAATTTATTTTCGGAGTGAAATTCAAGAAGAAACGTACAATTTGAATTACGAAGAGACCCTCCCGACTACGGAGTCTCATCTTCTCCCCCAAGGCTCTTGGGTTTCTTCCATTTTTACACGCGGCAGCGGAATGGATACACCAGTGTGCGATACATGGCTCACACTTGCGCATCTCGGGGCGTCGGTCGTTCTATTTCGAAGCAAACCGAAGTCGGGCTCAATGGGGCGCGGTAGCCCGTTTAGGATGAGCATAACTCAGAGCCTCTCGCCTAATCGCTTCTGAAATTGTCACTCAGGTCGTCCGGCCCCCCCCCTCTTCAGCATCCCTATCTATTTTCCTCTCACCCACAAGAATGAACAAGAATTAGTAACGGCAGCCAGCCAGCCAAACGAAAACGGACCGCTCGTCATTTCACCACCAACCGCAGGCATACGAACGCTAATTAAAACGTGTCACCGCCCCGACAAGAGGCGCCCGCTTAAGTATACCGGTAAAAATTGAAACGGGTGATAATACGAGGAAGCGAGAGAGAGAGCGAGACAAGTATCGAAACAAAAGGAGTAGGTAAGGCGATTTGAAGAAAATTACTCTCGCGTGCGGGATAAAAGACGACGCCGTTCGTTCTGCGTGTACGAAAGTCACGGAGGAAATTGAGGATAACAATTCAATTCCAGGAATTATAAGATTACAGATGACGATGGTGATCATGATGATGATGATGATGATGATAATAATAAATACGCAAGGGATGCGAGGTGATAATTTTGGATAAATCATTAGCGGAGAAGAGTGGCGGCGGCGCGGACGGTGGAATAAAGCTTGAGGAGAGCGTTATGCGTCAAAGTGATAATAAATGAGGGCGTCCACGTGAGTGAGGGTCTGGGGATGTCGTCGCGACACGGGAATGCGGGGGACGGATATCCAGAGACCGAGAATTCTGGTTAGAGGGATAACGCTCGGTGTCTCACTACTCCTATTCACATCCTTAGGCTTCTTCGGGTACGCGAAGCCCAACCCGATGAGGCGTCTCTGCGCGGGAGGATGGCCGTCCACTTTTACACACGCACGTCCAGCCTCGTAATAATAACCACAAACAAACGCCTCGCAAGAAGAAGAATGAGAGGTAGAAGAGACGAGGAGACGCAACGTTCTCCGTTCTCCGTTCTCCGTTCTCGGTTTTTAATCGCGTCGACGACCAGTGCGTGGCTTGCCGCTTAAGGTAGATATAATTCCGATAGCGCCGAGAATGAGAAGCCGGCTAGATGTAGGTAGATCAGTTTTTTCAAATCTTGATTGATGCTGCGGCGGAAAGCGCAGGCTAAATTATATCAATATCTATCCTTCTATCGGTCAATCACTGACATTTTTCTAAATCAAACGTGCATTCGCTCGAAATTCATCGGCGAGTTTGCCACGTAAGATACGATGAGACGAGTAAGATGCGATAAGGAGAAAAAGGATGTAACAGTTTTTGACCGGATGATTTATACAGTTTTATTTATTTTTATTTTTTCTTTCACATACCGAGAAGTAGATATATCAGCGCGGTGCTTGTTACGTGGCTTTCTTCGCACGATATACGCCTCGTACAAGTTTTGTGATCATTATACTATTAACCGCCCACTTATAAAGCCCGTTCTCGTACAATAACATGTCACATCGCAATGAATCCTATCTCATTCCATTTCAAGAGGCGAAACTTGCGAACACGAGAAGCACCGAAACTGCTCAATTAATTATTTGGAAAAAGTAGTTGGAACGAGAATACGAAGGCGATCTGGAGGGGCGATTCAGAGTTCGATTCGGAGCGAAATTTTTTATTTAAATTTTTTTATTTTTATTCACGAATGCCGCCGCTCGATTCGCGGTACGAAAATTAATCCAAGTATGTGTATAATAATTACGTACGGATATCGCGCAAAGCGGGTGTATCAAGGATGCAGAATTCCTGCAGGGGAAAGGATCCACGCGATGTTTGCGGGTAGATATCTTACCGATAAATCATTCGCCTCCGAACAATAATTCACCGGGATGCCGGGTTGTGTGCGGAGCGAGAAGGAGAGGCCTCGAATCGAGCGAATGAGAGACTGCGGCAGCCCGGCGGAAGATCGAGAAAGATCGAGATAGTCGGATGCATGTATACGCGGAGGCCTGCAGATAGGATCGAAGAGGCGAAAGCAGAGACCTGTTGGCAGCTGGTTTGGTATAGTTTCGTGTCGGACACGGCCGTGAGGGATGGCCGGCCGGAGTGACGGGGATGAGGCGATTCCAGCGGGATCGGCGGCGAGGCAAAAGCCTCTTGCTGCACGCGTTACGGGCCGCGGAACCGCGGGGCCCGCATCGTATTTACGCCGGATTGACTACCATCAATTTTTGGCAAACGAATACGGAGTACGAACGAACGAACGGACGCCCTCGAAGCGCGGGAGCCCCGGCAGGACACCGAAGACCGGTTCCCGGTTCTCGGTTCCCCGGGTTCGCGTGTTTCATACCCCCCGCATATTTATTTATCCGCGCAATTAATATATGCGCCTCGTAAATACCGGGAGAAACTTGGACCGGTATCCGGTTTAACTGGTGGACTCTGATTGCGCGCCTGACGCGATTCTGCTCTTTATCGGACTTCGTATACCGTCGACATTCTATTACAGGGGTTGAAATGCTCCGAAACTTGAACGAGAATCGAGCGAAGCGAATTTTGGGCCCTTGCTTTTACGGCTCAAGATTTCTTGCCCGGATTTTCGTACGAGCAGAATCTGTAACCCCGACAGTTACGGCTTATTTCGAAATCGTTACGCCCGATTTAAGAACTCCTCGCAAAAAATATACCACGAAGAAATCCGCAGAACCTGTTCAACTCAATTATTCGCTGAAATTGACGCTGGAGGGAAAGAGAAATAAATGGTATATCAACAAACAATAAAATCATTGACCGAAATAATTTAGTTTTATCAAGGCGTCAAACAAAAATTTCGGATAATATTACCGACTATACTTTGTAGAATCTTCGAGTCAAACGAGGCTTTTTTTTTTTGTTGCACAATTTTAAGCGATATTATTTTCAGCAAATAATAAAAAGGGGTATTTTTTGACCGATTCTTTGTGCAAAACAAAGTTGATACTTCGCAGAGGCGGTGGCGGGGATTAAGCCACGCGGAACGCGAAGAAGACAGACAGACAGACGTGGAACGTCGAAATTCCCCGAGGGGGTAACTCGGGTGCCGGTTTTCCTGAGGGAGAGAGAGGATTACCGGCGGCGGTGCGCCGTGATGGGACGAGGATTACACCCGGGTCTGGGGTGAGTGCGGAACAAGAGACTGATTGAGAACGCCCCTAACGTGAAACGACAGACTCCATCCGCCCGTGCAGCCCTAAAAAGACCGCCTTGCCCCGTCTAGTTTACAGCGTGCGCAAGTACGAGTACCTATACGCCCTGGAATTACGAGGAGCACACAACGTGTAGTTTGAGGGCGCGGTTTTTACCCGCTTCCGGACGAGCGATGATTGGTCATTTTTCCTGATTCTGAGCAACGGCGTTGCTGGCCTTTGCCATTATCTATCACCGCAGATGCGCGCCTCGGGAACGTTACAAAATATGGGGTGACCAGTTTTTACTTACCAGCAATCGTGTTGAGGAACATCAAATATTCGAAATTCGATATCTCTCTGCGTTGCCATTTTTGGGTCATGTTTGAACTCCGCATGAGTTGACGGGGCGACATCATCGAAGCTCTTCTGTGAATGGAAAATCGAAATTGTACACGTCGTTTTAACGGTGATGTAGCTACTTTTGGAAAAAAAAAAAAAATAAAAATTTATGATCCTCGTGCACGCGAGCAGAGAAGAAGACCGGCGGAGAAACGATCACGGGATGTTTATTTATAAAGCAATATCCATATCCCAGCCGAGGGTTGAATGTCTAGTAGGATAAATGGATCTGCCGCATCACTTTGATATACGTAATTACGTTCGCACTTGTTTTCGATTTGCAGTAAAAAAGCGTTATGCATTAAGATGCGCGCGATGAGCTCGGCGGCACGAAACTCGTAAATTAAATCCTGACTTTACAATCTTTGATTCAAGTCTCAAGTGTTTATGTACCCCGGAGTACGAGGTTTAATGACATTTGGAAGGTGAAAGCTCGCGGTCTTCATAGCCGTGCAAAATATTACTGTTCATTATTATTATGAAAACTATTATCTATACCTTACCCAAGTATGACGAAATGCTGACAGGCAAGTATTGACAAAGCTTAAGAAATAACCGGTTTCCCCGGAATTATGTAAATGGTTTTAGAATTTGTGTTCGAAATTAATTAACTCGCTCGTTTCACCGCGATTCCAATCGAACCACCGTCCGTAGTAGGATAATTGAATAATAAAAGATGAACGTTGCTTTTGATAAATCGGCCAATTAACACCGTGCGTGATTAGTGGACAAGCCGTACGTCGGGATCGATCCTGATCGGTTAGCCGCGCGAATTAAATTCGCATCTTAGACAGCTCGCTAACGAAGTGACAATCCAACCGTGTGGTTGCAGCGTGCACCAGCAGCATCGGCATATGCTGCAGGCTTCAGGATCAGCAGAGAGATCGCGAGAGGAACGGCCCGAATGATATTTATATTGTACCATTAAAGTTTTGCGCTGAAAATAATTTTCATTGCCGATGAAAGAGAAGCGAATGAGAGAAAGAGAGAGAGAATGGGAGAGCGAGATGGAGAGAGGCGGTAAGGGAGGGAATCAGCTTTCTCAGATCGGTCCACCAACTTGGTTTATTTATGGACGTCGTATCTTTGCCGGGCCTCAGAGGAACGTTTAATGGATGACCGGCTCGGCGGTCTCGACGCGGACCTGTGTTCTTCGCCGCTGTTGTACAGGGGAGGGGTGAAGAGAGAGAGAGAGAGAGAGAGAGAAAGGGGGGAGGGGGAGAGGGAGAGAGTCAAGGTACACCTCGCAGGGTTGCGGAGAAGGGGTGGCCGAAAGGACAAAGAGACGCAAGAATGCATCGCCCGTGTTTCGCTTCAACGACCGGCGAAGACTAAGTGGGCCGGTAACCGCGACAGTCGGACAGCTCGTGGCTCCTCAGGAACAACGCAGGACGATCAGAGGGGAGACTTACCTAGTCTGCGGAATCCCATATTTGATTCCAACGCCGACCCGCGGCAGCGCCTTGATCACCTTTTTCACCGTTGCCTGGTCGGGGAATGCGAAGAGGATCGAAGCTGTTGACAAAAAGGCGTTAACCCTGCCGTACGTCCACCTCCTCGACGTAGGTGTGTCGACGTCATTCTTAATGCCCGGTTCCACTCGAGCAGCACCCCGGTTTCGTACCAACCGCGATAACTCCTCATCCCCCGGATTTTTTTTTTTTTTTTAACCCCCCTCTTCGATAATCACGCCAACGGAAACGATATTCGCGTACTTTTATAGCCGAATTTGATTGGACGTTTCTTCGCGTGAGGAATAACGAGTGGCGATGTGTAATTACTCCAGGGACAAACGCTGATGGTGACGCTTTGATTAATCGACGGTATAACGCGAGAAGGAAGATAGGATCTTATTACGGATGAGGTAATATGGAAATTTTCAACTCACGAATAATTCAAGTTAACGCTGATGATTTTTTATGTTGTCAAAGCACGTGGCGATGGTGACGGTGAAAATTTTTAATTGCATTATGCTGCATCGAAACTCCCGTTGTAACGGAATATATTTAAATGATTTTACTCGCGTTGACGTACGTAATGGTTAATTTGAATTAAAGACCTCGGTGTTTGAATTTCGATGATTTCTTTCATCAAGTTTACCGAGTTTTCGTAAAATTTCCTGCAGATGTTCAAAAGCTGCACCGGTGCAGAGAGAAGAGAAAGTATAATCGATTGTGTCTCGGTTATTCGAGATTCCGAGATTGAACGAAGGGAAGAAGCAAGAGTTCGAGGACTCCGAGCAGATGTTGCGAAAGGATCAGAGCGAAGGGATTCGAGAGCGTATAACCGCATATGGAAACGCGACTAGTCGAGGAACGCTGATCGGACTTGGACGAGTCGAATGACCGGGAAAAAGTTGCACGGACGACGAGCAGGTGCGTTTAATTCGTCCCCCAACCGCCCGAGATGAAATAATAAATTTGAAGACGGTAAGAAACCGTGCAATCCGCGGGTGATATTTATTAGGTAAAAACGTCGGCGATGGCACACCTCCGAGCGAGCTCTACATTCCGATCCGCGGATCTCGGCTCGGAGGCTGATAAAACGGGGGCAAGAAATCGGTCGCAGAATGTTGGAAGGTTAATTTAAAGAGGGTAAAGAAGGTGCGGCGGATACTCACTTCTGCTCGCGAGGAATATTTCTATCGCAACATTCTGGAGCAGGTAGCGACGCGAGAATATCGCACGCACTTCCGAGAAGTACCATTTTCCATGAAGGTGATCGCAGTACTTGAGGACCTGTAACAGAAGGAAAAGAAAGCGGTCGGTTAATCGTCAATGACGGCTGGGGGTAGGAAAAACGGAGCTTTTTTAAAATTTACCGATCGGCTAAAATCTCGGTTGAAAAACCGTCAGCTCCGTCTTCGATTGGTCGAGCATCGAGAGCTGAGGACCCCGGGCACTCACACACGTGAATATAGGCACGAGCCGAGGTGTGATGTGATATAGTGAACCCTCAGAGAGTCCAAGATGGCCGACCCGCGGTGGGAGGAGCCTTGCCGAGTCACGGGAATCGATCCCAGGACTCGACGTGGACCTGCGCCGAGCGAAGCGAGGTCTCCTTTCTCAGGAGGGGCGAGGGCGACCCGGAGCCGAGGGGCTTTCAATTTTGGTGGCTAATGAGAGCGCGACCTATCGGCGAGACCCGATTAAGATCCGCAAGGAATGAAATTATCAAATTATACCGAAGACTATCAAAGGCGGATGTCCCGCGTTGCGGTAGGAATAGGAACGAGGTAAAAAAAAAAAAAAAAAACCGCGACGACCCAACGATGCCTGGGACTTCTTGTCGTCCCGGAAAGGACGCTGCCAGCTCGGATAACCGCCGCGGTGTGTCGCGTCGTCCTGCGCAAAAAGAGGACCGTTTGCCTTATCAGGATATTCTATCTCTTCGGCGATTGACAGTCCTTCGCGATCACTCGATCAGTGACAGAAAATCCGGATCGGACCGAACGGCCCGGAATCGCCATGTCGGGAGGTAAAAAGCTCCGGTGATGAAAAAAATGCCAACGATTCTATAAGACGCGGGATTATCATCACCGAGCAGGGACACGTGCTCGAACCCAATTAACTCCCGTCGAAGCTGCTTTAGGTTCAATCTCTTGGGGCTCTAAAACTGGCATGTGAGTTTGCAGCGCGGTTTCGACGCCCCGGGACAAAGCCCTCGACTATTCCCCGATGGGAAAACAGTCCGATGAACGACGGTAGAATTACTGTTCCATCGATGCCGTAAAGGAGTGTCGCATTTGTGTGGGTGGATTGGTAGTCCTTGATCAAGCGGTAAGTGGTAAGAGAAATTCCACGTTCCTGGCAATTCGATCGCAGCCATTGTGGCTGGTGCCTGGCACGACACGAGGGGCGTCGCGTGAGAATTACCTCACAAAAGAAGATTAAACGAGATTCAGTTGAATGCACGATCCGCGGGACAAACGGGATGAAAAACAAAGGATAACGGAGTGCAGGGGAGTGGTGGGCTCCTGAGGCCTGCAGCGCGCCCTTCTCCTCCTTCACAAATACTGCAGCGGGTTGATAAGACCCTGCGAATCATGCCGCAGAATCCATTATTCGATTCAGTCTCGAGGCGGGTAGAAGATAGGTCACGTAAGGTTGGAAATTCGAGAGGAATTAATCCGCGGCCGCATCAAGAGGGCCAATGATTTTCATCGAGCCTGGGAATCGCCACGGCGTAAAACGGACTCTGTGCTTCCGTCGTGTCTCGTTGAGTATTCGAGTCGTCGTCCTTCTCTCGATCCGTGACAAATAGGGACGAGAATGAAAATATACTACTCACGCCTTCCCGGGCGCCGCGGCGCAACTCCGCCGTGTCATTTAAATAATTCATTGTTTTCGAGAAAGTTTTCCCTTCCGAAACTTACGGGCGGTGTTCCGCACCTCCTGATCCTTGGGTGGCGGTTGCTCGGATAATGGATCTCTGCTTCCTGCTTCACCGTCGGAAATATCACGGAGCCAGGACTTTTTCACGATCCGAACCAATTCCGCGTTCGGTTGTTTTGCAATAATTATCTACACTCGGCAGTGAAATACGCGAACAGAACTGTTGACGGTTCGTTCAGCGGCGAACAACGGCAAAAGAGCATCGCCTCCCGGACACGTCCATGTCACTGAGTGTCAAGTGGCGGATGATTAGTGCACCCCGGAACGTAGCCGGGCTTCGGAGCAGCATGTGATGTAACAACACGTGTCTCGTTCACAGCCCCCCATAACGTACCGCACAAAACGCAGCGTCCCGCTGCTCTAGCCCTGCAACACTCGTCGCTCCTCCTCGCTCGACAGAATGGAGAACCACTTAGCAGCCCAGAGAGTCCCGCTGAATTGTGTACAACAAACAGATTAAGTGCCCCCAGAATGCCCACCCGCCCCTGTCTCGCATCAGCCTTGTCTGCGTGTGCTCGAGTATGCAGTGCGGCACTCATCCGACACCTTTGAGCGTCCCCCGGGACCTGCGGTGTTTTTTGGCAAGGCTCTCTGTGACGGGGTGGGCAGAATCGATGGACTAGCCGCAATTGCCGGGAACTCGGGATTCCGGTCGAAGGTTGACGATCGGGTACACGAGTTGGGGGGTTCGGTTTACCTGAAGCCGGCAGTTAATCGTCGGGGCGAATAGTTAATCGATGGGGGAAACGGCCGGGAACACGATTTCACTTCACGGCGGTACATGGAAGTATGGATCGATGAGGGCGCTGTCCGCAGTATGCGTCTAGGCCGTTCCATCCTTCGTCCGATCGTTCGTTTGTTACGCTGTAACCATATGTACCCACCGTCACGATTTCCCCCCTCGGTTACCCTCCCCGAGACCCGGCAATGAGTTATGTGCCTCACGTGCGTGTTCTCATACCTTTATTGCCGCATCTCACACGAGATAACGGCAGTGCGGCCGGTAACGCACAAAGGGACCACCGCGGATGGAATCACTCATCCCGAGGACGCGGATCACGGCGTGTGCTGCTCGCCTTGTGAAAGACAAATAACCGCTGCAACCCATTTCGTGACTCGCACGATGCAAGGATTCGAGAATTAAGCTCCGGAGCACCTTGTTACACAGGGAAATCGGCAAGTGTTCGTTGTATACCTACCTCCAATTACGCGATAAAGTAGAAAGTAGGAAAAACATGCCTGCGGTTCGTTACAAAATATCAATGAACAACTCCGTTTCCATCTTTGCATATAATTATTCTCTGATTCACGCGGGGGCAGCTATATAAACGCGTGTCATAAATACTATCGGGGAAGGAATTTATAGGAGGGGTTTAATTAACTCGTACCCAATAACAAACCAACAAACAACTTAACCGTTTCCCATTTACCATAAAGTAAAAAATAAGACTGCAGCGGCTTCCGGCACCAGATGCTCCCGGCCTGGTGTCACTGCGACGTTAATTGCACTCGGTAACTACCGTCTGAATGGGGGACGACGACAGTCGTACAAACCTGACGATTAGACGTTACGAACGCCTGGAATCGCGTCTCCGTCTAACGGTAAGCGACATCAGAATTATCCGTGTCCTTTGCTTTTCGCCTAGCGTTCCGGCACGGTCGGTTCGACAATTTTGATTTTCTCTACGGGACAAGGACGAGCCGCGTAAAACTCTCCCTGCGATTTTGAAAATAGACGGTGCAGGAGGCTGCGGAGATCAGATCACCGGCTGGCAAGGCTCAACTCTCCCGAGCTCGGGATTACTCGGGATTAGCCAAACGACGACGTTGGGTCGTTGTGATTTACAAGGGCCTGTTACCCACGGGCATCTTGGCGATCCCGGAGATCGTGCAGCGGCCGCACAATGCGCGAGTTCTCTCCGCAGGCGAAAACGAGGCGAATAATAGAAAATAGTGGAATAATGAAAGGAGTTCGAGTCTCGAGATCAGCGCTCGCGTATCCCCCTACAAAAGACGTGTTTGCGAAACATCGAGCAGCGCGCGCTGCTCTTTTTCCAACCCCATGGTGAAAAGACGTTGCGCGATCCATCGTCGTAATCCGAAGACTATAACATGTCACTCGACAAACTAGGCAAAGGTACGAAGCCTGCGAGACCCTCTGCACTTACCGTCAAAAGGGAGCCGCGCTTGGTGTGCTCGAAGCACTTTGTAAAAGGCAGGCAAGCGAAGACGCTGCGTGCGCGCGTACCGTTTAAGCGGCGTAAAACGCGCGTCAAATTACGACCCGAGTTCGACTTGTCGACCGTAACAGCTGAATCTATGATCAATCGGTGTACGTGTCTCCGTGACGGAATTGAGGAACGGTAATGGCGTCGGAATGTTTAGCCTCTCGAGTCATATGGTTCCGTCTAGTGTCGAGAATCGAGGGTTAACGACACTCCCTTAACCCGATTCCCTTCCGTCAGCTCGGACGCGGCACGCGGAGTGTGTAAATAATTCAGGGTATAAACGAATCACGCGTCCGGATGGGATGATGAAAGGCACATTTGGAGCTGGTACCCTGGCGCTGATGCAGAGCCCGGATGACGGTGTCGGAGACTGCTCCGTGGCGCAGAGTGTTTGACCCCCGAATTGTACCGCGGGGGGCGGCTGGGCGCCAGGCTCGTGAATCAAGTCATATTAGCGAAGCGCAGGGATGCGCACCCTCGGTTGTTCCTAGTGGATTGGATTTCGGTGTGCAAATTCGATTACGTTCCGCCCGTTCCCGGCGATGCAGATATTCCCGAAGCGCGAATGCACGTTTGAAATTTTTCCTGCTATCCTCCGGTCGCGGGGACGCTGCTTTAAGATATTCAAATACATACCGGGCAGGTACGTTTACCCGATAAATTTAACGAAGGGCGACGTACCCGGCCTCTTAATGAATAAAAATTTTAATTTCGCACCGCTCGTAAAACCCGCGAAATTTACTGCTCACGGTACTGGAATCGTGACGAAAATTTGAACGCAATTAAACCGCACTGTCGCGTCTACGTTTATTTATACAAATGATATTCCGAGGTCAGCCTTGACAATTGGATCGAAATCGAATTGCCGTCACGGCATCGCTGCGCCTAATTTACAGCGTCTGAGCATGAGTAATGAATCAACATTGACAAATCACGACAATATAGATAAGGTCGCATTACAATTGTGTCACGAATAATATTGTTCGTTGGATAAACGAACACTGACGCAAGCGAATGTTCGAAACATTCTGATACCAGTGCGCCAATCAGGCGTCCCGAGAAAGTTAGAAACTAGCGAAATTCTGGATTGCCAATACAATGTCGGAATATACCTTCCGGGTTCTCAAGGGTCTTTGAAATAATATACCTTCAGGTACTTCGGGACCTTCCGAACCATTGTCTTTTCAAAACTTGTGACGAGTTGTACAGATCAAAATGTATTCGAAGGTGATTCAGGCTACTCGAAGTCTACGAGAAGTCCGATGGAGCGGTTCTTGCCAAATTCAGGAGTACGCAAAACATGGTTGTGACGCCTACCTGCGTGCAATGTCGACGTTGAGTTCTCATCGCCGCAGATCGTAGTCTGCTTCTCATGCCGATGTCGAATATTCAAATGATCCTTCTTTCAGCGGAGTTATCGGACGAGGTGCGTGCACCGCATGCTCGATGATCGCGGTGGCATTTCGCGATTACAATACCCAGAGGTGTACGTCTGCCGTTCGGAACTTCGAGAAGGTGTGCATTCGTCCACGTACCGCCTACGCACATCGTTCGTCACATGGATAAGCCAGAGGCGCAAGGAGGGTACGTGATACCCGGGCTTTTATGCCGATGCTCGATCTGCACATCTTTAAATAGCGATCACGTCATATACCCCGGACAACAAGGAGACGAGCAGGTTTATTTACGAGAATACGACTTCCTAATCTGTAGGGGATCAAGTGACCGGTAAAGCTGTTGCAGACGCCACCGGTTGACCCTGGACGAATTTGAAAGCTCCGGGATCGGAATTCGTTACAGAAACGCTTTTCCATCGACTGTTACGAATTTTGGAAGTAAGCGAGAGCAATTCGGTCGGCCTTTGACGAGGTCAACGGTATGTAGATTTTAGAGATGGTAGGTATCGGACGGTACGCGCGTATATGAATATGGATTTGACGTATCGTTGGAAGTGAAAGAAGACCGTTGTGAATCGTTTGTTGTAAATTCGGGAAAACGGAAAGAGAAGATATAGCTTCAAATTTCTTGCCCGTCTATAACGCAGCGTGGAGAGGAGTTTCCAAGAAATAAGGACCGTGTGCGCTATGCAGCAGTGCATTCTTGGGTACAGATATAATCGTCAACGTTCGTTCGTTCCTCGTTCGGCCCGGACTCGTGGGTAGGTATACGAGATACTTTACATGACGTAATTTTATATAAATGAAATCCGAGAGGCTCTGCTCTTTTTACATGTATATATAAAAGAAGCTGTAGTAGAGGAGAGTGAAAAAAGAAAGGAAAATGATGCGCGGTTGAACGATGCCGTGCTCCGAGATCGTCTCCTGTGTTCAGCGCAGTGCACGTAAAAATTTAAAAGGATAATTTCACGCTTCACTAGGCAGCGGAACCTTTGAGGAAGATCCGTTTCGAAAATTTCGTTGCTCGATTTTCGTTGGTTCGGGATCACTTAGCGTTACCACCGCGGTAGTCCGATACTTCTTGATCCGCGTAGGTATTATCATATTTGGAGAAAAAACCACTCGCGGGTACAGTGTCCGCGGAAGAAGAGTATTAAAAGTAGAATGAGTTGAAATAAATCTTCAAACAAGTACCTGAGGACGAAAGTCTTGTGTACTCGCTTACCGATACAATTCACGTGCGGCGCATGAAGTCCTGCAATAAAACGATAACGTGAACGTCTCGCATCCATTTGCATGTAAACTTACGGACACATGTAGCGATAATACGGCACGCGATCTTCCTCGTAAAGATGCAAAATTATTCCCAGCTCGAATGATGCAGTCTTCGACGATGGTCTGAAAATTTCGCGATTGCATTATAACCGAAGTGAAATTACACGACCGTTAAAAATCCCGCTGAATGAGAAAAACGCATCGCGAAACCTGGCAGCGCGACTGTAAGTGAAAGGGTCCGAAATTTGTGGAAGGACATCAATACCTGTACCTGAGGGTTGTCGGGAGATCGGAACAAGTGACAGATGCTGGTATTTCGGTGCTGGCGCTCTGTGGCATGTAATTCCGGGAGAGCATCCGGGGGCGTGGCGTTCCACGCGCACACTCGCGACGCTCGGCGTCGGGAGGCGGTGCCGACGCGTCAAAAGTTTGCCCCCACGTCGGCGCGTTGAAATCGTAGCGCGGGGCGAACGCTCCGTGCCGGCGACAGCGCACCTGCCAAAGAGACTCAGTGGTCCTCCGGTCGCTGGCGTCGCTATCCAGGTCGCAAACTCGACCCGCACGCGTCTTCCTCGGATTTGCGTTACACGGTCGTCATGACGGCGACGAGCGCCTCCAGCCTGTGGCTGACCTGAGGCGAACCCTGACGGGGATTCCGGCTGCAGGCGAGGTGATCAGATGAAGGAGAGGAAGAAGAAGGAGAGAGAAGAAGAAGAAGAAGAAGAAGGTCCTCCACGGAATCGCGAGACCCGAAGAGATGTTGGTACCGCAGGACATGATGGCGGCCCAGTCGAAGATGCTCTACCAGATAAACAAGTACTACGGTGAACGGGTGCAGGCGCGAATGGTCCAGATCCAAAAGACCATTCGAGAGGTGTGCAAGGTGGTGCAGGACGTGCTGAAGGAGGTCGAGGTCCAGGAGCCACGGTTCATCTCCTCCTTGACGGAGTGCAACGGGCGGTACGAAGGGCTGGAGGTTGTCTCGCCGGGGGAGTTCGAGGTCGTTCTGTACCTGAATCAGATGGGGGTCTTCAACTTCGTCGACGACGGTACTTTGCCGGGGTGCGCGGTCCTGAAGCTCAGCGACGGCCGAAAGCGTTCGATGTCGCTCTGGGTCGAGTTCATCACGGCCTCCGGCTATCTGTCGGCCCGAAAAATTCGCTCGCGATTTCAGACCCTCGTAGCTCAGGCCTGCGACAAGTGCGCCTACAGGGACTCGGTGAAGATGATCGCCGACACGACCGAGGTCAAGCTCAGGATCCGGGAACGATACGTCGTGCAGATCACGCCGGCCTTCAAGTGCTCCGGCGTCTGGCCGCGGTCGGCGTCGCACTGGCCGATTCCCCACATTCCCTGGCCTCATCCCAGCCACGTGGCCGAGGTCAAGACCGAGGGCTTCGACCTGCTGTCGAAGGAGAGCGTCGCCATGCAGGGAAAGCAGTCCGCGATGGAAGGCGACGCCTGGGTGTTGTCCTTCACCGAGGCGGAGACGCGGCTGTTGCAAGGCGGTTGCCGTCGGCGGTGCCTGAGCATCCTCAAGACCCTCCGCGACCGGCACCTAGACCTGCCGGGCAACCCGGTGACCAGCTATCACACGAAGACGCTGCTGTTGTACGAGTGTGAAAAACACCCCCTCGAAGCCGAGTGGGACGAGGCCTGCCTCGGCGACAGGATAAACGGCATTTTCTTGCAGCTGATATCCTGCCTGCAGTGTCGGAGATGTCCGCACTACTTCCTTCCGAACCTCGATCTATTCAAGGGCAAGTCGCCCAGCGGACTGGAGAACGCTGCTAAGCAAGTGTGGCGACTTACTCGCGAACTTCTGACCAATAGTCGGGCTCTCGAGCACCTCTAGTAGCGTCAACGAGTACAATGATTCATATGTATATAAACGTCAGTTCAACGTCAATATCGCATGGATTTCTGAGATTACGCGTTCGTGCTTTCGGACGTGTAACGAAATCGCTTCGTTAAAATTTGCGCTTTGTGACGTGGGGCGTTCTTTACTAATTTTAATTTATTCCGCCCGACGAGGAACTTCATTCCCTGCGATCTGGTTTAGAAGTGCCAGTTTTTAATACCGTACTGTAACTATTCTGCGTCATCGTGTAGACACACCCTGCAAAAGCTATGCTACAACTTGTTCGTGAATCTTCGTACTATACAATAAAGCGTAATGTGATTTGTTATCGATTACTACCACTATACCATTTATCCTTACTATGAAGTTATCACATGTATTATTAACAGTTGATCACGCATTTCTATGCCCATTAACATGCGGCCCTTATAAATCCTCAAAGAGATTCTACGCTACCGCGTATATATTGTTGACTGTAAATAGTTTTTTTTCTATATTACTAAATTTTATATTTGAAAGGAAAAGAAAATTATTTATTTGTTAAAATTAAACCTTTATATTTGCAAACAATAAAATTGTATATACGTACCGAGCAATTAAGTAACGCATTTACTTGAAAAACAATTTCCCATAAACCATTTACAGCTCACTAATTAAGTATTATTATACCGATGTAGAATGAATTTTATTACTATGTTTCTCGCACGATTGGCAATGATTGGTTTAAAAAAAAAAAAATTGTTTCCTATCGACGAATCGTCCATAAAACACAGACCTTATCTCCCGCGTAACGCAATTTATTTCACCATAAATAAGGAGCGGCGATCGGTTTCATCGGAAGACGAGAATAAAAAATTCTTTCCGTACAGTCGTATGGCATTCGACAAACACCTGTTGGAAAAGAAACAAGAAATTTACATGCAGCGCGTTGGCGGGCTGTATTTGAAAATATAATGACGGAATAGAGATAGGTGACTCTTTTCTCTTTTTGTTTCCCCAGGTCTGTGTGAAAAGTTGAAAGTCTAAAAAATGATCTCTAGCACAGCGATGAATTGCAAGAATTTCGATAATTTTTCTACAGTTTTCATTTTCGCGTATTAAATAATAATGCGGTGAATGATGCCAAGTTTCACTCTCAGAGCGCGGGAAGAGAGCAAAGCTTCAATTAGGAGTCTTGGATGTTTAATCTTGGCGACGTTTCTTTTTCTTTCCCATATTTTTTGTACCTCGCGGTCAATTATAATAATTTACTAAAACGACGCGACGTTAGCGAAGATACGTGACATTTGGATTTCCACCATGGGAGATGTAGGCATTCTTGTAAACGACGACGTGAAGTAGTTGCCTTCTGTGTTTAACTGGAGGCCGCTACCAGTTATTACCTGGTTTTCGTTCCCTCCCAAAGTCTTAATGAGTGCTGATAATTATCCCGGTGTATAGAGACGGTTACGTACAACGAGTGTCGACTAAGACTGAATTAAAGATTTTTATCAGAACCCAGGCTCAAGACATTATACGTTCCGTTTTACCTCTGTATTTCTATATTCCAACCATCCGAGAACCCCAGGAAGAAGAGGAACTGTTTCATTCGTTAATTTATCGGATACCCGATGCCCAGCCTGGCGCCCACCATTAAAACGACCTGTTCGTTGGTTCTCGTTGTTTCAGGAATTCTTTCCTCGTCATTAAAATTACCTTATTAGCGTCGAACTCACTTCCCCGTGCGAAGAGAAGCACGGGCACAAAGAACCTACGAGAATCGGGTCCCTTTTTTTCTGATCTGTCTGTAGATACGCGGGCAGTCAGTTATTTTTTGTAGTAAAGGCGATCCTGAATCTGAGTGAAGGATGAAATCTCGATATCTCTAGGTGAATCACATTCCTTGACTCAAATTATTAAAACCTGCAAGAAACACGCTACATAAAATACTCAGAATTTGAAGCATCGTGTAAAATTTTATTTCAGAGACCGCACCGTCGATTTCGGAAATTCCATACCCTGAATATTTACCAGAGTTGTTTCAAACGCGCGTGGTTAACAGACACGTCGAACTGGCTCGTACCTCCCGCGTTAACATGGACAGACACTTTTATGACTGCAATAAACACGTGGATGAAGACAAGAGTCGAACGTTAGTCAGCACTATAAACCAACGATCAGTTCGAGATTGTCTTTAACAAATTACGGGCCACATAGCCAGAGCAGTCAAGAAAACAAAGAGAGACTTTCAGGTTTACCACCCCAACGAATGACCGAAGAACGAGACCTTCTTCCACGTCCATGACCCGTCGGATTGTTATATTAGGAGAGATTGCTGACGGCTTTCTTCCTTCATCGTTGATCATGGCCATAGAAAAGTGAATACATCACGTGATTAAATCTTGACTTCGAAATAACTTCGATGCTTTCACTCTGCAAAATGTACCGATCTTGCACATCGGACCGTCTCTCTGTGTCGACCAGTTGAAAATCCTATAAATTGTCGTGCTCGCTGATCCATAGTAGCCAAAGGATCGTAGGGGCAGCATGCTTTTACTTTTCCTCAAACTACCAGAAGTGAGAAATAACAATTCTCTGACGAGAACAATTTTTGAGCATCAAAGTTAGATTATTCTTCCATGAGATTTTACTTTGAACGGTGTTTTCCAAGCTGGAGTCAGACGAGGAGCTGATCTATAGAGTTTCAGGCAAAGGACTACAACTTATCTTGACCAATTCTAGCGTACTGCAATAAGATTTCCGAGATTTTCACAATTTTCGTTCTGGTTTCCAGTTAACGCCTCGACGGAGATCATCTACAATTTCTATAAACTCGACGATCATTGAGTTCAGCACTTTTGAATAACTTGCGAGAGCTGCTCGTAAGGTGAAAACAGAAATCGCGCAGGCGTAGGTATTGCTCGGAATGAAAGCCGAGTCCAACAAGAGTATTTCGGAACGGTGTTAGGGTAAAGTCGAAGATCCGGGCAAATAATTCGTTGCAGAAATAAGAGACACGCATCGTGCCCTCACGCGTGGCGGGCAGTATAGTGTGCGTAATATCGTAAGGGGGAGGACGACTAGACGTTCAGGTCTCCGGATCGATCGCGGTAGGCGGTTCCGAGGGGGCGTCGGACGCCGAACGGCGTTCGAGGATTGGCGGTTCGCCGGCGTCGAGTAGGGACGTCGGGTTCGGTCTCACCTGCCTCTCGTCCCTCGGTAGAGGAGGCAGAGGTAGAGTCGGCGAGAGGTGGCAGCCGCAGTCCTCATTCCGCTCCAGCGTCGAAGACGTGTCCGTAGCCGGCGATCCACCGATTTCAAGAGCTCGCGCGTCGTCGTCCGTCGCGACGTGGCCGTTCGGCTCGCCGCCGAGGGTAGCAGGATTTATTGGATAAGTTCGTTCGTCGAAGCGTCGGTGCCCGGGCGCAGGATGCGGTGACTGTCAGTGGCGACGGAGAGATCAGCGGTTCGAGCCCTTGAAGCAAAGAGCGACCGATCCAGGATGCTGGTTCCGCCTGACATGCTGGCGGCCCAGTCGAAGATGGTGTACCAGATAAACAAGTACTTCGGCGAGCGGGTCATGACGCGGAAGAGCCAGGTGACCAAAACCATCCAGGAGGTATGCCGGGTCGTCCAGGACGTGCTGAAGGAGGTCGAGGTCCAGGAGCCGCGGTTCATCTCCTCCTTGACGGACTACAACGGCCGCTTCGACGGCCTCGACGTCATATCGCCGACGGAGTTCGAGATCGTTATATATCTGAATCAGATGGGCGTCCTAAACTTCGTCGACGACGGTACTTTGCCGGGGTGCGCGGTCCTGAAGCTCAGCGACGGCCGAAAGCGTTCGATGTCGCTCTGGGTCGAGTTCATCACGGCCTCCGGCTATCTGTCGGCCCGCAAAATTCGCTCGCGATTTCAGACCCTCGTAGCTCAGGCCTGCGACAAGTGCGCCTACAGGGACTCGGTGAAGATGATCGCCGACACGACCGAGGTCAAGCTCAGGATCCGGGAACGATACGTCGTGCAGATCACGCCGGCCTTCAAGTGCGCCGGACTCTGGCCGCGGTCGGCGTCGCACTGGCCGATTCCCCACATTCCCTGGCCTCATCCCAACATCGTCGCCGAGGTGAAGGCCGAGGGCTTCGACATGCTGTCGAAGGAGTGCATCGGACTGCAGGGAAAGCAATCGGCGATGGAAGGCGACGCCTGGGCTCTGTCCTTCATCGACGCGGAGAATCGGCTGCTGCAGGGCGCGAGTCGCAGACGGTGTCTGAGCATCCTCAAAACCCTCCGCGACCGACACCTAGACCTGCCGGGCAACCCGGTGACCAGCTATCACATGAAGACGCTGCTGTTGTACGAGTGCGAAAAGCATCCTCACGAGGCCGAGTGGGACGAGGCCTGCCTCGGCGACAGGATAAACGGGATATTCCTCCAGCTGATATCGTGTCTTCAGTGCCGACGGTGTCCCCACTATTTCCTACCCAACCTGGACCTCTTCAAGGGCAAATCGCCCAGTGGACTTGAAAACGCTGCTAAACAAGTGTGGAGACTTACGAGAGAGTTGCTAACAAACAGCCGTGCTCTAGAAAAGTTGTAGTAGAATTAAACGAAAGGAAACGGGAAACGAAATGGAAATTTATCCGAACAGTGTCGCCGCTTAGTTCTCGTCCTTCTCGTCCTTCTCGTCGTTCGTCTTCGCGTATGCGTTATATATTATTATTACATAATAATAGGGATCCCGGCAATATTAGGTATATGTGATTCAACTGTGTTTCCGTGTCTAACATTATCGTGCCATATAATAATATAACGAGTCGTGCAAATGACGCTCTAGTTTTCCTCTTCCATTTTCGTTCATGTTCAAGTTGATATGATGTACACTTACATGTTCGCACAGACTGCAGGGTGAAAAATAATTGAAACACGCCTTGTCTAAGTGAGTGTCACCGGCAAAAACTCTTGTGTGTTTTATGAATTGTGCAGAGATGAAGAGAAACGTTCGTTCCTCGCGCCAAGTATATAGATATACCTACAAACAAAACAGGAAAGAAAGAAACACGAAAAGCGTATATATACATGTTAGTATATGTAAGTGTGTACGTAAAAGTCTGCCATCAATCGCGTATCGCTTTGTACATAGTTTAACATTACACATTAGATATTATAGAGATATTTATTGATCTGTAACAAAAAATAATAACTGCAAAATATATAGTAATATTTATATGAAAAATCATAATACCTGAGTGCAACGCGTTATAGAAAAATTATTTCACCGCCACAACCTATATCGTATCGTTAACATTCTCGTTTCCCTATTTTCTGTTACTCTTCTTCACGTCATAACGGCTCAGAAAATCAATTCGACAGAAGTCAAGCACGGGAACGACGACCATTCGTATAAGATAGTAGGAATATATATCTTTTTTTCTCTTCTTTTTGCAAAACGATTAATGTGCGGTCAGACGTAAGAAGCCAGGTCGAAATACGTTCGGAACTCGTTCAAAATTCGAACATACAATAATTTAGCGAGCCTACGAGACATTCAAGTACGAGAGGATATTTATCTGCATATTCAAATTTGAGGTGTACCGGTGTAGAGTAGAGATCTGACTTAATCCGTGCGAACGGAACTAACGACCAGCCGCTGAGATAACGCGAACGACTTTTGGACGAGTCGTAAACTTGTCGGACATTCGGAATTTCCGACTAAACTGCGACTGCCTCGCGATCCTACAAGATTTTCGCCAATGACTAGCTCCGAAATCATTGCAGCCTGATATATGTAATCATCGCGAATGATTTGCAGATTGAAGGTACGCGTTATGAACACCGTTTTCTTTGACTACCTGAGAGTGACGACCGTAATTTCACAGTTTGATTTGCCCAATTACATGGATACCATTGCCTTACGGGTACCTAATCTTGATCTGCACCGATATGGTAAAAAGTCGCAAAAACCGAGGAGATATTACCATTCGATGTGAACGCTAGTTATTACATTTTTCCGTCATTACGGAAACGGCTAGGCTATGTTGAATCGCGCGGTGGCCACGACGAGGCGCGTTTTGTTTTACTCAGGACACTTGCCGTCGGTGATTTCAATTGCACGGCCCAGGCTGGCTGGCCTACAACGAGCTTCCCATAACTTATTACAAAAAAACTAAAAACAAATCAAAAAAAAAAAACAACCACCCATGGTCCGAATATTCAAATTTAACATATCTTCGCAAGCTTTAGCTCTAGGCAATTGAGCAATTCACCTTAGCCAGTCAATTTTAAATATTTACGAGTTTTTTTCTTTGATGTAAATCTCTGCAGGTTATAATGGAATATTTTTTTAAAACACTGAAGAATTTTAAGAGAATGTTCATTCGGTGTGAACGAATGCAATGAGTTAGGAACTGTTCTTTTTTTTTTTTGAACGTCTTCTTTTCTATCTCTTGTTCAGATTTCCTGACACAGTCAAGCTGTCAATACAGAATTCGACCTCTGCGTCTCATCGTCAGTCTAGTTCTATTGTTCTCAATAATATCGTTACAAAGACTTGGAGGAGGTTATTACCCACGAGTTTACGTTTGACGGGGGGAGGGATTAAATTCCAGGGGTTGGTTAACGTTTGACGAAACACGCGAGACAATATTGATCTATCGCAACAACCAGCGTTTTCCAACCCGTGCCAAGAGAGTTGCCGGCTTCTCTCTGCCACACATCGTAAAGAAAATCTCGAAAAGTTTTAATCTAATTCTCCTCTATAAATTACGGAATATTATACAGCGGGGGTAAATTTTTGTTTTTTTAATTGCGAAACACCCGATTCAAGATCTGTGCAGCTGCAATTCTAGCCTCTGGCAGTGCCACGCCTAAAGTCACAGTTTCTTCGTACAAGCAAGCGGGTAACCAGCCGATTTAAGCATGCTCACGATCTGACATATTGCGCAAGTTTAACACGTGCCCACGACGTTACGTGTTTTAGGAATATCAAATGAGAAAGTAGGGAACGTGACTCGATCCGAGTTCACGTGGACCCCGCGCGATAAAGATTCAGGCCCTTCAGGCCCAAAATCTTGCCTCGGAATAATTAATTCTACGTTCACCAGAGTCAACCGCTGCAAAGGCGACTCGTAATCAGTCACTTGCGTGCAAACATGTAACAGAAGATTGATGTTTCAGGAATGCGAACATAGTTGTAAATTTCCCAGCGCAGGGTGAAGTCGGTTTCCATCAAAACTAATTGGTACTGTGGCCGCGTGATTTTTACGAGGACCGGTGTAATTTGCGGTGAAAAAGAGGAGAAGAAAAAAAAAAGAAAGGAAAATCAGGAATAAAAGTACACGTTTATTTTCTAATTCGAATTCCTCAACTCGTTTATATTATACCGTGTAATGTGAGAAATTTGAATAAATTGAGACGTGTATACACACGGCACCTGTCCTAATCACGACGTCACACAAATTTTAACTCATAGAAAAATCAGGCTATATTTCAATCCTGTTTACGTGATTGCTTGTTTTTTTTTTTCTGCGGTGCACGATTCTCATTCGAACGTCTGGAAGACATTTTTTTCTCATTACCGCACAAACAACACCAGCTCGGCAAGAGGTGGTCATCAAGATGAGTACGAAGAAAAGAGAAGAAAAAAAATAAAAACCGTAAGTAGATATCAAGTTACACGGGAGGTCGCGGAATTTTTAATGGCCGCTC